>NC_065546.1:34278805-34624635 GCF_022605725.1 Anthonomus grandis grandis
ATTTTCTTTTCTAAGATCCCGTCAGGCAAACTTAGAAGGTTCAGGAGATTTGTGTTTTTAATTGACATATTGGGCCGTTTCATGTGCGATAATGTATTGCCATCCTTTGGCTCCGCCCGCCTGTTATTAGAGTCCGAGTTGGTCGTTCTTAAGGTCTCAGCGAAGCTTTTTTTTTTTATTGTTTGTGTTTTTTATTATATTTGGGTTTTTTGGGCAGCGCCAATAGCTCGCCGGATGGTTACCGCCGCAATTGCAACACTCAGCCGGGGTTGCTCTGTTTTTTTGACATTCTGAATAGAAATGTTCGCCACCATATTCCTGGCAGCGATGACACTGCCCAATTTGCTTTCTGTTTTCAATAGTCTGAGTCCTTAAACGCTCAACGCGGACCCTAATTTTTAAAATGTTGTCAATTTCAAACACACTCTCCTGTTCTTTGGGGACGAGGAATCTGATGAGGTCTGTAGATCTTCGTCGGCCTGGGCCGGTTTTAAACAAGCCCAGTTCCTCCGGCTTAAATCCCTTCGCCCCCAGCTCCTCCTCGACCTCTTCTAGCTTGAAGTTTTGGTCAAGTCCTCTCAATTTCACGTTCAGCTTCCTGTCCTCCTCAAGGAAGAAGGAATAGAATTCCATTCCCTCCCCCTTGAGAAGACCTGTTAATGCTCGGTGGTCGTTTGGAGTTTTGGGGAAGAGTGCTAATCCCAATCTGTTTTTTTGCACTTTTACAATGTTTTTTTTTTTTTCACAAAATAACTTGTATTTTGCGGCCCAGTTTTTTGTGTCTCTTAACACTACTTTTGGGACTTTATTTATATTTGTGATGGAATCAGTGCTCTTCCCCTTGCCCGCCAAGGAGAGGTTATTTAAGGGCATGTAGAGTGGATTTTTTTTTACTTTGGAAAGGGATTTTCAGTGGAGTTTTTGGTAGGATCTGAAGCTGACGATGTTCAGGGGCCTGGCTCCCTGTTTGTGGTTATCTCATTAAACCGGTTCCGAGGCCGGCTCGTCTCCGTCTTGTGAAGGCGGAGACAGCCCGCGTCTTCCCTGGTTCTTTTATTTTTGTGTTGTTCTTTTTGATTTTTATCACTAGCCAGACCCCCCTGATCTGTCAGAAAGAAAGAAAGAAAGAAAGAAAGAAAATGTGCTATATTACGTAAGATAACAAAATCTTGTGTACAAGCATCCTAAAAACTAAAAAATTCCAAATTCACTTTAAATTTCAAATTTCAAACAAACATAACATCTAACATAAAACTTTACCATAAAATTTACACACATTACCAAAATTAATCATAACAAAACAGATTGAGAAAAAAAAAGCATCTTTTTGATAAATTTCATTAAAAAATAAGTAAAGCTGTCAATAAAACAGAATTTAGAAGAAGTAAATTAAATTATTTAACAGGAAACAAAACTAAAACACTAAAATGATGTCAGAGCACAGGTTAAAAGGTATCATTAAAAAAATCGTCAAGGCTATAATATGCCCTGGATAATAAAAGTGATTTTAATTCCTTTTTGAATCTCTTAACTTCTAAAATTTGTCTGATACATAGAGGAACATGGTTGTACATTTTTTTGCTAAGATATATAAGTGAGTTCTTGGTGAGGGAGGATGTAGGGATAGGTAAGGGAAAATCGTTAACCTGGCGAGTCATATGACCAGTGTTAGAGGGAGGTTTAGGACATTTATGAATAAGAGTAGCTGTTTCTAAGATAAAAAGAGAAAAAAGAGTTAGGATTTTTTAAGATATAAAGAGAGGTTTACAAGAATCTCTTAACCCAGCGGAACATAGGTATCTAACTGCTTTTTTTGAATCCCAAAAATTATGTTTAATAATCCCTTGTAGCTTAAACCCCAAAAAGGCAAACCATAACGAAGGTGGGACTCAATAAGAGAAAAGTACACTGAACGTGCAACTACCCCTCCCAGCTCATGCCCCGCCATTCTTACTGCAAAGCATCCAGAGGATAATTTTGATACAAGATTTAGGATATGATCTTCGAAGCGAAGGCGACCATCAATGGTAATACCAAGGAACTTACAGCTTTCTTTGTTTTGCAAGGGGGAGTTTTCACTAAACATAAGGCCCTGAACGTCACACTTAAATCCCATAATAAAGGTTTTGCCCACATTAAATACAAGCCTGTTTGCAGCACACCACTAAAAAATTTAAAGATCGATAAAATTTTAAGATCCTTAAAAACCTGGGCTCTAACATTATCAGAATCTCTATGATTCCATCAAATGGTGGTATCATCAGCAAACTGAACCACTTTGCCCTGCAGTTTTAATGAACCCAAATCATTTACATAGAGCAAAAATAATAGTGGTCCTAACACTGAACCCTGAGGTACTCACAGTTTTAAGGGATCTGGAATCGGATAAACATCCAGATACTGTAACTCTTTGAGTACGATTAGACAGATAGGATTCCAGCCATTGTAATGCCACACCTCTAAAGCCATAATTATTGAACTTAGACAGCAGTATTCCATGATCTACACAATCAAATGCCTTGGATAAATCGCAAAACACTGCCGCCGCGGACTCTCCAGAATTCAAGGACACATAGACACTCTTCAAAAAGCCGAAAACAGCGTCATGAGTCCCTTCTCCCGTTTGAAATCCAAACTGACTTGCAGATAAAATGCAATTATGTTGCAAAAAAGATAAAATTCTGATTTTTGCAAGTTTTTCAACTATCTTGGAGAGGGTAGATAATATAGAAATTGGACGGAAATTACAAGGCTCACACACATCTCCACCCTTATAAAGAGGGATAACCACTGCCTCCTTCAAACATACTGGAAAGATGCCATTATGAAAGGAATTGTTTATGGCAGAAGCTAAGGCATTCAATGCTCATTCAATACTCCTTTAGGCAAAAGGAGTAGTAATTTTGATGATATTCCATCAGCTCCAGCTGATTTATGGTTTTTTAAGCTTTTAATTGCATCTCTAACATCAGTAAGGCTAACAGGATAAAAGAAAAAAGAATTTTGAACTGACACTTGTTGAATATAATGCAAAGGATCAATATTAGTATTCACATCCTTGAGCAATAAATGAGGAATATTACAGTAATACTCATTTAAACTATTTGGTCTTACTTCTGGTTCTGAAACTTTCTTGTGAGAATGCCTGAAGTCATTTATAATTGACCAACATTCTCTTTGCCTGTTTGAGGACATATTCAAGCGGTCACTATAATATTTAACCTTAGCGGCTTTTATCGTCTTTCTATATAGACTACGATATTTCTGATGATAAAGAATAATAATTGCATTAGTTATAAGCTTGCACAGCTTAGCCAAAAAACGGAGATTTTTAGCTGAAGTTCTGAGGGCTGCTGTGACCCATGGTTTTCTATTTTTCATTTTAAGCCTCTTTTTAGGAAAGCACTGATTGATCTTGTCACATAGCAAATGAAATAACAAAGTAAACGGGTCAGGAGCCATTTCAACTGCATTCCACTTAACCAAAGCTGTAGTAGAAGAAAAAGCATTAAAATTTGCTCTGCTGAAAATTCTTCCTATATAATGAGATGAAGGAAATACAGTGTTGCATGGAATCCTAGCGAGAATGGCTTCATGGTCAGAAATACCAGATGAGAGTACTCTACATGACACATCATTTAAACTTGTACACAAATAATCAATAGTAGTTGCAGATGAGGATGTTATACGTGTGGGTGAAAGAACATGCATCTTCAAGTCATAAGATTCCAATATACTTAAAAGGGATGTATGATATGATGGCAAGCTTACATCAGTGAAGTTAATATTAAAGTCACCAGCCAATATAACTATGGAGTGTAGAGACAATTGGGATAATAGAGAATCAAGTTTGTCCAGGAACATACCAGTTCAGTTTCTATACATCAGTTTCTCTTTCAGTTTAGAGTTTTTGATGGTAAGGGTTTCGTTTTGGATCAGCACCTCCCCGAGTTTATCTTTCAGGTCCGAGATCTACCCATTGAGAGAATGATTCTCTGAGATTAACTTATTAATCTTCTGTTCAAATAGTTGTATTCTCTCAATGATATGAGAGTTTTTAAGCTTAATCTCATTCATCTCGTTAGCACTTCTCTCAATTTGCAAAGCTCGTTCCCGAATTTTCTCCTCGAGTTTGCGTACTCTCTCCTCGCTTTGCCTATCTTCCGCACTCTGGGGTGGCGTTTTGCCAGCTCCCAGGTCGGGGTTTGGTGTGGTTTTGATGGATAGTCTAGGATCACGGGATTTATATTGAGGTTTAAGGAACTTAGAGGAGTCGTCCAAAGTCTTCCCCCCTCTCTCTCTTGTCTACTTGTCATTCTCTTTCGGTATTCACTTTTGGTGGATCTATCCGTAGAGTATCCATCGGACATGTCCATGCCCCCCACTGACGATGAGGGGCGAGTCGACGTTTTTCTCCGCCGTTCTTGCTTTTGAGTCTTCTTAGGTTGTTGTGCGAGTTGGGTGTTCCACGCTGTGTATTTCAATGGATGAACTTTACTGACTGACGTGCACTTATGGCGACTGAGTGTCGAATAATCGGAACTAGACGTACGGATACGTACGATTAATTCGGATCCAGTCTGCGCGCTATCATAATACTTGAAAGGTTGGGATCGTTCGGGCGTGTACGTACGTATATGCACGAGTACACTTCGTACGAAAACGCGTGCAGTGTGCGACCGGCCTTAAAGACGCTTGTAGGCGCTTCCTCGCTAAAATATGGCTCTAATAATTTTTCCTTCACGTAAGTAATGAGTAATTTTGACAACTGATAGAGTGCATGCGTATAACCGAAACGTCATCGACATCATTAAACTTCGCCGGCCGCCATTTTAGAGTTTTGCGCGTGGCTTGGCGGATTTGTCCATAATCTGCGAAATTTTGTATTTTAGCCCAAAATAAGCTTTATTGCTTAACTAAAGTGACGTGAAATGGATCCGGAAAAGCTTAAAGTGGTCGACTTACGTAAAGAATTACAGAATAGAGGTTTGAACACGAAAGGAAATAAAGCCGAACTTGTAAAGCGCTTGAAAGATGCTTTGGATGGAGAGGCGGGATCCGAGAAAGGTTTGTGAAAATAGCGGTAGCTCCAAACATATTTGTGAACAGATTTAGTGATAATTAGTTAAGGGTGTTATAAAGCGTCGAAATGCTTTTCAAGCCGGATTTATACCTTGGGACATCCTAAAGAGAATATGCCCCCTTGGATTTGTTATGCCAAATTAATATACGCCTTACCATCGATTTTTCTGTTTACTTACTATTTTGTGTTCTATAAAAGTCCGAGGTAAACTCTTTAATTACTCTTGTATACCTCTTGAAACAATTTACACTCTGTGCCTTTAATCAATGTAAATTACTTCATACAAAAGTATTGTACCTTCTGCCTCCTTTAGATATGTTAAATATTCAAAATCACAATATTTTTTGTGTCTATATACAATATAAATTATACTTTTATATACCTTAGCTTTTTGAATCATTGCTACTTTCTAGATACCTGAAACATTTATAAACTATGAGATTAGTTTTAAAGTGTCTGGTCCGTCCAGTGCCAAAACTGCAAATGTTCAAATCAAAATAAGCTTTATTGTTACAAACAAATATTTGTTTTTACTAAAACAACTTAATATTAAGAAAAAAAACAAAATAAAAACAACAAAAAAAAAAGAAATGTATACATAAAAAGGAGGAATATCAAAATCTATACATACATACAAAAACATACATTACTCCACAAAACATTAAGCATAAATCTCTTCAAGATTATAGTAGGCCTTTTCTGTCAGATACTTTTTAAGCTTATGTCTAAAGCATTTGAGCGTTGCAAGGCCTCTAATGTTGCATGGCAGGTGATTGAATACCTTTATATCTCCATAAAAAAAGATTTCTGAATAAGAGCGGATGTTGGAACAGGTAGGCGCAGATTTGCAAATTTGTCATTTTGAGAAAACCCCTATTTAATATTGGAAAGAGCACTAAAAATACACCCTTTTTTTGGAGTGCTGATGTATAATTAGGATTGGTCACTGTTTGAGTTGCAATAAATTTATTTAATTTTTTTTCGAGAGCACATTATTGCATATAGTTTGCATAGTTGCACAGTTTTGGCATATAGGTGAAAAATTGAAAATTTGCACATTTGTGGTTTTGGCATTGAGGAGACGAAATCTAACCCCATCTTTTAATCTGAAATCTAATCCAAACTTTACATTTTACCAAATTTATCAAGTTTTATTAAAAATTGCATTAATTGCTTATGGTTCTAATCAAGATAATTAATAGCTACATTTACAATGCATCTACCAAATATTTAATACTTGGATCAAATGACATCACAAGGACTATTTTTTCAGTGTAAATGGCAGAGCACTAAAATTTGATACACGAATTTGATGCTTCCCAAATAGGGTAGATACATTTTTTTTGTGTAAAACCTATTTTGAAGTACCAAAATGACAAGTTTGGCATTTTATTGGATGTTAGCTTAGGAGGCTTTTATTTTTGTACACAAAAATAAAGAAGAAGATGAAGAGAAGGATAAACTTTAGTCTTGAAAAAAAAATTATAAGTTTATTTTTATTATTTTTAAACAACAATAACCCTTTTAAAGGTTTAGAGGTTATGTCCTATAATTCTTTTTCTAAACTGATAAACTCTTTTTAGCCGACATTTTGATACTAGAGATAATCCTGCACTAATTTAACCCTCAAAATCAATCCTTGTAAACAGGGCTGTACTAAATAAAACTAGTCTTTTCAAAAATATCATTTGATCCATGGACCTAATAAATCCGCAGATTGTAGACCTAGCTATTAATATATAAGTGAATCATAAAACATCTAATATTTACCCTCTAACTCCTAGTAAATCAAGTGACAATGATTACAGCTAAACTTATCTGCCCATAATGTGCTTTTCGCCTTTTCATTATCCAGAATATAAACAATTCTTCTAGTGTAAATTCTCATCAGGAACTGTAAGAAGAAGCTGCCAGTTAATTGATTCTTCACTAGTTTATCAAAATTGTGGAGATATAGGAACAAAATCAACCCAACTGCAATGTATTTTCTGATTAATGACTGACAGCTCTGCTATTGAGATATTGTTAAATTAGTCTATTAGTAAGGCAAAGGTTAGCTTTAAGGAATCAAACAGATAAATCTCAGGGTGGTGGTGCATTGGTTTGCAATTAAAGATAGCTTCATTGCTACTGAAGTTAAAATTTTCAGGAAGCTTTGTGTATTAATACCTCTTTCCTACTTATATGTCATTGTTATGTATTTTGTCGCTAACTGTGGTAGTATTTTATATGAATGTTTTTTTGGGAAATTTGAGGCAAGTCTTGTGGATGAATCAAATTAAGAATTTACTAATATCTGCAACTTAACTTCATAGTTATGTAAAGTCTATGTTCAGTAGGGACTGTTTAAATACCCTTGTTTATTTCTTTATCACTCATTTATTTCTTTTAACAGTTTATTCTAGGTAAACTAAATCAGAAACAGTAATGGTACTTTTGGATTTTCTTTTGCATCTTTTGATGGTATTAGGGTAAATGAGGTTCAGGTGTTTAAGATGTTTTTCTTAAAGGTAAAGAAGGTTACAAACAAATCCCAAAATGTCAGTTTTTTATGAAATCCTTCAAGAGATTTGGGAGAATTGTTGATGTCCTCCATGATATTTGAAAGCATAATTTATTGCAATTTGAAAACATAATTTATTAAGATTCTCAAGAATTGCAGATGCATTCCTAAAATGCATGCCTAAAACATTACATTCACTTTAAACTTTAAATAAAATCTTAAAATAACTAGATTAAAAGAAGAGGTCAAATAACAAACAGTATGCAAAACATCACAAGTTATTTTTGAATATACACTTAAGACAGCAAAGCGATGAATCCAAAAGGCAGAACTTTTTTTCTGAAGTTAATTTATTTGCTTATGCAGAATCCTTGTAAGGCCACTCATTTTGCCCATAATTTGTGGAATGGAAGGGTGTATTGAAGATGCAAGTGTGATGATTTTGCCTGGTCAGAACATTAAGGTTTATGCTGCCCAGAGTCTCAGAACAATCTATATGAGAATTGAGTACACCATGTAGAAAACACATGTCCAGCATATTCTGCCTTTGTTCCAATGTGTTTAGCTTGAGATGGACAAAATTCTCTCTAATTAAACCCATTCTAGAGCCACCATTCTAATGAACTTCCGCTATAACCTTTCAATATTGAACATGCACATCATATGAGTATTCTACTATAGGGTGAACCAAAGAGCAATACAAAATCTTTATAGTATTTACTGAAAGACCCACTGTAAGATGCTGAATAAAGCTCAAGTCAAGTCAAAATATACTTTATTTGCCAAGTTTACAAACTTATGCTAAAAGCTTCCTAATCCTAGAATTTATAATACAAGTATTTATTTGGTTATACAGGACAAAAACAGAATACAGAATCGATTTTGATTGTACATAGAAGCATATTTTATATAAACAAGACAAAACCAAATAATTTTACATATTAAAATGAATCTGACTTTAGGCTGGCTATAACCTTCAGGACCATATTGTGGAAATGTGGTGTAAATGAAAGTTTTGAATCAAGAGATAGACTGACATCCTGGTCTTGAGAGAGAAATGCCATTTAATTTGTTATTTAGGGATATTCAGATCCATCCTGTTTAAGATGCATCACTGCTGGAATATGTCTAGACCTGCTGGCAAAAGTAGACAATCGCCATCTGATTTTATTGGCCAAAAGAACTTTATATCATCAGAGAACACTAATCACTTAACGCAATTAATACTTTGCTCCTGGCAATGCTTGACGTTTAAACCTATGTCTTTTTTTTCTTGTTAACATAATTAAAAGGAACAAGGCTATTGATCCAGATGGCGTGTCAGCTTATGTGAGGCTTGCCATGATCATTTGTTGAGGCCATTAGGATATGTTTTGAGAATAAGATTGAAGACTTCAATTCATCAAGATAGGTGGAACATTTTCAGAATAATTCTTATATACAAATGTGGCTCTAGAGATAAAGAATCATTTGATGAAATATCTAGTAACAGTATTTCTTGTAAACATAGGTTCTTGCCAAAGAAATCTGATAGTATTTAATAGTGAGACACTGTACAATTTTAAGTCTTATCAATTAAAATCTTTGTCAGACTTAGATGCATCTTCATATCACTTGTCAAATTCAGTTATAGGTTCCAGTATGTCGATATTGAAAGCTCCAAGTCTATCTCATCTATTACTTGTCAATGATTTCATATGTTTTTTTCAGAGTTAAACAGTGAATGCTTGTCAAAAGTTGCAAGAATTTTGTAATGATGTAAGGTTGTGTGAATTGCTTCAGGTTAAATATCAGTTGTAAACCCATAATTTTTCATTATACCTTGAGTGGTGACCAACTTAAAAGAGTACTGAAGCGAGTCTTCATCTTTTTGATAGTTTGGCTTTGCCAATTTTGGAATATAGGTCTGTAATGTGGTCCTCCCAATATAATGCCTGGATAGCAATGGTCGAACAAGTTCAAAGGAGGTTTTTGAAGTGCATGTATTTCAGGAAATTTTTAAATTCATTATATATCCCAAGAGAGGCTGTGATATTGATTACTTGTTAAGGAATTTTAGATAGATTGTGTCTTTTTAAAAAAAGAATTAAAATATTTTTTCGGATATAAGCAAAAACAAAATAAATTATCTTCAGATTTTATTCTTCGTCAGTTACCTTTTACTTTAAGTAGAATAAACACTAGCCATCAAGAAGTATGTTATTTGGCTTATCTACAAGCTAGCTTTTATAAAAAAATCCCCATTTATAGACTTTGTGAATATTTTAACCTATATAGTTAGTATGAATAGGTTTAAGACAATAATACTAAATAAACCGAAACAGAACTGACCTGACCAGTAATACATATAGGTATATATTATTGTATTTTACTGGTGTAGGTAATTTTTGCTATTATGTATATTGTGTATTGTTCCTGTTTTTTCTTTTACTATTTATTTCATGAGAACATTTTATAGTATCTTAGTGAATTCATGGGTATTTATTTATTTATTTATTTATCAACGTATATAACATTTCAAGTACTTATTAATAATTAACAGTAGTCTTAAGTAAAAACTATAATACTAATAAACAATACTGTGCTAAACCTAATCCAATGAGTGGGAGTAGAGCACTATCCCAAGATAGTTGCCCTAGCTGACGACTTAAATTTATTTAAAGATGTACTGAAAAAATCAAGATCTTTTGCAAATCTATTCACTGTAGAAGCTATTCTATTTATAGGGCTGTTTAGTAGATAGGATGTTCTGCAAAAGGGAATATGGAGAAGCGCCTGACCTCGTGTTGTGTAAGAAGATACATGCAAAGAGAAAAGGCACAGACATTCCAGACTTCTAACAATACCATTCAGAACCTTAAACGCAAAGCAAACATCAAAGAACTGCCTTCTACTTGATAAGGAGTTTATGCTCAGGTAGGACATGGTCTCTGAACAGGTAAGATCCAGGCCTGACTTCATAAGAGTATATCTGGCAAACCTGATAAACTTGTGCTGGATATTTTCAAGCCTCTCAATGTGAATCAGAAAATGAGGTGACCAAACATTATTGGAGAATTCAAGAAGAAATCTCACCAGGCAAATATATAGTGTCTTCAATGCTGACACATTAGTAAAGTCTTTGCAAGATCTTTTGATAAAACCAAGCAGTTTATTAGCTCTATTTACAGTATTTTCGAAGTGGTGGGAGAAAGTAAGACTCGGGTCCAGAAAGACACCCAAATCCTTGACTGAGTCAAGCTCCTTCAAGGGGATACCATCAATAACATATTGACAAGGCGGGGAGACCCTTAAACGAGTAAACCTCATAAACCCACATTTCTTAACATTCAATGACATTTCATTCAACTTACACCAGGAAAACACTCTGTTTATATCTCTCTGAAGCACCAACTGATCCTGAGAGGAGGAAATCCGCCGAAAAATTTTCAATTCATCAGCGAAGAGCAAAAACTCAGACTCCAGTAGGGAGCCGAGGTGATTGATAAAGAGACTGAATAACAATGGTCCCAAATGGGAGCCCTGAGGGACCCCTGAAGTTGTCAAAAATGGGTTGGACAAAAAACCACCAATTTTAACACGCTGCTCTCTATCCATCAGATAAGACTTGATCCAAAGTAAAAGAGATCCGCTGATGCCGAGATCTGAAATATGAGAGATAAGAATATTATGGTTGACCCTATCGAAGGCCTTACTAAAGTCCATGTATATCGCATGTGTTTCATTACCGTCGGCAAAAGATTTAAAGATATAGTTGCTAAAAACAAACAAGTTTGTATCCACAGAACGACCTCTGGTGAATCCATGCTGTTGATCACCAATTATTTCCTGAAATGTGCCAGATAGAACCACCTCTACACAGTGCTCGAACAGCTTAGGAATTGCAGAGAGGATACTAATGGGACGATAGTTAGTTATGTCACTCTTATTCCCAGATTTATAAATAGGACATACATGAGATAGCTTCCAGTTCTCTGGAAAAGTTCCAGAAGTTAGGGACAAATTGAAAATATGAAAAAGTGGAAGGAAAAGGGAATGGCTGCACTCTTTCAAAAGCCTGTTTGGAATTCCATTGGGACCCGCTCCCTTTCTGCTGTCCAGTTTAGCTAATGCTGTTTCAATTGTAGTAGCACTAAGGAACACGTGGTTGATATGGTTAAATTTACATGAGGTATCGAGACCGTCAGAGGCATTAGAAGGGTTAGTATTCTTGTTAAATACAGATAAAAAGTGGGTGGCAAAGAGATTTGCAATAGAAATACCAGTATCGGCCCTGAGATCATGAAGGAACATCTCATCTGGAACGGTAGAATCGCTTTGATTGGACTAAAGTCTTACAAATTTCCAAAAGGTCTTGCTATCGTTCTCTATTGCATTTTCGGCTCTCTCAATGTAATGTCTGTAGCATTCACTAGATAATGAACGGCATTCTGAGCGCAGAGCACTAAAACTTAAGTAATCAGTATTTGATCCTGACTGTCTGTACCTTCTATGTGCTATTTTTTTCTGAATATCTAGACTTTTTAGTTCTCTAGAAAACCATGGTGGATAATGTTTCTTGGGAGAGTGTTTTTTTATTGGCACAAACAGATTCAAGCAATCATAAACAACAGAATAGAAGTTTGCAACAGTGGTATTTAAGTTATCGTTAACAATTATAGACATCCAGTTGTATGTAGAAAAGTAGTTATTTATAGACACAAAATCTGCTTGATTAAAGTTGTAAAAATATGTTATATCTTTACAACTGTTCTTTCTTTTTGTTAAATAATATTTATCAAATAAATATTTATTTTAATAAATATTAAAATAAATATTTATTTTATTTATTTATTTATTTATGATGCAGGTAACCAATAAATAAATAAATAAATAAATAAAATAAATGTAATTCTGTTCTCTGTAGGACATTTTATCAACAACTTACCAAATTATGTTTACATTTAAATGATCTTTAACAGGTGTCTTGAAGAGTGAACAAGATCCAGCACCTGAAGAAAAAGAAGAGGAGGAGGATGAGGAGGAAGCTTCAAAAGAGCCTGTGAAAACCAGTCCAAAAAAACCAGCCCCTGTTAAAAAGGAGCCTCCACCTACACCTAAAAAGGTTGCTCAGCCTATTAAAGTGGTATAAATAAATAAAATATTTGAGTAAAATATATTTATTACATACAATTTATGTTTAGGAAAGTACTGCAACAGCAGAACCAGTAGTGGAAGAATCTGAAGAAAATGGTGATGTTGACAATCAGGTATTATTTCACTTTATTATAAATTAAATGAAAAAATTAAAAAGCCCTGAGCAAGGTTAGGTTTGGTTAGCATTTGCAGCCCCTCTTCCATAGTACCACATTCTATGCTTCTATACAAAATTAAACATTAAAATATAATGTTATAACTCTGTCTTCATACTATATTCACAATTTTTAACCTACATGCCACCAGTAACAATAGAGATTTATATTTTCTCTTAAAAACCCAATACAGAGAGATTATTATAATAATTTTTATTTCTTCACTTTAAAAATAGATCTGTCACCGTCAAAAACATGTACATATAATAATTCAAGAATATACTAGATAATAAAAAATAGGCAAACTTGAAACCACTGATAAAAATACAACCTACAACATTGTTTTTTGAATTAGTAGGATTAATGAGACATATTTTTTATCTTTATTCAGGTAATTAAGATTTTTCAATCTTCCCTCAGCAATCAGAATTTTTTTCTCTAATACGTTTAATTATTATTCATGCGTTAATCTAGTATTTTCCACTCCCTAAGGAGGAACCATCTGGAGAACCTGAAAAAATGGAAGTAGAAACTCGTGGAGAAAAAAGGAAACGCGATGATGACGACGAGGAAGAGGAAGACGACACTGTCGAAGTAAAAAAGAAAAAAGAAGACGTCCCTGAGGAAGAAACAAAAGAGGAAACATCCACAGAAGCACAACTTGAAGACACCAAAAAAACCAAGAGCCCTGCAAAGAAACAAACCCCAAAACAAAATGAACCAGAAATTGACTTTAGTAAACCACTTCTCAGTTGGTGTAAGTTTTTCTCCGGTACATCTAAAGACTCCGTTACATTTTTTTTCTTTATTAGTTGACTCAGATTTGCACCTCAAGATTGATGATAAAACTTTCCTGTCTGCCAAACCACACAATGAGGGGTGTTTTGGTTATGTGTGGAGTGGGGCCAGAGCGACACATGGAGTCTCTTCAGGCAAAATATGCTTTGAAGTGAAAATAACTGAAGAACTCAAATGGGAGGACATGGCGGAGAAGATGCAAGAAAAAACCGATAAGACGTTGAAGGAGGGCGGCAATAAATACAAAATCGACCGCCGTCAGAAAGACGAGAAAAAAGATGAGGAAAAACCGGCCGAGAGTGAAACTGAAAAAGAAAATACTGAAAAGAAAGTTGATGAAAAAGCTGAGCAGGAGAAGAACAAGGATGCTGTAGAAGCAGAAAAATCCGAGGAGGCTCAAGTAGAAGAAAAACAGGTAAATGATGTAAGATTTCTGTCTACCAGGAATCCAGCAGCAGTAGATTGGCTTGCAAACATATTTTTTTACAAAAAAACTTTAAATCACTTAAAAAAGATTAATTGATGGTGGAACACCTTGTGGAATTGCACTCAATTTTATAAAAATTTCAGGCTGAAGAAAAGAAGGATGAGGAAGAACAAAAAATGGAAACAGAAGCAGAAGAAAAACCAAAAGAAGATGACAAACCCCACTTACCATCCATCCCTACTCACTACTTTAGGGTTGGATTCTCCCTGTTGGGTACCTCCTTACAGTTAGGAGAAACCCAGTTTTCTTACGGCTACGAATCCACTGGCAAATTCGTCACTAACAAACAATTCCAAGATTATGGCGTCACTTTTGGTGCAGGCGACGTCGTTGGCGCATACTTAAACATCGACAACGATAATGTCTCTATAACTTTCACAGTAAATGGAGCATTACAACCCACCGCGATCACCGTTCCCCGCACGGAGTTTCCCGAAGAATTTTCTTTGTTCCCGCACGTTTTGTGTAGGAATTACGCATACGAGTTGAACTTTGGCCAAAAAGAAGAGCCGTGGTTCCCTCACCCAGAGGAGTTGAAGGATTACCAGTTTTTGCAGGAGGTTGAAAATAAGGTCGAGGGACCAAGGAGGCCTGAGAAAAGGGAAGATTGTGAGGTAAGATGAAGTTTAGTTTAGTAAAATATTATCAATTCATATTTTCCGACGTTTCATCAATCAACATTTTATTTACTAAAGTAGTAATGTGTTTGCAATATTGATGTATGAATATTAATATCCATATATTTTATATTGATATATTAAACATATATTGTTAATTTATACATAATTAATTGTTAATTGAAAAACATACATAGATGTTTTTCAATTAACTGTCATAAACAAGCCTATATATTTGGCCTATTTACGTATATTTGGAGTTTTATATGATGGTCCCAAACCCAGACAAAACAAGTACCTGGACTAGTTTTTTCTACTCTTAAACTTGATTATTTTTTTTTTTAAATTTACGCGAAAATTCCTTATATTTTTTTCTAGCGATAATCTAGTAAATCTCAATATATTCCCTTTTTCTTTCACTACTGGGCCTTGAGCTATAGAGCTCATTATTAATAAATTAATTAATTTATTTATTCAGCAACAGATTACAAGAAATACAGCCTAATACTAATATTCCTTAGTTTGTCTTCTATACAAGAATCAAATTAAATAAATTTTGATTCACTAGTATTTATAATACTGTGTGTTTTGCTTCATAAATTTAAATTAATGTAGGTATTCTGTACAAAATAATATATATTATATACAGTGCCTTTCTTTGAAGTCCCCCCCCCCCCCCCCCATTTATTTTTTGAACGGGTCAAAAAAAATTTTTGAAACTTGGCATAAGTAAATTGGTCTATAGATACTATTTTTCACTGTAAACTAGGTAGTTGTAAATTCCAAGATGGCGGCTGGGCGACATCTTGAGAAAAAATTTTAAATAGAAAGGGGGGTCGTGTGGTACCTCATTTTAAAGGTCTCAATGAGTACTTTATAACCCTGAAATATTAGACCCATATCTTAACTCGTTTCAAAATGGCGGCCTAATAAAAAAGTATTTTTTTTCATTTTAACGTTTTACATTTTTATGATTTTTGAATAGGTAAAAATCAGTGTACGAAAATAAATGCGTCACTATTTTATTTTGACATAAAAACGACAGTTCTAAATGTCAAAATAACACATAAGCGCCATCTTGAATAAATGCATTAAATAGAAATCTTGTGTTACCTCATTTAAAAGGTTTTATTGAGTACTTTTAATATTTATTACATGGACTCGGTGGACTCCGTTTTGACCTGTCTAAAAGTAACAGCCAAAAAAATACATTGTTGCGATTTTATTAACGTTTTTAATAATAATATACAAATAATTTATAATTTTTGAATTTTGGATTTAAAGATTAACTTTTTGGTTTCTAAAGACTTACTGAACCGCCCTCGTATTATTCATTTCACTCTGTAATAAATGTATCATTTCACTCTGTAATAAATATTAAAAGTACTCAATAAAACCTTTTAAATGAGGTAATCAATTTACAATAACCAATTTACTTATGCCAAGTTTAAGAATTTGTATTTAATAGTTAAATTATGGGTGTTTTCTATCCTAATATATTCTATATTAACACTTTATTTAACTGTTTACACCTTAATCTCACTTATTCTACATATCTTTACAAAAATTAAATTTTTATATTTTAATATAATAATAATGTTTACTATCCAATATTTTACAATATTTATGTAAAAGGTAACATTCGCCAAGCATTCTTTCATATTACAAAACTGTATTCAAAATGCCTTATACAAATAAAAACGAAAATAATCAAGATTGATCTACGTTATTGATAATTACGAGCTTAAAACTACCGGTTACCGTCAACTGAAATTTAAGAGTTTCCAGTTAAAAATGAAAGTCTAAAAGCCGAATTCCAATGAGAAGGCATTTGTAATCATTTTGAAGGCTTACCACAAAAAGTTCAAATAGGTAACTATAACTATAAGTTTATAGAACATCTAAATATGTATATTCTGCAAATAAATGCAGCAAATGTAACTTGATAACGTTGTCCGTACTTCGAAATATCATCCCTTTAGATAGAAGTTATATGATTAAATTTTCTAATATCATATACAAAGCTATACCGCAAATCTGAACCAATTGTATTTTGTTTTGATACTTCACACTCAAAACCTAATAAACCACATTCCAATGATCTATACGCGGTAATAATATTGATTTATTTATTATTATTATGACATGTTAAGTTAACACATTCTCATAATTTATATCCTGTATTTGTTATTCATTTATTTATTTTTTTTTCTTTACAATATTTTTTCTTTCATAGTATAGGTAAGTTATTATAAATCTTTGGGCCAACACGGGAAATATGATTTTGACAGACTGTCTTTTCAACAGAGGTTTCCCAGTTCAACTTTACCTTGGGCAGTAAACTATGTTTTGTATTTTGGGTGTAGAGTGAATTTCTAATTTAAAAACTACAAATTAGATCACTAGGGTAACTTTTCCTTTTGAAAAGCATAATTTTTAGAATTTATTTATGTAGTTGTACTACCACATAAATAATAGAGCTTGTAGTTGATAGATTCGACTAAACAGAACTATATCATTTCTAATGTTTTAAAAGATAACATACTTCTTAACTCATAAAACTTGTAATTATTTTGTCTCATCCTAATTAAATCATCCCAATTCAAACATTTATCTAACCAGACTCGAAGGTATTACAAGTGAGAAGTTAATAAATTTAATTTTATCAGTCAAAGCAAGCTACAATCCAACCACATTTCAATTTTATTTAATGCGCTCTTTGCCTTACTGCTTCCAGAACGTCATTTCTTTTACCTGATATATGCAGGGTCCTGCAACAAAGTGTTATCCATACGGATCTCTTAAATTTTTGTTGGGACGTGTTAGCGCATGTTTAAAAAATATTTTGAAATAGAAGCAGCTTTTTTTTTTTAATGAAGTGCCATTCTTTTTATTCCGTTTTTAGGACCACCTTAGGCTAGTTAGTATATGCGCTAAATATGTCTACTTTGTCATGCGCAATTTGACTGGAATAATTTTATTTACAAAAAAAAATTAAAGGTCACTACATCGTTTAATTTCAGGTTTGTTTGTTTGTTTGGTAAGAAACAAGTTGTTGACAAACAAACATGCTCAATAAAGTAAAATGCATTCGCACAGAAACTTCTTATCAGTTTCAAATCAAAAGTTTAATGTTCTAACGATTATAGGCGCACACATCGCAATTTTGTTGAACCTCAGTTGGAACCTAATGTGTTAAATAATTATTTTTCTAGTATATCTGAAGTTTTGTTGGAGAATGTAACCAGCAATAAGAACCTAATGGATTCCCTTCAAGATGTCCCTGTCAATGAATTTTTCTTTCTTCATCCGGTAACTTCTGATGATTTCGGAAAGTTCTGTTGAACATAGTAGGTCTTCTGGGTCAGGTGTAATTTGCATGAATCAGCACAGTTGTTGTGTTTGCCTACGGGTGTCTTAGACACTTTGGTGTTTGTTAATGACTTGTGCTGTCTAAAATTTCTGAGTATGATTGTTCAATTTGTGGATGATACTACACTTCTTTGGCACCACAAAAATCAAAATTACCATAGATCTGTTATTGTTGAGGATATTCATATGATTCAAGAGTGGTATGGGTATAACCGTCTGGTATTCGATGTGGACCAGGCTCTGGTTTTAGGTGTCCATTTGATGATTTCACAGTCTGTCTGATAGACCACCTTGAAATACTGTACGTTTGACTTGTCAATTCCATAATTTCTCTTTGCCTAGAAAAATGATCATACATTTTTCAATTAATTAAATTTAAGAAAATCAAATTTTGGATTCATCTTCATGTCCGCCTCGATTGTTAATAACAGCTTCACAGAGTTTCGGTAGTCTTCTAATTAATTTGTCCAAAGTTTCCTGCGGTATCTTGTGCCACTCTTCTTGGATGATCCTCCACAAGTCTTCTTTTGATGTGGGGCATGATTTTCGCACTTGTCTATCCAGTTCATCCCACAGTAATTCAATAGGATTGCATAACTTTTAGAAGATGTTTCCTTTGTAATTGACCTAAATATTGCTTGCACAATTTCGACGTGTGCTTGGGGTCATTGTCATGTTGAAAGATGAAGTTTTCCCCAATTATTCGAGTACCAGAAGGAAGTACATTGTCACTTAAAATTGTTTTGTAACCCTCTTTTCGAAGAATTCGCTCTATTCTAATTAGATCGCCTACCGCAGATCCTCCGAAACGACCCTACACCATCACCGAACCACCACCGTGTTCAACTGAGGCCACCGTACAGTTCTCAGCGACCCTTTCAATGGCATAACGGCGAACAAAAACTCGTCTCTTCGTTCCAAAAACCTCGAAGTTCGACTCGTCACTCCAGAGAACTTTCTTCCAGTCATCAATGGTCCATTCTTTGTGTGACTGCGCCCACTCAAGTCTTTTCTTCTTATTAACATCCTTCAGTAGCGGTTTTGATACAGCTAAACGTCCTTTAAGACCAACATTATAAAGTCGCCGTTTTGCTGTCGAAACACTGACCGCTTTTTTACGTTCCTTGTTGATTTTTGCTGTGATTTCAGGCGCGGTAAGGCGTCTATTGCGTTTGCTTGTAATTATAATATTTAAATCCTCCTTTGAACTTGTTGCCTTTGGCCTTCCCGATCGAGGTTTGTTGCTAATAGTCCCTTCTCTGGTGAATTTCCTAATATTATAATCGACAGTCCGCCTTGGAATTCCCAAATCCGTCGAAATTTGACGGTTAGTCTTTCCAGCCTTATGAAATCCAATGATAATACCTTTTGTTTCTTTCTACCGATAACTCTTTTGTTTTAGCTATTTTAAAGAATGTTGAAACACCAGCAATGAAACGGTGACAGTCGTCAATAAGCAAGCGAAATTATTTACAAATGTTACACAAAATCAATTCTTGAATACTAAACACCTTTAAATGTTTCAAATGTAAACATATTAGTTTTTTAGAAGAAGTGCATATTTTCACTACGGTAGTGTAAGAAGCTTTGTATCTAAGATTTGTATCTTTTGTATTAAAATAAATTGTCTATATATCTAATACTTAACGGTAATACAATTCGTGAAAAAAATATTTATATACTTCCTTTTAGGTTCTACTGATGATAGGATTACCGAGCTCAGGAAAAACTCACTGGGTGAAAAACCATATCGAGAACACCCCAGACAAATCTTACACCATTATCGGAAATTACCCCTTATTTGATAGAATGACTGTAAGTAGGGATTCAACTAACGTTTTTTTATAAAATCGTAATTTTTTTTTGTTTAATCTCTTTAGGTTGAAGGAGAACCGATCAAATCAAGATTTAACGGTTGCTGGAAGCTCCTCGTGGATCGCATGCAGAAATTCCTAAACTACCAAACTGACCAGGCTAGTTTGCGCAGGCGTAATTATATCATCGATCAGGTAACACTCGCACATTCTATTTAAAAAAAGACAACAATTTATAGTCGAGCAACTGAGGTGAGTATTCAAATTTCAGCTTCAGCAGTTTCCGAGGTCGCATATTGAGGTTTATTCGTTCTGTGTGTTTTTTTTTTTTTTTTAAATTTTAATTTGGGTCGTTTTGGTTCAGGTACCATTTAAATAGGAAAACCGTCCCTAGCAAGCACATTTTTTTTTATTATAACAATTTTATTTGCATCAATTGGCAGGGAAACCGTTTTCGCAGTTGTGAATTATGGGGGTTCCGTAAATAGAGTGTTGCTGTTATAGGCAGGACTAAGTGAAACAAGTGACAATGGATTTGCAACATTGGACTACACATGCATATATTTATTAGGGGTGATTCATTTTTACTGGGTGGAGGCAGTGAGTATATATTTATTCAGCCTATTTATACAACTTTGATATAAATATGGGGTGCGATTAAGGAAAACTTTTTTTTCTTTTCCAAGAACTCAAAGGATACAAAACAGTAACAATAGAATATACAAAGTAGCAAACAAGGCCATAAAATGTATTTGTTTCTGCAATACCCTCTTTCTTGGGAAAAAAATAAATGGTGTAGGTCATAAAAAAAACATGAAAACAATACTCTCCTTTGATTCCAAATAAGCATAATTTTCCAAAGAAGGAAGGTTTTTCATATATAAATATTTATGCAAAATAGTATATGCACTACAGTTGTCTGACACAATCCCACCTTTCAACTATCTAACGCAATTTTAAGGTTTTTTTTCCTATCATTACAAACTGGTATTTATGCCGAATAAAAAGCAATTTCTTATTAACATCATAGAAGCACACAAAAGTAGTGTAACTTAAACCGCTGTAGGTAAGTCAGGAACTAATAACGGAGCTGTCATGAAAGTTTAATACGTTACGTTTGAAGGTTTGAAACAGTTTGAAAATCACATGAATTTATCCGTTGGTTAGTCCGAGGACTTTAGAATTAGAATTGTAATACTTCAAAAATTGTTTCTTTACTATCAATTTCTCTGTATAATAATTAAAAAGTCCTCACCACACAGATTGTTCAAGGAATGTGCCATTAAGGTTTAGAGGGAATGTTCATGGAACTTTTGGTATTAATGTTCTCTGAATAGGCCAGAAATGTTTAAATAAAGAATTTATAATTTAGGATTAAAAGGTTTAAACATTTAAATTTTCTTGTAAATATTGAAAATTTTTTGCAACCATTTTCACGAAATATTTGGAATAATTTCGTATTATAACGTTTCTTATCTAAATACTTTTTTAGTCAGACAATTTCATTGTAAGACCAAAAATCACAACAAATCTACTACAGATTACAACATTTTCATTCTTTTCATCAAAGTATGGACGATTTCTAGGGATTTGTTTTTCAATTGGATATTTCTTTTTAATTTTAACATGAAAAATAAACATATTTTGCAATTTAATGTTAATTCTCAAGTCCTTCAATTTCTAACAACCATTCATTATTAGGATAAAGAAAGTAATATTTAATGGATCTACTCAAATCTAAGCAATGTGTCTATGGTTTTTATTTTTTTATGTGAAAACCATGCATCTAGAAAAAAACGGCCAAGAGATCAAATAGGTTATAAATAAAATAAGGAATTTAAAAATATGTTGGCAATAGTGTACAGAAAAATGAAACAAGAATGTATAAAACACTCCCTTGACTTCACTTTGAAATTAAATTTTAAAAATAGGGAGTGATTGTATATGGAATGGGATTTTGTCCAACAATTTTACAACATAGTACATAGTTGCGGTTTGCCCTCTCTTTATTTTGTTATAAGGAAGTATAGCATCTGGCTTATAACTTGTAAGATAGAAAGGCACATTTTGGTGGATCTCAATGTTCAGAGAAGTAATTTTTATATTAAATATCACAGCAATTTTAATTTTTCATGAACTTTACTATATGTAACTTTGGAGAAATTAAAGGATTTATTAGATATTTTATATTGGCGTGTTAGGAAGGTTATATATGTTTATAACATATATAATAGATATATGTATGTTTTATAGATATGTTTAAAATTTCTCTGTATTTAAGAAAAAAAATATTTTTTTCTGTGGGATACTAAATTGTTAATACTGAGGGTAAGTTATTAATAATGAACCCAGAAAAATTACAGTTAGTGCCTAAGAACTAGTCAACTCTTATATTATCTTTAACTATATACCTCTAACTATTGCTACTATGGCCAAAGAGAACTAAAAATAATAGGAAAAACTTAGTTTAAGTTTTAAATGCGCGAAAACTTTAAAAAACCTAAATGCATAAAAATGACATCAAAGCATATAAAAATTGCTTCCCGAAAGTCCGGAATAAAGAAAGAATGCTTCTGGAAACTAGGGCAAACATTTCAATATTGTTTTGGAAAAAATGATTTCCAATTGTTGAAAGACACAAAATATCATCGATACTGAAATATCGATACCTAGAATATAATTAAACATTTTTTCAAATCCCTAAAATTTATGAAAAATCATTTTTAATTCACGGAAGACAAATTTTACTTGCTGTTTTCCTTGTGCGCCCATCAAGAGATTTAATACACAAAAAAAATCAATTTACAAAGAGCAAAAACACTACTTTGCTGTGGCTGATTAGGGTTTAAGGAACAACCTTTTCAAAAAACTGTTCTTACAATATAAAAACCGTTTGCTTGCTAGGGCACGGACTGGCCGAATTTAACAAGGTAAGTCTTCTAAATTCAAAGAATTTTGGCAGTAAACATGGATACGCCCCAATAGAAGATTAATCTTAAAAAAGCTTCAATTGAACCTTGTACAATCAAAATCCATCTGTGTTATCAATACTGCCATTCTCTCATAATGTTTATAGAGTTAAGTTGGTTAGGGTGAGATTTGCCACGTAAAGGGCGGTTTTTTGGGCGGGCGCAGTGCAGTTTTGATGCAAGCATGGTCGGATACAATTGTGTTATTTACTGATTGTATATTTTTTCTATTTAGGTACGAACCGTTGGCTACAAGTTAGCATATTGACAGTTTTAAGTATTATTTAAGTATAACTATTCTATTTTATTAGCATATTATATGAAAACTTATAAGCCACATGACAAATTATCTACAACTGGATAGTTGTGGGTACTATTTATATGTGCAAAATGATTTATTCATTTAATTTACTAGACGAGTTGGGAGCATGTTACTAAAATGTCGGACGTTTGCAAACAGGGTTTGAATTATGGTTGAATTTACTGTAATTCCATTATTATCTCCAGTTATAAAATAATATTCAATATAAGCAATATTATTGTCTTTTAAGGCAGTAAAGCTGAAAAAAAACGTTTGCAAAATACCACATTAATAAAATCATGATTTAACAGCTCAGGTGTACCGGTAGAAAAAAAAATGGAATCTAAAAAAAATTAAACTATTTGAAGAGCAAAAATTCCAATTTTAAAAGCAAACTTCTAAATCAAATCTAGTAAACAAACAAATTATTCAATGTAACAAAGTTTAAAAATGGTTACTCCAGAACCCTAAAAGTTCAAAACTCATCAGTTTGTGCTAGTTTACAAACATATAACATAATACCCCAAATTATTAAGTGCTGCAACTCCAAAGAGATTCTTTTAACAAACTCAAGAGAATTGTGCATGAATTGTAGTGATATGTGAAATAATTTTAGTAATATTTTTATTTAATTTTTAAGAAGATTTATATGTTTATGTTGATTTTCAAACTTTTTAAGTGAATTTTTAGGCCCCAATACAGTTTTATGACAATAATAAATAAAAAAAATACTAAATCCCGGATTTTGGATTAAAATATTAAAACAGTATAAAGACATAAAAACTTGTCTGCAAGCACAAAAATTTAAACCTCAGATTTCTCATTAATAATCAATTCTTGCTTGTAGTAAGCAAAATGATTTTTTAACAGTGAGACCGTATCAATTATTTAAGGCTATTTAGGGAAGTACCTTTAGGAAGACCTAGTTTTTTTGGTCACGAAGAACAAAATTGGTTTAAATATAAGCATTATAAGACAATTAACAATATAAGACATATTTTTATATATTCTATTGACAATGTGCCATTCCATATCAAAATTGAATTTGGTATTGTCAGAGATAATTATCAGTTAAGGTTTGTTTTCCTCTAAGAATACTAAATCATATAATTTCTATTTGTATCTTTTCGTTGCGGAAATTTCGAAATGAAATATATCATTATTAAATAATAATAATCGTCTATTGATTAAAATAAAATAAAAATATAAACTGATTGAACCGATAGCTGTATAGCGTTTTGTCACGGAATCTTGAGACTTCTCCGCCCTGACAGTGCCATCAACCGTGCATGTCAATAAATATACTCACACTATTATAATCCAACTAAGAACTAAACTGTTAAGAATTTTATTTACTAACTGTTAAAAATGCATAATCAATACAAAATGCTCCAAAATACCCACAGATCCGAGGTATAGTTAAAATTTTTTACGATCACAATAAGGATAAAGAGATGAATGTCCCTTTTCATTTCTTTCAGAAAATTCCACATTTAGCTATTTTTATAGGATATAAAACAAGTAATAATACAATATTAGAAATAAGGTGATAAAATAAGGATGGGATAAAAAATCTTGAAAATATTGTTGTTTTTTTTTGTTTGAAATTTTTAACCGAGTACATTTTAGCGAATCATGAGTGTTATATAATTAAATCCCGACTTATGAAAGACAGCTTTTAAATTCAGAAAGGGCAAGTGGAACATTTTATGATGTGAAAACGAAAAAGGAATGGTTTAACTGAGGTACTCGAGCTTCGGGCAGGCCTGTTAGGGCTAAACGATGAGTAAAGACTAAAAGTTGTACTAAGCTTTGACATGGGGCAACTATCGTATGTTTTAATTACAAATCTACCGCAAGTTCTTTGCACTCGTATGTATTTGGTTTATTGTGTCAACATCCACACAAGGGCCATAAATGCTACAGCCGTAATTGAACATCGAAAATACCATAGATTTTCTTAGAATAAAACATAAGTACATTTTTATTTGCATACAAAATTTTTAGTAGAATATGCTCTTCGTAATAACCCGGAGACGTGCTTCCTGAATCGTAAATTTCAGTCAAAGATTAGACCAAGATTTTTGGACGTATAGGAATTTTTTTTAATACAGCACGACTTTTTTGAGCATCCAAAGAGTAAAAAGTGTGCTTTTCTAGTATTCAGTGTAAGATTATGGGAATTTGAAGAATCATGTACATATTATTTGTAAATGGTGATTTATATTTAAGTTTGCTTGCGCATCGTCACTGGGTTAAAAACTGTAATAAAGTTGTGTATCACCAGCAAATCCATGTACAGAACATGAATTCTGAAAATCTGCAATTTCTGAAATGCAGTTTCAGAAAATAGCAGTATGTTTTCTATCAAACCTAATTGGAAAAGTCGCTAAATCCAATAAATTTTAATATAGAATAAAGTAAATTATGACTCAGTATCAAAAGCCTTAGAGAAGCCCGGAAAAACCAAATGCTCCAAGTTTTTTTTTGCATCAATTTTTGGTTCGGCTGACATCTCTAATATACATAAATAACAATTCTTATTCAAATTAAAAAAATGCCTTATTAAACAAAGAGTGGATTACATCCTCATTTATACAACTAAATAAAAAAATGACCTAAATAGTAGAAACATTACTTTACTGTCATCTCTACTCTGTACAAAATATAAGCTATTATAGTCGTTCATCTTATTAAAAAAAAGCTTATCTATTAAACTGCGTATCAGTACTAATTATTATTTATTAGTATTAAATCTTGTTCTAAAAGACAATGTTAGCAAGGAGCGCTGTTCCTTGGAGAGGACTACAAAATCTGCCCCACTGGATTCTCTATCTCCATTGTAACTCAACAAGTGCAAACTAAATATTTCTTGCTGACTGTGTATAGTTTATTGCGAAACAGTCTTAAAGCTTAACAGGCAAAATCAATAGAAAGATTTGATGCAGTCTTCATTCAAGATTTGTTTTACATTTAATGAAGTATTTATAAAAGCCACTCGAAATGTTCCGAGATTAGCCTTACTGATGTTATCATTGTTTCATATTGCTTAAATCACTATGAACTGTCTCTCCCAATGTTGCATTGTTTGTTCGAAGCGGCAATATTGTCGTATTAACAGCAAAAGGATCGTTGCACCATTAAACATCTTTACATTTCATTTATATTGATATTACTAGTTTTTATCGCTGGAATAATATAGACAAGCTCTAATATCTTCATAACCAAAGGCAATCGTGTGAAATAGAAATATATTTTGTTAATAAAAATATAAATTCTTTAAATAACCAGTGTAATATTAATAATAGATACCTAAATTTAGTGTTATCATCAAGAGCGTATACAACCAAAATTAATATTAAGACGAGGCAACAAGGACAATGTCTTACTTGCTACTATATGTATGTATCTTACTTGTATTTTTATCAGATGAGAGTTCTTCTCTAAAGCTGTTTTTTTAAAAGGAGGATACTTAGTTCATTACTCTGTAGATATTACATAGAGTAATGAAAGTAATAAATTAAATAAAAAAAAAAGATTATCCATCTGGATACAGCTCAGATTAGTGTGAGGCTTCCTTTGAAGTCTGACGGGATGTTTTTTCAGTTAGAGAAACCCAAAAGAATGTGCTGTACATTTTATAAATAAGAAATGTGATCATATTAACAAGTTAACTGCCACGTGAATCAAGTGTGACTCACCGGTAGCATATTAGTTTATGCCACGTGAATCAGCCATGATTCACAGGAAAACTATTGTAATTATGCCTGTAGCTCGCCGGTGATTCTCAGTAGCCATATAAATCAATGGTAATTTAAAAAGCGTGGCCTGGCATATAAAATGTAATGATTAGCACACGAAATTTTTGTATAAATGGCGTTAAATGCAAGGTTTTTTAATTTTTGTCGAACAAAAACAAAATTTATTTTTGAAGATATTTTTATTAGGAAAAATTAAAGACATTTTAGAAGCTCAAAGTACAGATTAGGTATACAAGGTACACAGTTTTTAAAAGCATAAAAATAATTATTCTTTTAAGCAGACATGACACTCTTTGAAGCAGCATCTTCGCCAGTTAGCAGTACCGACGTCTTCCAAAATATGTTTCACTCGATTTGCGTTTATTTGTGAATCTCTTCGCTCATTTTGGTTTTCTTGGGAAAGATGTAAAGGGGATGTAGCAACTTCTTCTCTAAATGCTGTTATTGTCATTTTTTGTCCAGTTACTACCCTAAACAATATGTACGCATTTACCATAGCCGCTCCCAAAAGCAATTCCACTGCAATTTTTCGGTACCATTTAATTCCCTTTCTCAAAGCTGAGGAATATGCTTTGATTTGGTCCGATAAATCGATAAAAGCTTTACATGTATTTTAGTCAGCAACGACATCTGGCTTCTCTATATCCGCATTACGCCGTGTTGGTACTTTGATCATTTGACCAGTATGCTTGGTAGATAAAGTAAGGACATCCCGTTTGTCTTGCCATTTTGTAATTACAACTCCTGTATTACTCTTGACTATATGCTTCGCCTTTCTTTAGCTTTTTTTATAAGATCTTTTGGATTATTTTTACGATTTTTTCTAAGTGTACCTACTAAATGAGTTTTTCTTTCTAGTAACTTGTGAGCCAGCTCCATACTTGTGTAGTAGTTATCTACGTAAATGCACCGCCCACAGTCCAAAAGTGGTTCGCAAAGGTTCGTAACAACGTTAGTTGGCACGCTTGATCCATCTATTTTTTCCTTGCCACAATATATTTTCAGATCATAAGTATATCCTCCTTCAAGACATAATTTGTATAACTTCACGCCGAACCTATGCCGTTTATTCTTGATGTACTGCATGAAAGCCAGCCTTCCACGAAAAGGGACAAGCGTTTCGTCAACGCATATTTGCTCTTTGGGAATATAGAACTTTTGAAAATTCCCTTTCAGCTGGTCCAAAAGGGGTCCAAGTTTGTATAACCTATTAGAACTATCAGCGTTTTCATCTTAAAAATGCCAATTTGCCAACAACAACTCAAACCTATTGCGTGTCATCACATTTGAAATTTGGTTTACATAAATTTTCTTTTTGGATCAATAGTCTGCCAATTTAGGTGCACGAAGTAAGCCCATCCAAATTTGAAGACCGATAAAAGTTATAATCTCCTCAGGATTAGTATCTTTCCATTCATTTATACATGACCATTTTAAAAGTGTTGATTCTTTTTTCTTTTCGCGCAGCGAAACGATTAGTTTCCGTCACAATGTTACTTACAACATTGTCATCCACCATCAGCTTGAAAAAAAAAACAGGAGGCTTATCAATGTGTTGAAATAAGTGATTTACAATACCACTTTCAGGAATATCAACTGGAAAGTTCTTTAGGTATTGTCCAGTCACTTCTTGCCACATCAATCTTGGAACAAGTTCCTCAACATCTGAACTATCTAACTGAAACTGCTAAATAACTGCCTCTATGGTCTCCGAAATTGCGTCATTTTTATTTACGTTTTGGAAAAATGGTGGATCATCAGCTCTGTTAAGAAGTTGCGTACTGGAACCTTCTCCACCAACATCTGGAAATCCTAATGAAGTGCGCATGTTTATTGTTTTCTTCTTTTTTACTAATGGCTCGTTGCTATTTTCCGAACTACATGAAGATGATGAAGGCGAACTATCAGGTTCATATTCATCTGAGGATTCTCCGAAAGAATCGGGCTCTTCATCAGAAAATATCTCGTTCATCAGCTTTTGAAGAAGAATCGGGCTGCTGTTCTTTATTATAACTATCCATCTTTTCAAAAAAAAATCTAAAATTAACTTGGAAAACAAGATTTGCGATAAAATCTTACCATAGTCAATAATAAAGACCGCTAATAAACAATTATCAAAACACACACCTTTTCAAAACACAAGTTTTTAGTTCTTTACTGTTTGACTGATCACACATAAATGACGATAAACAACAAGAATAGGCTAGTTTTGTTTTGAATCAAGTATGATTCACGTGGCCTACTGTGCAATTTTCGTCAGCCAGGCCTTATGAGACACACTTGATTCATGTTCAAAAACACAATTTTTGACAGGTATTGAGAAGTAATTAATTGTGGGTCATCATTTTTATTATTTTGGAAGTGAAACAAATAAAAAATAGCTTTTGGCTCGTGGGGTTAAAAAAAATTGTATTGTGGCAGTTAACGTGTTAAATTTAACGTATTAATAAGGTATATATCAAATGCAAGCGCACAATTTTAAAAGCTTGTGTAAAAAGGGGCATTTTAAAGAAGTATTTAATATTTAGATTTTATAAGAGACTTTTATCTTCTCTTAATTTTGTTATAAAACTCTTGAAAAATGAAAATTTCTTACTAGAGTGTTAAAAGTGGTTAGAGTTGCCTATTTTAATCGTCTTTTGTTTTCTCCTCTCACTCAAGGGATCCTAAGATGACCTGACAAGCTTTAAAAAAATGTACCAATGAAAACCGTTTAGTGGGCAAAAATAAGTTTAAATGTATTAAAAATTAACCCAGAAATTTTTAAAAATAAAGAAGAAATTATTCATTTGCTAAGGCTCGGTAGGTTCTAAATTGGCTGGTAAAATAAAGAATTTGATGAAATGCTATTTTTCTAATAAAAAGGCCAAACATAATTTCTGTTTGAATTCTATTCTTGCTCACAACGTTAAAAATCAAACCCTCTACATGTTTCAAGTGAAATTATCAGATTATATTATAAATCCCTATTAAAACGTATTTGATTTATCTGGTACCAAAGAAAAATCACCTAACTACAGGCCCATTGGTTCGGCTAGTTCTTTTAGTAAGTTAGATGAAAAATGCATGAAATTTTGATTCGCGTAGTTTATAAATAGGTATAATTTATTATCAAATGAATAATATGGCTTTAGGAAATATTGCAGCCATCAGATTTTCTCTAATCTAAACAAAAGGCTTCGACAGAGTGCTGCTCCATATTCTGTTGTAATGTCTACAAGATATAGGTATAAGTGGATTACAGAATCAATAATTAAAATTGTAAAATTGTTCCTAGAAAATAGAACACAGCAGGTAAAAGTAAATGAGTATGGTATATCAGAAGAAAAATATTTATCGAAACATAAAATTATTATGTAAGGTACATCTGACACATAAGTTTTCTTAAAGAAATGTGGGTGTGTCATATGTTAAGTTATATCCAAGTAACTTGATCTAGGGAATAAGCAATAATTAAGAGTATCAACTAAAAGCTAAAAATAATACATAGTTAAACATGATGTTACAATTTTTTTATTCATGTATCTAAAAGCCATTCCGTCACTTATCTCATGATAGTTTTACAATTATACAATCTTAAATCAGATGGAATTTTGTTATATATTAATGAGATAGTGTAATAGAGTGTTCTTTGAACTGCGGAAAACGTGCACTTTATATTTGCCACCTAATAATTTTACAACAATCTTATATATAGTTGCCTTAGAGTTAAAATGTTAGCTAGTTTATAAATTAATTCACTAAGGAACCATATTGGCTTATGCCTAATAATTTTTAAGGTTAACTTTAAAGGTACTGTGCTTGGGCCTCTTCTGTCGACATAGAGATAGTGTGGTCTATTTTGCCGGTGATACCTGCCTAATAATTAAAGACTCAACAGTTAGACTACACTATGTTTTCATAAATCTGATTGTCAAAATTATAATCAGGACCGGTATAGCACTAACGTTGATCGTGTATAAATATTTAGTACTATTTGTGACATTATACAATAAATAACATTTGTCAAATCTAAAGAAATTGCAGAGCTTCCTCCCACCTTATGTGATGCCAATGCAATAAATAACTATAAATATTTTTAATAAGTCTAACAACTGTCAAAATAGAATTAATTACTACTCTAGCAACAAATTTTCCGATCAAACATTTAGTTTTGTCTTAGTTAATCAAGATACCGTCTATGAAATAATTTGAAATATTCGGTCAAATACCTCAGGTTGAGCTGGCATTTCTTTACAAATGCTACACCTTTTTTTTCTGCCAAAGATTATTGACCATATAACAAATACCATAAATTCTTGTTTACTATCAGGCTACTTTCCACAGCCTTGGCGTGAGTCAGTTGTGTGCCCCATACCCAAAATATGTAATCCCGAATCCCTAGAGGAGTTGCGCCCTATAAGTTTATTTCCAATAATATCGAAGGTTTTGGAAAGAGTTGTCTATGCACAGTTGTCATTTTATCTTACTGATAATAACATACTTCCAACTAAACAGTCTGGCTTTAGAGAAGGATTCAGTACAGCTACTACCCTCTTGAACATCATAGACAACATAATAAGGGCTTTCGATAAAAAACTGGCCGTAATTTTAGTTCCCTTAGATTATTCAAAGGCTTTCGATGTAATCGATCATGACTTGTTAGTCGCCAAGTTAAAGTTTTATGGTTGCAATGAAGTTGTTCTTTCTTCTTTTAAGTCCTATCTCTGGAATTGTACTCAACGAGTACGCGTCAATAACAATTACTCCGATTCGAAACAGATAATTTCTGGAGTCCCTCAAGGATCGATTCTAGGACCTCTTTTATTCTTGCTATATACTTCGAATCTTCCTTTAGTCGTAAAGAGCTCTGAAGTGTACCAGTACGCTGACGATACTCAGTTAATTCATTATTTCGATCCAGATGACATAGAACGGGCTTCTGAAACTATAAATAGAGACCTAAGCTTAATCTTGCACTACTAGAAAGAACACAATCTTAATATTATTGCCAATAAGGCTAACGTTTTACTTTTTGCCAATAAAAATCGTCGTGCTAACGTTAACAAAAATATATACATTCAATATGATAATAAATAACCCCTTGGCTTTTGCTAAGAGCGTCAAGATTCTAGGTTTAACTATTGATTCTTCTTTAAGATTCCAAGGACATATTAGTGCTGTCTTGCAGAGGTGCTATTTGCGTATGCGTTTGCTCTATGTTAACAAACATATTTTAAATTTTAAGACAAGAAAAAAACTCTCAGTATCGTTAGTATTATCCATTTTAAATTACTCTTTTATCGTTTACTATCCTTGTCTTGATAAAACAACCCAGCAGAAACTGCGACGTGTACAAAATACGTGTTGTCGATTTCTTGTGTGTAATTTAAGAAAATTTGATCATGTGTCCATATATATCTATCAATTGCAGTGGCTAAAAATGTCATTTCTTTTTAATTTTCATTTTCTTACATTTATGTATCGGCTCTATAAAAACCAAAAGCCAAAATATCTGTTAGAAAAATTAATTCCGAGAAATGCGATTCATGGCGGAGATATAAGACATAAGATTCTGACATTGCCACACCATAGCACAGCTCTTTTCTCACGTAGTTTTACTTACATTGCCGTAACAATTTATAATCGATTTAGACCTAATTCTTCAATTCCAATCTCTCTATAGCTTTAAAAATGATTATAACACTTTGTTCTTGAAGTTGTTCTTGGAAAAATTGCACAATAAGTTTTTTGTTCTCTGCGGATTTACAAATGTATTTAATTTTTTTTTTCTTAATTTGTTCTTTGGTTAATTTTTATATTACTATTACTACTTGTTTCTCAAAACATTTGTAATTATTATTATTAGGGTTAAGAGATAAAAGTAGCTTTAGCTAATCTTCGCCTTTTTGGGCAAATGTAATGTAATGTGCATTTGATACCAAATAAAGACATATTTATTTATTTATTTATTTATTAAATGGTATATATAAAAATAGTCTTATCATTGTATAAAACTTGAGCAGGATCTGCACTGGGTTTTATGATACATGGGGAACCTCCGTTAAATCCTCTGTTAGTCCTCTTGTTTTCACATAAAAGTCATTGCTCAAAGTTTGCTTATTTAAAGGTTTAAAAAAATACGCATCAAAACAACTAAAAATACACCTGTAGTCAACCAGATATTAAAATAACAATCCCCTATTTTAACCTAAAATAAATGTTACTTTCATCAAAAGATCAATAATTTATATCACCCATGCCTTCAGAGGGATGCGTTATGAGGATTAAACCCTATATCGAAATTAAATATAAATTTAAGTCTTGGATTTTTCTAAGAAGTTTTGAGCAGTTGTTAGCAAACAATATTAATGTTAGGAATTTAGTTTTTCTTATATATTATTTTGGACTATGTTTCTTCTAATGCTACCTTGTAAGTATTATACTGTTTAACTACCGGTTAGGCTTTATTCTATCTTAACATCGCACGCAATATTGTGTTTAAAATTACGTTTCGTGTAGTGCTTTTAAAATATAAACTATTTAAAAGAATTTAGCGTCAATGATATGCACTCCGCTTTTCAAGATTTATTGTTTAAATGAAAAGGTGTCATCAGCAAAAAAGGTTTATAAATTCAGAAACCATAAACATATGATCAATATAAAAAAGAAAAAGCAAAGAGCCTATTATGTTGCCCTGACTGGTATCCCCACATTATTGCGAATAGTCCGGTCAAAAGCAATACCTACAATGCCATAATTCGTCAACTTAAAGAACAAAATCATTCTTTACGTAGAAGATATATTTGTTATTATCCAGATTAGTTTTAACTCTTTACACAGTGTTAATTATTGCATAATTTTTCCTATTAAAATCAAGTGCAGTCACTTTAAAACATATATTGCTATCGAAGAACATGTTGTATATAGATCAATATACAAATGGTTAACAAAAAAATAAATAAAATACAAAACTTCTTACAGGAATTATGTCCTACTATTTTAGTGATGCAACTTGTCTAGTAAATTAAACACCACCATAGAAAAATGATCAACAAAAATAGTAATTCGTTTTATTAGTGTTTTTGTAGGAAGTAGCTCAGGACATTTTCCTCAACATGCTACCCTGTAGGGGTGAGCAGTGTGCCAACAAGACAACTCCTAAAAACCGCAGGATATATTTAAGAGATTAAAAAGAATCAAACAAAAAAAAGCACCTAATGTAAAGTGCATTCGTAAGTATTAAGACAACACCCAGGCCCTGTAGGGGTCTAACGTGTTTTGGCCACAATAAAATTGCTGCACCTAATGTAATGTGCCTTCGTAAGTATATATATATATAAATATATTGAACAATTATTATTCCGATTAAGTGGATTTAAAAAAAAAACTGACATATTGTATGAAGCCCCATATAATATATATATATTATAAACATAATCAGAATATAAGTGGCAGATCTCGTTATTTTATATATTTATCCCTCCGTATCCGCAATCAAACTTGCTATAAATATACTGTACTGCGTCCGCAAACGAAACCGTCCCAACAGTTTTCTTTGTGAATTTATCCGCTAAAAAGGCGGATTTGCTTTGTTGGGAAACCGTAAAAAAAAACTAAAGTGTGAGCGTGTTTCGTGGCAGACGAACGTGTTCTCGAACGCCCAACGGCGCAAGTTGCGCGGCTTCGACGGTTTCAAACGGAAGGCGGTGGTGTTGGTCTGCGAGGACGAGGAGCAGGCCCGTAGGCTCAAGGAACAACAACAGGACTATGGTAAATTCGTACCGGATAGCACCTTATACGATCTCAAAGGTATTGATTATAAATTATGTTTAGATTTTTAACCGTGATACTATTTTTTGGGATGGTCAGATGTACTGAACCGGTTAAATATCTCTTTTAAGTTTTGTATTTAAGGTGAAAGTTCTTTTAATTTAAATTTTTTGTTCTCAATTTAAATAACACCGCACTGGCACCAGTTGTTGCCAAGTTAAAAGTTTTTTTTTGACAATTTTGAGACATTTAATAATACATATATTTGCATCAAGTACAAATCTCAGCACCTTAAATTGACATTTAAAATATACAGGGTGCGTCAGCAAGGCGTACGGCTAAAGTAGCGCCTAAACTATACGGAGTGGAAAAAACTTATGTGACATGGTTAAAAGGTTGACAAAATTCTACAAACTAAAAATAATTTTACGGAAAAATATGTATTTTTTTCAGACGGAACACCCGCAACATGATTTTTTCATTGATACCTCATTTTTTAAATTTCATTACGGCGTTGCCACGTAATTCGTATTTTTAGGATATTTTTAGTGTTTTAAGGGGTTTATTAAAATTCTTATAGCAGCCGCTGTGTTCTAGATAAAGTTAGTTTAACTAGTAGTTTAGTTCCAATCTAGATAAACAACATTTTTAATATAGTTAGTTTACGGTATCAGCTTTATCTTTCAGCAAAAGTGAAGTTTTTTTCATAAATTTTAATATAAATTTACCAATTTACTCAAATAAAATATGCAATAACTCGATATTTTTTAATGGAACACCCTGTATTTTTCTTAAAGAATGTCCTACACCTAATTCGCTTTTTTTGAGATATTTTACATTCTTTAAAAAACGATGCGTAATAAAATCGTCTGTATTAACTATGTATGTATTTATACTAACAATTATATAATAAAACTAACTAATAAAAGTTTAAACTTGTCCTAAAATTAAATTATAACTACACTACAAACTATTCTCAATATCACCTCCTCCTAAGTTTCGTGCGCAAGCATTAATTCTTTTTAAAAATGAATCACTCACTTTTTCTAACATATTAGGTGTTATTGTTCGGAAAACTTTTTTAATTTTTAACTGCATATTTTCACATTGTGGTTGGAGTCAGTTGGTATACTTTCTCCTTTACATATCCCCAAAAGAAGAAATCCATCTTGTCAAATCCTGGGACCTGGGTGGCCATTGTACTAGTCTACCCCTACCTATCCATCTATTTGGAAACCGGTCATTTAAATAAATAGTGCCTTACAGCTTGACTGTAATGAGCTGGAGCCCCATCTTGCTTAAACCAAATCCGGTCCTGAACATAATGTGCAGGCAACGTTTCCAACATTTCATTTAGTCTATTTTGGTTAAATTCCAAGTACATTTCACCTGTGAGATGTCCATGAAAAAAATGCGGTTCAATGACATAATTCCCAATAATCCCTGCCCAAATATTAATAGACCATCTGTGGTGAGTTTTACGTATAAAGAAAGGATTGCTGGTATCATAATAATGAAACTTGTGCCTGTTATTATGAAAAGTTTTTTCCGAAAAAAGTACCAAATTTAAAAAAAAACAGATTGCTGCATCATATTTTGTGCCCATTGACAAAAGTCGTCTGTCATAATCTTGCGGCTGTAATTCATGCAACAGTTGATTATGGTAAGGATGAAAATGTTCACTTCGAAGCATTCGTGTAATGGAACTTACATTAATTCCAACCGGTAATTCTCTAGCAAGTTGTCTAGTACTTCTTTGGGGCGTCTCAATTACACTCAAAGCTACCATAATTTTATTTTCTTCGTTTGTAGCTGGTTTTACCCGTTCATGTTTTTCATACGTAACACTTCCTGTCCTTTCGAATCTTTCTTCAAGTTTCTCCATCCTAAATAGTTTAAATATCCTAAAAATACGAATTACGTGACGACGCCGTAATGAAATTTCAAAAATGAGGTATTAGTGTAATATCTTGTTAATGGTATTCCGTCTGAAAAAAATACATATTTTTCCGTAACTTATTTTTGACGCACCCTGTATATGTAAAATTATTTTTAGTTTGTAGATTTTTGTCAATGTTTTAACCATGTCATATAAGTTTTTTTCTACTCGGTATAGTTTAGGCGCTATTTTAGCCGTACACCTTGCTGACGCACCCTGTATATCATAACATCCTCCAAAAATAAGCTTTAATGTGAATTTCACTATTTTTTGAAAATACGCTCGCACACGTCTATTAATATTTTTTGGTGTCTCATGTTGCCGTGGTCAATACCAATTTTCCTATTTTAAATGGAACACCCTATATTTGATTACATTTTTGGATTCTACACAAAATTATAAATATTTTGATATATCACATGCCATACTTTTATTCAACAGTTTCTAAGATACGCGGTTTTGTAAATTGCTGTTTTTATGAATTTAAAAGCCTCTAAAACTTATTCTTCTAAAAATAGAAAAAAACGAATTTCATTTTTCTGTTCTTACTTTTTAATTCCTTTTTTGTTAAAACATAAAAAATATGATACATGTCGAAAAAAATCAATATCCCTAAAATTATAAATGAAACTAAAAGAATTAAATATTTTAATTATTTTATTAAGTGTTCAAAATTCTCACCATTCACTTCTTGGCAGAATGCTACTCTATTTAAAAACTCATCCAAAACATTGCTAAGAGTATTTCCAATAATTTAACTAATTTCATATCTCATTACTCATATATTACAAAAATTAAATTGTTACATACATGTTTATATTATACAAAAATTTTTATGTTTACTATTGTAATTATATTAGGTACCTAGAAAACCTAATTTCTGTATGTATCATAATAACCATAATACTATGAGTTTAACAATAAAAACTAACTGAATAAATATTAAAATAAGATATAGTTGTGCACCATTTGCTCAAACTCATAACAAAACTTAATTAGCTTGGTAATTGAATTTAAAAAAAAGTTTTATTACTTTGAATTAAAAAAAACGATTTAGAATAATGTTGAAATTTTTTCAAAATTATCAGCTATGAAAGTGATACATTTCTTATTAAAAGCTTTTCTGTTCCCTGTCATCCTTACTGTTGGCGGCAAAATGTTGTATATTTTTACACTAAAGTAGTGAAATGACCTTAGGTTTAGGTTGGTACTACTATTGGGAATCTGTAAGTTTCCTTCAACATTAAACCTGGTAGAATAAGAATGACTAACATGTACACCTATTTCAAGATTTTCGTATATAAAAGAACAAACACTAAAATATATAAAGATCGAATTGCCAGTAGTATTCTTTCACTGTAAAGTAGGTATGTTGGAAACTCTTTATCCTTTCTAAAAATAATTTTAAGAATGTAATTTTGGATTGTCTTTGGAAGGTTTTAATGCATTTTCGTAAGAACTTCCCCATACTATTATAGCATATCTCAGTAAAGACTCTACAAGAGTTTTCTAAACACATATGTTCTCTTAGTAGCTCTCTAGAGTTTTCTAAACACAGTTGTTCGTTTAGAATATGGAAATTCTAAACCATATAAAATTTCCGAATTAATTTTCTAATGTTATTAGTTAATCTTAACACATGTTGTTTCCACTTGAGGTTCTGGTCGATGACTATGCCTAAATATTTAGTAAATTGTACATCCCTTATTTCATTCTCAAATCCATTTACCTGGATGCTATTAAAATTAGGACGATTGGCATTTGTTAGGGAGAAAGCTATGTAGTTGGTTTTGTCAACATTTAATGTATGTTTGAAAGAGTCTAGCCAATTTTTGATTAATCTTAAACCTAAAGATGTTTTTTCACGCACCTCCTCTCAAGTTTCACCCACAAAAATGACCACAGCATCGTCAGCATAAGAAACCACCATATAATTTTCAAGTAAGATACCTGTTAACGAATTTATGTATACTAAGAAAAGTAATGGCCCAAGAACGTGATATTCCTATCAGCATCTCTGAGGGATCATTATAGATATTATTAATCTGTTTCTGTATGTCATCTGTTTTCAGCCCGCCAGATAACTCTTAAAAACTTCTAACACAACCCCTCTGACACCATAAATATTTAGGACATTAAGAAGTGAGGTACCGTGTCAAAAGCCTTCCCTAGATCAAGAAATGTTGCAAGACACTTTTTATCTTTATCGAGGTGTTTCATTATGGTTCTTGTGACCAGGAGTATAGTGTCCGAAGTACTAATACCTGTGCGGAATCCGAATTGGTTTTTAGATAAAATGTTATTATCGTACAAGAATTTAGAAAGTCTTTCTTTTAGGCATTTTTGAAAAAATTTGGTTAAATTTCTAATCACACTAATTGGATGAAAATTTGTAATTTTTGATCTTTCACCAGCTTTATAGATGGGAGTAACAACTGAGGTTTTAAATCATTCAGGGACAGTGCCTAATGTAAATATAAGATTGATTATATGTATTAATGGATTAATCATATACAGGTGAAATTTTTTTATGATTTCAGTTTGTATTCCATTATAACCAGGCGAACAGTTGTTTTTGAGTGAATTTTTATGTTCAATAACTTCATTTCTACAAACAGGAGTTAAAAACATTGAGTTCTATCTATACTTTAGTTTGAAAATATTGCTTTGAGATTTTATTTTACTGGCCATAGTTTTTCCCTACATTAACAAAAAATTGGTTGCAGTATTCAGCCATCTGTTTTTTGTCAGTAAAGGGCTGATTATTATCATACTGATCATCTATGTTTCCAGATTGCTCCTTAGTTTCATTAACTGCATTTGAAATGATCCGGTATATATCCTTTTGAAATCATGTTGATCAGAATTTATTTGGGCTTTGTAATAGTTAAACTTTTGTTTAGCAATTATTTTATATAGTTTTTGAAGGTGGTAGACAATGGTACAGTGAAAACATCTTGTCGGACTTGCATTGTCTTATTTATTTATTGTAACACGACGTTTCGGTTGGTAAGTATCTCCAACCGTTATCAAGTGTAAACTGAAAGCAAACTACTATTCTATAGGCTTATATACTAGATGTGTGCAGCGATATGGAAGGGGGGGGAAGGGAGGGAAAGTCATCCGTGAAAAAGAGTTGGAGGGGGGAAGGACACGCGTCTCTCTAGATCCTACACTGTCCTGAGAGTAGAGGCTTACAGATGTTGGGTATATCGACGCTTGGCTGGCTGAAGATCCTCTGATTCTGTGAAATGAAAGCTGCCTCTACGAACTTCCTCTTCCGCCAGTGCTGTTCCTTGTGCAGAATCTTGGCTTCTGACCAATGGATATTGTGTCCATTATGCCACGCGTGCTCTGCTATCCCGGATTTGGAAACCTCTCCTCTTTGGGTCCAGCTGCGATGTTCCTTCGCTCTGATTTCTAGGGGGCGCTTCGTTTCACCTATGTATGAGTCACCGCACTCACATGGGATCCGGTAGACGCAATTTTTTGGTATCCACCATGCCATCTGGTTTGGTCTTTGAAACCACGCTTCTGATAGTGGTGCTAGATCTAAAGGCAGTTCTAATATTGTACTTGCTGGCAATGCGTCGGATTTGTTCCGATGTACCCCTAATGTAAGGTATGGGTAGAAGCCTGGTTGTCGTGGTGGCCTCGTCTCTGATTTGATTTGGACGCGTCCTTTGGATGGTCCTACTTATTAGCTTCTTTGGATATCCATTCTGTTGTAGGTCTTTGTAGATGGTATCCACTTCAGTCTTGAGATCCTCGTCGTTTCTACAGATGGTTCGAGCTCTATTGTAGAGGGATCTTATTATGCCTACTTTGGTGGTTGCAGGATGGTTGGACTCATAGTGCAGATACTGGCCCGTGTGTGTTGGTTTTCTATAAACTGAAGTTCGTAGATTTCCGCCGACCTTTTTAACGAGAACATCTAGAAAAGGTAGAGCTGAGTCCTTTTCTGTCTCCATCGTGAACTTGATTGTTGGTCTGAAACTGTTGAGGTGAAGCAGAAACTCCTGAAGTGCTTTTTCCTCTTTGTCCCAGATGATGAAGGTGTCGTCCACATATCGAAGCCAGAGCTTCGGTTTGTACCGGGAGGCATCTATTGCATGTTCCTCAAACCATTCCATGAAGATGTTTGCTATTACTGGGGAAAGAGCTGAACCCATCGGAAGTCCTTCGTCTTGGGCGTAGAATCTATCCTTGACCTGAAAGTAAGAATTACGAAGACAGATCTCCAAAAGTTCCATCACCCCGTCCAGAGGCAGTGTGGTCCGAGTTGAGAAAGCTGTATCCTTGCTTAGTTTGTCTCGGATGATGTTAAGAGACTCTCCTATGGGTACATTGGTGTAGAGACTTTCGACATCAAAACTCACCAATCTGTCATTGGTCTCGACTTCGATCCCTCCAAGAAGGTCTACAAAGTGGGCAGAGTTTCGCACGAAAGACGCTGCATTTCCCTGGATCGGTCTAATGATCTCCAAAAGGAATTTCGAGAGTTCTGATGTCGGCGAATTTCTAGAGCTCGTGATGGGCCGCAGAGGCATTTGCTCCTTATGAATCTTGGGTAGTCCGTATAGGTGTGGAGGTTTGCTATAATGTGGTGTCAGCCTAAAGCGTACCGCATCCGACAATGTTGAGGAGTATTTTTTAAGTGCTCTGTAAATTCGACCTTCTATGGTTGTCGTTGGATCCTTAGATAGTAGCCTGTATTCGCCTTTGTTCAAAACTTCCTCAACCTTGTTTTCGTAGGTTTCCAGGTCCATAATCACAGTTGCATTGCCCTTATCTGCAGGAAGAATTTTGATGTTCTTTTCACTTCTGAGGTTCCTGAGAGCTGTTTCCTCTTCTTTGCTGATGTTCTGCAAAGGTTTCTGTTTTTTAAGTGAGTCTAGAGCAACCCTTACCTCGTGTCGAAATTCATCGGCCACAGGACGTGGTAGGTGGATTGATTCTACTGAAGACACTATGTCTATAAAGGATGGTTTTGAGGATATAGCGAAGTTTAGTCCTCTGTTTAACACCTTCTGTTCAGCATCGGTAAGGGTTCTTTTTGACACATTAATGATGGTGGCGGGGAGGTTAGAGGTTGGTGCTGGTTGAGTCCTGTTGGTTCGTCTGGATTTAAGGTTTTGGAGTTTTGAAAGGTGGCTTGCTCTTAGCTTTTCTCTTAGTTTTTGGCAAGTGAAGTCTATTTTGTCAAAGATTGGTTGATAGTCTTCCTCCAATGTAACTTCTTTGATTCCTTCGAATCGCTGAATGCATTCGATTTCTATTTTTGCTTTCTTCCAACGGTGGTAGCTAAGTTGAGATCGCAGCAGCTCCATACTAGCACGTTCAAGAATACGTTCTGATCTTCTACCTGGTATAGCGGTTTTGAGACGTAGACCAGTAGGAATGACATTGGCGTCTCTTGTCTCTCGCAGGAAGCTGATGTGTTCCTCCTCCTTGGTCATCTTTATCTTGGTTTTCTCAAAGCCTCTAAATAGGTTGCTGGTTCCGGGTCCGTACCGGTTATCCAATCTGTTTTTGAAGGTGGTAGACAATGGTACAGTGAAAACATCTTGTCGGACTTGCATTGTCTTATTTATTTATTGTAACACGACGTTTCGGTTGTTAAGTATCTCCAACCGTTATCAAGTGTAAACTGAAAGCAAACTACTATTCTATAGGCTTATATACTAGATGTGTGCAGCGATATGGAAGGGGGGGGGAGGGAGGGAAAGTCATCCGTGAAAAAGAGTTGGAGGGGGGAAGGACACGCGTCTCTCTAGATCCTACACTGTCCTGAGAGTAGAGGCTTCCAGATGTTGGGTATAAGAGCCTCTACTCTCAGGACAGTGTAGGATCTAGAGAGACGCGTGTCCTTCCCCCCTCCAACTCTTTTTCACGGATGACTTTCCCTCCCTTCCCCCCCCTTCCATATCGCTGCACACATCTAGTATATAAGCCTATAGAATAGTAGTTTGCTTTCAGTTTACAGTTGATAACGGTTGGAGATACTTACCAACCGAAACGTCGTGTTACAATAAATAAATAAGACAATGCAAGTCCGACAAGATGTTTTCATATTTTATATAGATTGTTTCTATAATTTATATAAACACTCTTATTTTCCAAATTGTTATTCTTTAAAAGTTTTTTTCATTGTATCACGTTTTCTCAGTGCTAAGATAAGGCCTGTGGTAATCCGCGGTTTAAGTTTTTTCTGCTCGGTGTAGTAATCTGTTTTTTGGTTAGTCGCTTTTTCCACAAATAATGCAATTTTATTCGTAAAATTTTGTGTTGCTGCCTCACCGTTATTTGTTTCCAAAACCTCTCCCCAGCTTTTCCCTTTAAGTAGATCTTCAAACTTTCCAGGGTCTAATGTTGAGGTAATCCTTAAATTTTAGATCATCTTAATTGCGCGGCTTCTCTTTATAAGCTTTGGATTTTAATTACCTCCGAAAGCAAAAGATCCAGGGGCGTGAGATCTGGGGATCGTGCAGGCCATTCCGTAGGACCCCTTCTACCAATCCACTGCTCGGGAAATACCGCATTCAAATATTCGCGTACATGATGAGCAAAATGAGATCGGGCACCATCCTGTCGAAACCAAATAAATCTATTTAGCATATTAAGCAGATTTGGATTTGGAAAAGAACTTGTGAGAGTTGAAATTAAGTAATTTTGAAGAAATTCAAAATATCGGTCTCCGGTAAAAATTATTTAAAATCCATGCCCAAATATTTCATCTTTGCGGATATTGTATATGATTTCCTTTCATCCAATCGCGATTATTCGTGCTCCAATACCTACAATTTTGCTTATTTACCGTACCATTTAACAAAACGTGGCATCATCACTAAATAGTATCTGTCCATGCAGCAATGGATTTAAGTTACACAACAGAACAAACAGAGATTGTTATGTGTATTTGATTGTTTATGATTATTTGGTTAATTGATGTGTCTATTCAATACTGACATTGCTAATACGGTGCAATATACGAGGTGTAGCTTCGGTGACAATACGTAATATAGAAAATAAGATGAGTAATACTTACAGGTACGCCGGGCTTAAATTTACGAAAATAAGACAAGAGAATTTTTCATAACAAATATTTTATATAATCATACCAAAAGATGGTTTAGTATTTTAGATCCTGTGCCTTTTTTTGGCCTATTTTTTCAAGCTTCTAATAAAATATTCAATCTTGTATTTTCATTACTTTTTGGCCGACCTGGCGGTATACGATTTGTTACGGTACTTCTTGTAGTGGGCCTTTCCGGATATTTTGCATTAACCAAATTACAAGCTTCTTCTTAAGTTCTTTGTTTATCTCCGTATCCAATAAAAATTAAAATTTCAATTCGTTGGGTTTCATTTTAAAGAACCATATTTACTTTAAATACGCACTGACACAAATCATATTTAACAATATACTTAACAGGACAATATATCTCTTATCCCTTAAGTAACGCTTATTTTTTTATTAGATACTTAAACAATTTTAATGTATTTGTTCCATATTTTTTGACATGTATCATATTTTGTATGTTTTCAGAAAAAAGGAATTAAAAATTAAGAACAGAAAAGTGCAATCCGTTTTTTTCTATTTTTAGTAGAATAAGTTTTAAAGTCATAAAAACAGCAATTTTCAAAACCGCGTATCTTAGTAACTAAACTTTCGATTTCAGCTCTAAAAAAATCTTATATAAATATAAATAAATAAACAATTACATACAAATCAACTTAACGTTATATTGATAAATAAACAACAAACAAAGATTCAAAAGTTTTCCAAACAAAGACCACCCAAAATGCGATTCTACACTTTTAATCAAGACAAATCAGAACCTAAAAAATTAATATACATACATACTACACTTATACTTAAATTAAGATGTAAGAATTCAAAAAGATAGTTTATTGGTTTTCAATTTCACTTTGACCTAACATGGTGTATTGGAAAATATTGTTTTTACTGATCGAAGTTAAAAATTGCAAATTTCTAGTTCAGATGATCTAGCAGGTCTCTGATCTTGTTCGTACTAGTGATTTTCATAAATCTTTTGTTTTTTCCTTAATATTCCCGAATCATTCGATATAAAATTTGCATCTGAGTATATAGATATTCATTGAAATATATTATCCATAGAACACAGCCTCTAAGGTTGCATGTGTTTGGGTTAATTCCTTTTTTTAAGATACTAAGTTTTCCAGTATGATTCAAACGCTTATCCACAATTTGCGCACTATCCTGTTTTCCATTATATATTATATATAACAATTTTGAATGTGATTATAGACAAATATCAAACTGGATATAAACTTATAACGGGACACTATTTTAGTGACATATAAGGAGGACATAAGCATTTGTTCTTTCTCCATTACAGAGTGTTAACGTATGTAATTAATTAACGTATTCAGATTAAACACGAGGGTATTTATGGGTGAAAACGAACCCTAAACTAAGTTCTACTGTACTTATTACAGGGCACTTTATTGTACATTTAATTTATTCAAAGAATCAGAAAACTTCAAGGATGGTGTTTTGTTATACATGTTTTTGTTTATTGGTTTCTTTAAAGGAAATTGGTAGAAAATAAGAGAAGAAAGATACTTAAGGGACGACTACTAAAAGGAGCCAAATTGAAGGTTACTGCTTTTAATAAAAAACTACCACAACTTTTCACTTATTGGTAGATTTTCATAGCAATGGCTATTTTAAAGAAATTTAACACCAATTTACTTGTTTTACATTAGTACCAACTTGTATTTACACATCGAACTATGAATTCGGGCCATTCAGTTATAAGCAAAATATAGGTAATATCTATAGACATTTCTTAATTTATTACTTGCTTGATCATACTTTCTTACAGACATTTTTCCAAAACTCTTTGAAGCTTTGAGTAATGCTGACGGCGCCCATTGAAAATTTAGATTTCAATTTTTTTATATCCATACAAAGCTAAGCAAAAGTTAGTGTGCAAATTGTTCTGATGAACATGCTGTTTATTACCTAAAATTTTCGATTGTTAAAACATATTATGAAAATTTAAATACGTTAATTATTCTCATCGTTTTTGTACTGTTTTGCCCGTATTTCGTAGTTTAAGTTGATTATTTAAGTTTATCAAAGGCTCTACTTACATTTAGTTACTTACATTACATTAAGTACCTTCAAGTATTTTTACATTGGACTCAAATGTCCCTAAATAGTTGACTGAAAATATTAATAACTAAAATTTTAACATAAAAAAGTACAAATTTAAGCTCCACATCTGACCAACCTAATAAAAGTGTTCTGATTTCAGATTTGTGTACCAAAACACTTGCTTACCACTAACAGAAGTAATAATATTTACAACTGCGTGGAAGTCAAGTGTTTTCTACCTAATTACTTCAATAATCAGAGTCCCTCTATCCCTTAACAACGTTAAAACTAAACATCAATTTTTAGCACAAATGGAACTTCCTCAAAAGTGCGAATGGCTAGACGAGATCATTTTCCCAGAACTTAATGAAGAGGAATCCAGAAAGAAGGTTAAGGAGTACAACGAGGACGCCAACAAGAAGGGTTACTTCAAGAGATGGACGCCATCAGTTAGAAACAACAGAGGTCAGTAAAAACATTTTATTAATAAATTAACAATTGAACATGAAGCATCATTAAGCAAAATGCATAAATGTCAAAGGAATGCTGAATCCCATAAGACCGTTGTGTTCCGTTTTTGACTTTGTCGGAATTCGAGTTTGGAGTTCGATAAATAACAGAAGCAACGTTTTTTCACAATGGCTGCAGAGTATGTAGAAACAAGTAGTCATCATCCAAGGAATTACTGCTCATCTTGTTTAAGTAATTTCTAACAGACCGAGACTCAACCACGAGCATGTGGCATAATAGTCCACCTTAAAACTCGTTTAGTGTTTTCAAAGACTTACTCAAGGGTTGCTCAAGGGCTATACAGGGTGTTATTTAAGTACGTGGCCAAAATCTAGGAGGTGATTCTATGAGTAATTTCAAGATGCAAAGTTCAGAAACATAGGTCCAGAAATGCTTCATTTTCAAGATACAGGGTGTCAAACTGTTTTAAAAATCGTTTTTTTTTTTTACTAAATATCTTAATAAGATTTCAGTCGATCTTGTTCAAATTTAACAGTGATATTAAGGGCAATAAGAGACTAATTTAGCCGCAATTAGATTAAAATTATTATATCCAGTTGCGTCTCGGAAGACACCCTAACCAATATTTTTGCGTCTCGGAAGACACCCTAACCAATATTTTTGACAAAAAAATTATTGCGCCACAGACTTTTTTCAATGTTTTTATTTGTTTCGCATTAAGTAGCTAAAAATACAACTTTTTTGTCTCCTGAGTTTCTTACACATCTCTCTTCGTTTGCGAGATAAAAAATTAAAAGCACATTATTGCATGTCCCCGGGAAAATAACATAATAAAATATTAGAACCACCAAACTAAACAAGCAATGAAGACAAATTAACATAAAATAATCGCATAATGTAATAATTTATAACAGCAATGTTTCAAAAGTAACAAAAAATAAGATGCCATGGAATGCCATGGAAGGAAAAACAATTACTATTCAAAAAAATCTGACTTTGACATAACTTACTTAAAACCGTGCGTAAGTGAAGTAAAGTGTTTTGACGAGTATTAAGCTAATAAAATTACTAATATTGGAAAATGGTTCAATTTACAAACACAGAAATAGCCGATATGCATTTTGTTTATGGAATGGCTGAATTCTAGAGCGGCTAGGCGCATTTATTAAAAAGGATACCCTCATCGCATTATACGAAATAGATAAAGATTTGTGACTATACATCAAAGGCTGTGCGAATCAGGCACATTTCAAATGTCGGCTGCTGTAATTGGGAGACCTGCCACAGTAAGAACAGTGGAGATTAAGGAAGCGGTTTCACATGAAGGTGAGCGTAGCCCCGATACAACTACATGCAAAATTACAGAACAATTAAATATTTCTCACTTTACTGTATGTAACAACAGGTAGCGTTTGCAAGATTTCTATCACGTATTTTATTTACCGATGAAGCATGTTTTTTCCCGAAATATAATTATGGACTTTCACAATAATCATATCTGGGCTCAAGAATGGGAATATTTTGCGGTTACAGAAGTTAATTTTCAGCAACAGTTTTCCGTGAATGTTTGGGTTGGTATTATAAATGATTATATGTAAATGATTTATGAATCTCATTGGACCCCATTTTTTACCCCCGAGATTAAATGGTCAAGAATATCGTAATTTTACCTGGACTATTAGAAAATGTCCCGCTGGATGTAAGAGGAGTAATGTGGGTTATGCATGATGGGGCTTCACCTCACTTCAGCATAGTATCTCGCCAATTTTTGGATGCAACTTTTGGAAAAAACTGGATCGGGCGCTCACGTTCACAGTCATGGCCACCCAGGTTACCGGATTTAAATCCGTTAGATTTTTTTCTTTAGGGGCATTTAAAGTCCCTCATTTATAAAACTCCAGTTAACACTGAAGAATTAACTCAGCCAATTAATTAACCCAACGGAGACGGGATTCATGTGATCAGATAAGACATACGCCGGAAATATTTCAACGAGTTCGGCAATCAATGTTAAGACGAGCTAATGTTTGTATTGAGGTTGAAGGAGGGCATTTTCAGCAACTATTATAAGTCTTGTGTTATTTATTGTTACATTTTTTTATTGAAATAAAAGTTTAAAGGTAAATCTAAAAATAGGTTTATTTAAATTTGAACAAAGTCGACTGAAAGCTTATTAAGATATTTAGGAAAAACCTATTTTTAAAAAAAAGTTGTGGGTAAAAAAAGGGTGTCAACCCTGTATCTTGAAATTGAAGCATTTATGGAGTTATGTTTATGTGAACTTTTCATCTTGAAATTACTCATAGAATCACCTCCTGGAGTTGGCCTGGCTTGGCCACGTACTTAAATAACACCCTGTATAGGAGAGCTGATTCGACAGACTTAAAAATGTATATATGAATATCTGTAATTGTGATTAACTGTTGATATCTTTTATAAATAAATACATTTTTTAGGCGGACGTTTTCCAAGAGGATCCCGAGGTGGTAGAGGAGGAAGTGGTTTCGGGGGTCGTTTCGACCGATACCCCGCTGGTCCTGCTTGGGGCCGACCAGGACCGTGGGGACGCCCCGGGGGTCCGCCTGCTATGAGGGGAGCACCAAGGGGCGCCCCGATACGAGGCGGTATGCGCGGCACGTCCCAACAAGTTTGGCAGCCAAGAGGTCAGTGATAATTGAACCGCTAACAAGAAACAAAAGCTGAATTTTTCATTTAAATAGATCAATCTTCAAGAGGGGGCCAACAGTCTAGAGGAGCGCAGCAGTCGAGAGGCTCTTCAGCCAATCAAAGAGGCGGATCTAGAGGGACGCAGGGCTACGGTAACTCTCGCCAGAATCCATGGCAAAATAGCAATAACAGTGGTGGAGGATACAATAGTTGGGGATCTGGAAATTCTAGGGGCTCAGGTGAGTACCTCAGTATATTGGTCTAGTGTTGCATTACAAAACATAGTAACATAATTCAAAATAATCATCCATTATTCTCAAAGAGACTTAAGTATATGAACAAAGGGGAGGAGAAAGTAAACTCAAAGTCCAAGTCTCATAATCAAGCGTCTATTTAAAGGTTACGCGTTTCGCCGCATTAGGCCATCATCAGACCTAAGTAAAATTAACAAAATTAAATAATACGGAGCAGAACGCTAATTAACAGAAAAGACATACCTATCTAAATACAAAAAACTGCACACTGACTCACACTAACATAAAAATAAAATAAAATAAGTTTATACCATCGTGTATTGTTATTGACTAAAATATGAATTTTAAAACGCCAAATATCATATCCAGTAAATTTTTTACGTATTATTTTATAAAGAATGAAAACAAATACAATTATGAAAGGAAAAAAATACAAAAAGGTTTTTCAAAACATAGGGATCGAACCAGAGACCATTGGATCTAAAGTCCGAAGCATATACCTTGTCGCCAAACCGGGGTAATGATGTAGCATGCGAGTAATTACGTTATATGAGACAAGATTAAATTTTTTTTTTTATTGGTGATTATTGAAAATGAGATTAGGTTCGAAATTGAAGATATCATTGACACAATTTAATATTGGGGTTCTCTTAGCTCTTGTAATCTCCAGCTTTTCGAGGAGATCTAGTTTTTTACCCTTTCCACACTCATGTAATATAGTTACATCATCCGACACCGAAAAGTTATGACCAGTCGATAAAAGGTGATTTGCAAAGGCTGACTTTGTTTCTTTAATATCGGTGTCCTTACAATTGTTGAAAAGACTTATATGTTCTTTCACCCTAGTGGAAATTCTTCTACCAGACTGACCAACATACACAGCGGAACACTCACACAATTCAAAGAATACACCCCAGATTTTAAAGTTTGCTCCATTTTATCCTTTGTGTTTATCAAGTGCTTTTTCAAAGTGTTTGCAGTTTTAAAAGCTATTGAAAGATTAAGATTATTTTTAAAGAGTTTTGCAGTTGGAGAGATATTGAACCAAAAAATGTTAAAGATCTGAATTTGTTAAGATTTAAAGAATTGGAATGTAAGATGTGGTATGAGAATTTATATTTATTCATGTATATGAAAAAAAGTTTATTATTTATGGTAGAAAGTGGAAAACCGTTATTAACTGCAAGCTGCTTTATTATGTTAAATTCTTTATAAAAAGATTCCTTGGATAGAGGAAGGGTGAACATCCTATATAATAAAGAGTTAAATGAAGCAAACTTGTGGGTATGTGGTGAGTTAGAAGTGAATTGTATGATGTTGTCAGTTGTGGATGGTTTCCTGTATATATCGAATTCATTTTATTATTATTCCTGGTTAACAAGAGGTCTAAGAAAGGCAAACTTTTGTTGTGCTTCTTTTCTAAGGTAAATGAAATTCTACTATGTAGACTGTTTGTAAAATTTAAGAAGGTGGACAGTTGATCGTCATTGCCTCCCAAAACAATAGAAATGTCGTCCACATATCGTTTATATGCTATTATATGATCGGCGAAAGAACTGTTCATAATTTTGCACTCCAAGTTGTTCATAAAAACTTCACTTAAAAAAGGGGAAAGGCATGATCCCATGGCTCAGCCAGCCTTCTGTGTATACATTTTGCCATTGAATTTAAAAAAGTTTTGATCTAAAACAGTTTTTAGTAGGCAAATTAAGTCTGAAGAAATCAGTCTGGGAAGATTAGAATTTGCTAGTAAAGATTCCATTAGTTCAATGCAGTCAGTGGGTGGTATACTGGGAAAAAGATTTTTCACATCTAAGGAAATTAACATTGCATTGTCTGGTATATATATGCCTTTTAAAAAATTAGCAAATTCGACGGAATTCTTAGTGGAAAAACAACTTCGAAAGCCTGTTACCTCTCTCAAAACCCCATTCAATCATGAAGAAAGTTTATAGCAAGGAGAATCCACAAAAGATACCACTGGTCTAATTGGCTGTCCTTCTTTATTAACTTTAGGTAGCCCGTAAAGGAGAGGAGTTCTAGGGTTCATAGGATAAAGAGCCTCCTTTCTAATATTAAAAAACTCCAAGGTTAATAAAGATCTATCGAGATAGAAGACAGTAATAGATCAATTAACCTTGCTAATTATAATAATAATAATAATAATCTTTATTTATTTAGCATCAATGCTACATTAATAATACAATAAGAGAAATAAGAAAAGTATTTAACGTGTAAGTTACAAATCGTATAAGGCAAAAAAAAATTTATATATCACAAACAATAACGACATATTAAATTAAAAACAAATATAATAAAACAGTTAAAATGTAGCTAGAACATATTTACTTAATATCCTTTTTGACTGATTTAGGTTATCAGTTTTTAATGTCTGCGGGTAGTTTATTAAACTCCAACAGGCCCTTGTTAAAAATAGAGTTCAACATTTGTGTGCCATTACATCTATTTTGTAATAAAAAATCTGTACAGTTCCTGATAATATAATTATGTACATCTAAATAATGTTAGTTTATTACAAATGTACTCAGGTACAAGATTTCTTGTAGCTTTAAGAAGTATAAACAGACATTAAACATAATTTTCTGTCTGACAGACATCATACGTAAAAAAACATATAAAATTTTCGTTAGTCACATTTGAAGATGCCACAGATGACTTTGAGTATCTCAGTTTTAAATTTACGTTAAATAAAAAAAATATACTTGTTACAAACTTATACAAGCCTCCTTCTACGAATACATCTAGGTTTCTTGATTTTTTTGAGGACATGTTAAGTGTCTCTGTACCATATTTTGATAGTGTAATTCTTTTTGGTGACTTTAATATCGACTTATTAAAACAAACTACAATTACTCAAGAATTTAAAAATACTTTAGAAACGTTTAATCTTTGTCAGAAAATAATGGATCCAACTGGAATAAATATTTCCTCAAATACATCTACCCTTTTGGATCTAATAATAATTAGTGATAACCTTGAATACATGAATGCCAAATCTGTATACATGCCAGAGAGTGTAACTGATCATAACCTAACATATATAGAGCTAAATATTCCTAAATATCAAGCATATAAAAAAGTTATAAAATATCGTGACTATGCAAAAACTAATACCATAGCTTTTAAAAATGAGGCAGAACAACTCCCGTGGCATGATATATATTATACTTATAATATTAGTGAAAAAATTGCAATACTAAAAAATAATATTACTTACTTAATTAATAAATATGCACCTTTTAAAACTACAATATTACAAGAGAAACCTTTTACTCCCTGGATCACGAGCAATATAAAATTTTTAATGAAACTTAGAGATAAGGCACGTCACAAATATTTAAAACTCCTGGGAATTTAAATTACTACAGACAGCTTCGAAATTTCACTAAACATGCCATAAGTAGAGAGAAAACGGCATATTTCAAACAATTTTCCTTAAAAAAAGGTAAAGATTTTTGGAATACCGCTAAAAAACTTAATTTTACAAAAACTATAAACAATCCTCTACCAGAAGCACTAAATAATACAGTAGACCTAAACTCATTTTTTTCTAACTCCGTGGCTTTTACAAAATCAACCTCAAATGAAAAAATTGACTTCTACAAAAATAATAAACTAAATGTTAATCAGGAAGAGTTTTATATCAATTTAATTGATGAGGAAAAAACTGCGAATATTATAAAAAACATTGGAAGTAATGCAATGGGGGTTGATGAAATTTGTATTAAAGATTTAAATATATGTCTTCCTTATTGTTTAGAGGCTTTAGTTAATATTATTAATAGTTGTATTTTGCAGAAAATTTATCCTGGTGAATGGAAACAAGCTATTCTTATTCCTTTACCTACAATTTCCTCCCCTGAAGAATTTAAAGACATAAGACCAATAAGCATTTTACCAGTTATATCAAAAATATTAGAACGTCACATTTATAATGAACTCTCTAAATATTTATATAATTTTAAAATAATTCCTGATTGTCAGTCGGGATTTCGAAAGTCTTTTAGTACTACAACAAGTCTCATAAGCCTTATTAATGATATTAGAATTAAAGAAGACAAAAAACAGATAACTTGCTTAACCCTACTTGATTTTAGTAAAGCATTCGATACCATTGATCATAAATTACTATTACCTAAATTACACTATTTTGGGTTGTCAACAAATGCCATTATATTTTTCCAATCTTATCTTGAGGGTCGGTCTCACTGCGTTCGGGTAATCAAAAAGTCAAACTATGAGTTCTCCAACTTCTTGCCTCTTACCATGGGTGTTCCACAGGGATCCATATTAGGACCGTTGCTATTTTCTCTCTATGTGGCTGATGGAAAAGTGTCTACAAAATTCAAAACTCCAACAGTATGCTGACGATTCCCAGGTATATATTGCTTTTGATACTCCAGGTCTGCATGAGGCGCAAAATAAAATAAATACTGATCTACAGAGCTTGGCCGTGTTTACTGAGAATCATAACTTAAAACTTAATGCATTAAAATCGTGTGTAATGTTTGTAACACATAACAAGAGTCGGCTGCAAGAGGTTTCAAACAGATTTAAAGTAGTTGTTAATGGCGAGTCTGTTCCAGTTGTAACTGAAAAACGTAATTTAGGTGTAGTTATTGATTTAAATCTTAACTTTACTTCCCATATTAAAGTCAAACTTCAAGCCGCCTACATCAGATTAAAGGGCCTCTATCAGTATAAGAAAATGTTGCCTTCAAAAATAAAATATTGGCTGTGTGATACACTAGTTCTTTCATTACTTGACTATGGGGGTATTGTATACGGCGATTCTTTAACTAAATACTTATCGAACAAAATACAAAAACTTCAGAATAGTTGTCAGAATAGCATGAGATATTCATTTAATATTGCCTCTAGAAACCGCATAACTCCATATTTAAATTCTAATTTTGAGCAATAGAAGGAAAGTCCATATGTTTAATTTAATTTATAAAATAATGAAAACCGGACAGCCTGCAAAATTAAGAAATTTATTTTTTAATCAAGATATTCCTTATAATACAAGAAATCCCCATTCGCTTAGAATTCCTTTACATAGAACAGCAACCTTTAAAAAATCTTTTTTATATATGGGCATTCGGATGTGGAATGAACTACCTATTTATATAAAGGAATGTTCGCCTAAAAAATATATTATAAACTTAAAAAAATATCTCTTAAACACGCAAATTATGGTAACCTAATGTGACCGTATTTCATAAAATGGTATTTTCATTTTAATTAATGTTCTGCACACCTGATCTTGCTAATTGCAAATATTTACATTAAAATTGAATTCTCACTCGCCTGTTATCTACCCTCCGTGCTCGCTTCATACCGTTCTCGCTCGTCTTTGGATTCTTTTGTTTTTTTTTGTTTTTCTTTTTGCCCAGTTTCATAGCCACTCGCTAGTTCATTGTAAAATGCACATATTGTCCCTTTTGATTTTGGTATGGACCTTATTGTAAATACATAATATTATGTTTTTTAGAAAATAGTTTATTTAGGAACACGGGTTGTACAGCACATGTACAAGGAATCTATGTACTTGCATGTGTATCGGTTTTTTTTTATAAAAATCGCGTTGCACTCCGATTACCAAACAAATTGTTGTAATTTTGAATTATTTGTATATTCATGGAATTTTGTTTTGTATATTCTGTAATAATGTTTAATAATTTTGAATGGTAATAAAAGTATTTTTTTTTTTTTTTTTAATATATTTAAAACATTTAACATGGTCTTAATTGGTGTATAACCATTACATTTTAGAATAACTCTCATTGCTCTATTCTGGATCTTTTCAAATTCATTTATTTTACACTGGGGTAGAGAGAACAACAAAGTCGAGCAGAACTGTAAATGCGGTAGTGCAATTCCATTGTATAATAATAATTTGACGTGTAATGATATGAAGCTGACCTTCTTTGAAAACATCCGCATGGCATGATCTGGATGTGCAATGAAATTTAAATTTTAATCTAAAATGACCCCCAAATAGTTTATTTCTTGCATACTGAATTTCCTCTGCATTTACTGTGATCTGTATACTACTAGTGAAAAAAATAGTCCATACTTGCAGTGGAGTTGTAGGTTAAGGTAAAATGAAAATCCTGCAGTCTCCCTCCACTTTTTATTAAACATTTAGTTGTTTAAAATGCCCTACATGTTTCGGACACAGTGGTGTCCATCATCAGAGGGTACTAAAAGGAAATAGTTCCGAATAAAAGACAAACACACAGAAAAAACTTAAAAAATTAATATAATATAATACTTTGTAAGTGTACCTAATAAATAAGTGGAGGGAGACTGCAGGATTTTCATTTTACCTTGTATACTTTTAATTTATTCAGTATTAATTCTATATTTTTTAGTGAATACACAAAATTTAATTTATTCATGTATTACATATTATTTTATTACATGTACCATATCATTGATGTACAACAAAAATAATAGTGGGCCCAATACTGTGTTCTGAGGTACGCCATAATTAACATTTACAGATTCTGACAAACAACTTTTGTACACTACACGTTGGGTTCGATTGCACAAATAGGACTCAAACCACCTTAAAACGATTTCCTTAATTTTTTTAGTTTTGTTAACAATATATTTCTATCGACATTCTCAAAGGTTCTAAAATTTAGAAACACCGCCAACACCAGATTCTCACAGTCAATTGCTTTGAGGAAATCATCACAAATACCAACAACAACTGACTCGCATAAATGGTTCTCTCGAAATTCAGATTGATTGAGCACTAATATATTATTTCTTAGACAAAAATCATGCAATTGTTCTTTTACACATGTTTCCAGTAATTTTTATATATATAGGAACTGTATTAATTGGGCGAAACTCGTTGTCGCATTTAGTGTTTGGGAATTTAGGGACAGGAATAATCGTTGATTATTTCCGCGATTCTGGAAAAACACCATTTCCCAGGGATGTGTTTATAATGTCCAAAAGACGATCACCGACTAAATATGAAATATCGCAAATTACTTTGTTTTGATATTCCACTTTCACCCCCTCCTATATTTTTTAGACCTTTTAATATTACCTTCATTTTTGTTATTGAGATTTTTTGAAAATCAGAAAACACTATATTTGCTTCCGCCATAAGAAAATCTGGTCTCAAATTTGTTGTTTGAGGCATATTATCACTAACTAATTACATTTTCAAATATTATTTCATCCGGTATGGTTTGCTTCTTTCCTGGCTGGATTGTTTTTGTTTGAGTCTATAGTTTCTGTGTAATATTGTTCTTTTTCTGTTCTAATTTTGTTAACAATGAATTTCTCTTAGCCTTATATTCATTCCATGCGCTCAAATTTTTACTTATTACAGCCCGTTTATACAGATTATCCCTATCCTTCATCATCCCTCTAATTTCAGCAGTAATCCATTTTTTGTTCAAATATTTAAAACTTTTTATGATTTCTAGTCTTGGCCACCTGCGATTTATAATACTTTCCACATCATTGACAAAAGAGTCAGCTAAAATGTTAACATCGGACATATTGCTTGCAAAGTATCAGAAAATATCACAATGTGTACAATAAGTATTAAACAAATAACAGATATAATTTATTAGCGCTCTAGCATATCAGTTCTCGGACGTTGACAATAAAAAGTTAAGGAACATCTTGCGTTTTTAAGTTTGTAAAAAAAGGTAATTCCTAATCTATGCCTTCTGGTTTGCAAGGACACCATTCCAAACCTATCTATTAAAAAAATCATTGTCTAGTCCTCTAGCAGGGTAAACACCATCCTCTCTGAAAGCTAAATACTTCGAAAATATGCGTTGCACAAACTCAAGCTTTATAATATCGATCCGGTAAATGGGATGCCAAATGAGACAACCATACTCCAATTTGGATCTAACAAAACTAAAGTACATAATTTTTAGTGTGTTAGAGTTTTGAAAATTCTTGCTATTGCGAATAATAAATCCCGAAGATTTGGAGGCAGCTGAAACGACATTATTTAGATGAGTCTTGAAGTCAAACCTACAATCAAAAGTAATCCCTAAGTCCCTAATCTCACTACATCTTGATAAAATATTATTATCAATTGCAAAATCAAATATTATTGGATTCTGTTTTCGAGAATAGCTTAAAATGCAGCATTTAGACTTATTTAAGCACAACTTGTTTGTTTTACATCATATATTAATTTAATTTATTTGATCTTGCGAATCAATAAAATCGTGGGTAGTGATAATATTTATAAAAAGTTTAAGATCGTCCGCAAACTTGACTCTCGGGCATTTAATAAGTCTAGTAAGATCATCAATAAATATCAGAGAAAAAAGGGACCTAAATAAGATCCCTGCGGGACGCCTGAGGCTTGATACAACTGGACAACCTCGTAAGTCAAGTTGTATCAAGACTCTGCATAAATCCATGCTGATCTGATGATATAAAGGTTTTAATTTGTGAGCAGATTTGATGAGAGAATGCTGCAAGAAGTTTAGAAAAGTTGCACAAAATCGAAATAGGCCTGTAATTACGCAGTTCCGTTGGATCGCCTTTTTTCAAAACAGGTATGACTGGCGGTTTTCCAACAACTTGAAAAAATACCAGTTTCAATAGATTTGTTTAATATAAAAAGAAGTGGCTTGAAAAAATGGCTTGGATAAGTTAATTTGTTTTTCAATTTTTTTGCAGCTAAAAATTCCACCAACACATTCAATTTAGTAAAACATTTTGTTAGAAAAACAGGATCAATATCGACGGTTCTGCCTAAACACTTTGAAAAAATGTTGAAAATGCCTCAACAATAGTTTTAGACGATAAAAATCTCTATCCCCATCTTTTAAAGTACCAGAAATTATTCGGGATTTACCCTTTTTCATCCGTATAAATGTTCATAACTGTGAGCTGTCATAATCGATATCATTTTCTATTTTTTGGACAAATCCTTGATACGCAGAGTTGCTTATGCCACAGTGCAATCAAAATCCTTTCTTGACCGTCTATATTTACGATCAAATATCATTTCAAAACCACAAATTGCGCCGCTTAATATGTACTGAGCTGGTGAATGTTTCATTTTAGGTTGGAACGCATCGATGTACGGGTCCCAAGGATACGGTGCCTGGAATACAAACAGCCAACAAAACAGAAATCAATCCTGGAATTATGGTAGTCAGAGTTACGGACAGACACAGAAACGCAGCTACGGATCACAAGGTATTTTCTTTTTAATTAACCGGTGAAAAAAATAAAACACAAGACGCTTACATTTGTCGGTTTTTAGGTTACGGAAATCAAGGTTACAACTCTCAAAGTTACAGTAACCAAGGTTACGGCACTCAAGGAGGTTATGGATCTCAAGGTTACGGTAACAGCCAGACTAGCGGATACGGACAAAGTGGTTACGGCCAGGGTAGTTATGGAAATTATTACGGCCAGTACGGTCAACAGCAAGGATGGGGTGGACAGGTAAGAAATTATTATAGGCCGAAATTGGGTGGGAGTCAATTATGAGGCATAATTTGTATTTTTTCTGTTACAGAAAAGGAAGTAAATTCAACAAGGACAACCCGTAAGTTTTCTTAATACACATGTAGCATAAGAAGGTCTAGATTCTTTGGTTAAAATCTAAAAGGCCTTTCTACCTGTCATTAAGAAATTTAATATTTTAAATGTAAAAACTGTTAGTTTTTGACATAAAAGATCAAATAGAAAAGTGCGAGTCCCAAGACGCGTGTAGAGCACAGTGCATCCAGTATTTTCAAGATCGTGGGCAATACCGACCCTCGGAATTTAATACAATTTCCTTAATATTTAGGTTTAGTGAACGTTTCTCGGTATTCTTTGTATATATATTCCGGACTGCATATTTTACATTTTAATCGAATGTAGTTTAACAGATTACTTCGAAAATGTGTTTTAAAGAAAATGTACAAAACTAAAATAGCTTTTAAATGTTTTTGTTTTTAGTGCGAAAATTTATTTTTTTCTTTTTTAAATGTAGATGTACATTTTTATATAATGTAACTCGCACAGCGGCGATTAAATAATAGAATATGGATTTGTATCGATTGGAAATAGTTTTACTGACAAAAATAGTTTAGTATATTGTAATTACTGACAATTGCAGTAATAAAAAAAGAATTTTCATTTAAAAAAAGTGTTTTTTTTTCCAATTTTAGCCCGATGTAAGAATTTTGCTTCGTTAATTTTTATTTTGTTTTAATTTTTGAAGTAGTTGCAATGTTTCATTTGGGTGATGGTTTGGCTGCTGATACCCTTTATAGCCTCGTTAACAAACACTCTGTACGAGCTATAGCCTCTCTTTTTTTGTTCTCTAAATCATATTTCATGGATTCGGTCCTGTCATGGATTGGGGGTTAAAAAAAACAGGATTTTCTTTTCTTGGAGAACGAAAAGGGCTTATTGTAGTCGTTTCAAGACGAGGTTTTCGGCTTCGCCCCACATAGGGAAATTGACCGTTCAATCGGACCTGTTTTATGTACCGGGTGGCCAACTAAGAATGGACGTCGGCGATATCTCAGGCCCAAATAGTCGTAGCGCCTTGAAAAAAATATAAAGTAATAACGTAATAAAAAGTGCCCAAAAGAAAATGCTGGAAATTATTTTGAAGTTCATTGGTCAACCGCTAGAGGGCGCCACAGCTTCTTTAAATCTTAAAATTGCATTTTTGCCAAAAAACCTCCAATAACGTATACATCAAAATATTATATTAATATTCTAGGAAGATTTCCTCACAAAAAAGTTTCTACAAAAATTTCTGTCAGTTGTCAAAAAAAGTGGTGAGGAGCGTTTTCAGCTTGAATAAAGAAAACAGCTGAAAATCAGCTACGACTGGACCGATTTTTTTAAACATATTTTTTTTAAATTTTGATGATACTGGATGTAGATGAAAACTTGCTTATTTTAAATAGAACACTCTATAATATGTTATTTGATATTTAAATTCTACATACAATTTTAAAAAATCTTAGGTGGTACAATAAATAATATGTTATACACATAATTTATTAAGTGCCTCCCCAAATGTTCAAAATGCATTCCATCAATTTCTATGCACTGAAACATCTTTTGTTCGGTAGACAAAACTGCAGTCTCTACCTCAGCAAATGTGAGAGAGTCTGCATGCAATCCCTAATCCGGCCAATCATATTTTGTCGTGTCGTAGGTCTTGTTGCAAAAAACGATTTCTTTAACTCGACCCCATAAATAAAAATCCAGGCACGTTAGGTCTGGTGATCTCGCCGGCCATGGAAAGGTAGCCCCGTCCTATCCATCTACCAGGGTAGGTAGCATCTAAAAACTCCCGAACATTTCGGGCGAAATGTGCTGGACAGCCATCGTGCTGGAACATCATTCGTTGGCGAATTTCAAGTGGCACATCCTCTAATAAAATTGGCAATTCCTCACTTAAAAACTGCAAATAATTTGCACCATTTAGTGCGTTGTTAAAAAAAAAATGGGCCGATAATTCGACCTCCTAATATTCCTGCCCAACAATTTAAAGACCAACGGCCTTGATGCTGGACTTCTCGCATCCAGTGCGGATTCGTTGGTAACCAGTAATGAATATTATGGAGATTCACGCCTCCATTGCTGTGAAATGTAGCCTCATCTGTCCGCAATATGTTTGAAAGCACCTGAGGATCCTCTGCAATCATACCCAAAAGCCAGTGACAATGGTCTAGCCTTCGGTCAAAATCTTGTACACTTAATTCTTGATGCAGGACTAAATGATATGGATGAAACCCGGAACAAGATTCAACAGAATAGACCAATCTGGTGCTTTTCGTGTAAAAATTAATTAATTTTACATTTAAAGCATCATCATCAAAAAATGAACTCTGCTTAGGAAAATTAAGTCTCATCGCGTATAGTGAAGATTAATATCCAAAAGATCGCTTACCTGTACTCCTTAAGAATATTCTGAACAGTAGTTCGATTTACTCCCAGGTCGTGCGCTATTGCTCTAGTACTTAAGTGAGGATTAAACTCAGTGCGACCCCTGCGTTGTCTCCGAAACACGGGCAGCCGAACGTTTCCAGTCGTTCGCAAACGATGTATGATCCGAAGAAAAACTTTTGCAGTAGGATGGCGTCTATCAGGATACTGATGCGCATACACGCTTGCAGCAACTGTGGCATTTCTCATACATTTAAAATAAGTACCTATTATGTCAAACGCCTCTTCGTTTGTGTAAAGCATTGTTAAACAAAGCAATACGAAAAACAGAGATAAAAAGTTAAGGAACAAAAAATTTGAACAAAACACAAAAAACTGGAACAAAACAGGAAAAACTGGAACAATACGAACAACTGGAACAACACGAAAAACTAGAACAACACGGAAAACTGGAAAACAAAGTTCACAATACGGCGAACTAACAAGAAAACTATTGGATGTTATTAGCAAAACTTAAAAACGCTTTAACAATCGCAAGAAGAGACACTAAAATGACATTTAACTGAAATATTTACATATTTTGCTTCCATGGTTACCTGCCACTTTTGTTTTCATAGCTTACTAACTCAAATTTCCTATGCACAGTTTTCCCAAAATAGGCCCATTTGGTCCACTTGGTTTAGTTAACACCCTGTATAAATAAACGTATAACGATTAATCCTGTATGTCGGATTTTCTAAAAGAGTACTATGAGTTTGTTTGTTTAAAAAAATACTTATATAAAAGGAGTTTATTCAGTTTGTCTAAGCAAATAGGAGTTTATCGCCATTTTTATTTTCGAATGGACACTTTTTTTATAACTTCCTTAGACAAAAAATGATATCGAAGTGCCGTTTTCACCAGTTTCTTTGGTTTTCTTCCCTGCTTTTAATGACGTAAAAAAATATATATAGTTGCGTTTGAGTTTTTTGAAATAATCCGTCAGAAAGGGTTAGTTACAAGTCAACGCCCTCTAGCGGATTTTAGGAAAAGTAATTTAAATTTTTTTTTTGGTTGAAAAAATAAGGCAACAATAGACTTAAAAAAAAAAATATGTTTAAAAAAAATCGGTCCAGTCATAGCTGATTTTCAGCTGTTTTTTTTTATTCAAGCTAAAAAAGCCCCCCACCACTTTATTTGACAACTGACAGAAATTTTTGTAGAAACTTTTTTGTGAGGAAATCTTCCTAGAATATTAATATAATATTTTGAGGTGTAACTTATTGGAGGTTTTTTGGCAAAAATGCAATTTTAAAATTTAAAGAAGCTGTGGCGCCCTCTAGCAGTTGACCGACGAACTTCAAAATAATTTCCAGAATTTTTTTGGCCACTTTTATTACAAAATTTTTTTTTTCAAGGCGCTACGACTATTAGGGCCTGAGATATCGCCGACGTCCATTCTTAGTTGGCCACCCAGTACATACTGTGGAACCGATTTAGATTTGCATTGCCCTTCAGCTATAAGACGCCTCGCTTCGATCTTCAGGGTGTCAATATTAATGTTTTGTTTAAGAAAGGTTGTTCCTTTTTATGATCCGTTTGTTTGCTGCCCTAAAGTAAATCGACGAATATACAGCAGTTGGGGTCTAATTAGTTGTTTATAGAGAAGCGTCTGGTTATCCAGGGAAAGCTTGCTTTTATTTAAAAAAGTATGCATGGAGTGGAATGTCCGCTGTCCTGCTAAGTTATAATCTTAAGCAAACAAGATGGAAGACTACCATACTCAGCCATTGCCTTGATAATATTTCTTGTGATTGAGGAGTCTCACGTATTAGCTTGAGAAGTCGTTCATGCAAGTTTATCTGATTATAAAACCCAAATAGCCTCAGTTAAAGTTAAAAAAAGTTTTCACATCAATAACGGCTTATCTAAATTTTACAATAAAATTGAATCTAGTAGCTCAAACTTCATTAATAATAATTCACTATCTTGAGCAGAGATTTATAAAATACTTTCCTGAAAAGCAAGCATGTGGTGCGCTCAACTAGTAACACATCAAAATCTAATGATAGTCTTCGACGAATAGTGATAGGAGTGGCATTTTTGATAAAGAATTTTACAAGGTTCAAAAAGTGAAATTTGAAAAGCAGGAAGCTAATAACTGAGTAATCAATTTCTTACAAAACTCTTCCTTGAACCAACATAGATGTCAAGTTAAATGTAATAACCAACATTGCAATATTACTCCTGAAAATGTTAAGTCATATTCTACAAATTTAGGTGTAGATTTAGTAAAAAATATACCCTCTTCAAATATTACTTCTTTCCAAAACACGAAAAATATAACAATACATTTAATTTAATGGGTGACTGGACATTCCTGCGAACCATGTGGAAAACCAAAAAAAAACTGTTTTCCGCCGAAACCGTTAGTTTTACTGAAAATATTTCTATTGGCCAATTGTGTACTTTAACAACGTACATTTAATGCCAAAGTACTAATGGTTCTAAAAAAACCTAGTAAGGTTAGTAGTTATTGACCTTTGAAAGTACAAAAACCTTACCCTTTTTGCACTCCAAATCGAAAACGCGACAAACAAAATAAAAAAATGGGCCTTATTAACTACTAATTTTTATTTAAGGAATAAACATGACAGAAACCTAAAATTGTTGATATTTATATGCTTTTCAGTCTTCTTCTTCTGAGTCACTGTTTTCTCTATTTTTTTGTGGGATTTCTGAGAATATTCTTATAGAAAGCCCTAGTAGTCTTCTGGAATATAATGTTTTATTTTGGAAACATCCTCAAGCTTCTTTGGGTTGATAGGATGTTTGCCATTGTATGCCTTCAAATTGGGAAGGTTTACATTGTCTTGTTTCGTCATATTAAAAATACCATAACTGAAACCATCAAAAAATTCAGACGCCTTGGTTTGATTGTTTGAGTATGAATATGTTAAATGCCTGTATTTGCTTATGGTAAATGACCGTCCTTTTTCAACATCTTTGGCCTTTTTTTTAAATATTGTTGCCATCGGCCTTTGAAATCCAGTATATCGGTATTTGTTATCAGTTTTACTTGAAACTTATTATTGTTTTTTTTTCTTGGAAGAAGTAATGATTTCATTGTATTGATCAGGAGAATAAATCCTATCATATTTTTTGTATTTTAATTGAAAAGTATTTTTACAAGTATTTTTTAAAATTTATTAAATAAGTATTTTTTAATTGAAAAGTCTCTGTCACAATGCAAAAAACTATGTCCTCGGATTGGGAAATATTGGTAAATTTCTTGAAATCTACGATTCATGGTCAGTGCAGTAAACAACCTGGTTAAAGTATGATTACAGTTTTATCCTGCATGCACTACTAAAAACATGCAAGATTTTTACTTCTTCAAGGATATGTTTGCCAATGAAGTCCAGAACTGACGTACACACTTCATTCGGGCCTCGCTGAGCATCTCCCTCTGTGTATCTGTAGAACATTGATATATCATATACAGATGACTTTAATTTTAAAGGGTGATTCCTTGTAATTTTATAAATTAAAAAGTTAATATAACATATGTCTGGAGAGGCTTTATTTTCGAGATACAGAGTGTTAATTTTTTTCCAATAAAACAATTAAAAATTGAACTTTTTTGTTTCTTAAATTTTCTACATATCTTGGTTCGTTTAGAGAAAATAACTAAAAAAAACGCGCAGAATCCAAACTTTACATCTAAAATTCTATTTACAGTTGAGGCAAGTTTTTCACAGGAAGCCATCAGAAACTTCCACAATAATCATTTTTGGGACTACGAAAATCCCTATGCCATTGGAGAAAGTGGATTTCGACAGCAATTTTCGGTGAATGTTTGGACAGGAATTCTTGGTGATCATCTTATCGGACCGCATTTTCTCCCTCCTCGACTGAATGTACCTCTCTTAATAACACTTTTCCTCAGCAATGGTCAGTTATGGCCAGTAGGATCCCCAGACCTGAATCCTCTGGACTATTTCTTTTGGAGATATCTGAAATTGCTTGTTTATGCAACGCCAGTTGTGGATGAAAATTATTACTACATAAGAAACATAATTATAGATCCTTATAATATCTCTGTCTCTGAGGAAGTTTTTATTATTTTCCACAAAAATTAAGAGATATACAAATAAGCCAAACAAACTGTAAGAATTTCAACAAATTCGGTAAACGTGTTTTCTAGATATTAATGAAAAAAATCCATTTAACAAAAAATGTTTTACAACCTGTATCTCGAAAACGAAGCGTCTCCGCACATATGTTTATATGAACTTTTTTAGTTAAAAAATTACAAGGAATCACTCCTTAAAATTAAAGTCATCACTTATGTTACACCCTGTATATTGATATATTACCAAGGCTATGAACATTACAAACGTAATACCAAATTTTACGTAGGTAGAACATCTCCTGAACCGGCATTAAAGGAAGGGCAAGGTTTTGCATATAATCAAAAACTATTGCACCAATTTCATTCCGTGCTTGGAGTTTTTTGTAAAATGTAGACGCTCTTCTTTTATGTACCATAAGTTCTGCAACTGCACATCTTTTTGCAGTTTCATTAAGAGCTGTTGACTTTATTTTTGTACTTAAATTTTCACAGGTCGAGCAAACGTCGACTTGCGGTCTACCAAACCGATATCCGTAGTTTTCTCGAAAATGCCAGAGGTATTATTCATATTTAACGAGTTTTTAAATTTGGGTTTTTATTAATAAGGAGCTCATACGTCTTAGTCACCCTTAAGCTGGCATCTAAGTAGTTAGTTAACCGAGAAGAATAATGAGACTGTTCTTTCGGAAATGCTTTTATATAATCATCAATTTTGGTAATAATCCCGACATCAAGTTTATTTGCACGATATGCATGACTTCGTTTTTGAAGGTGGTAGACAATGGTACAGTGAAAACATCTTGTCGGACTTGCATTGTCTTATTTATTTAATGTAACACGACGTTTCGGTTGGTAAGTATCTCCAACCGTTATCAGTTTACACTTGATAACGGTTGGAGATACTTACCAACCGAAACGTCGTGTTACAAATAAATAAGACAATGCAAGTCCGACAAGATGTTTTCATGCATGACTTCCTCTCATATCAACTAGCAAAATTTTGGTTTCAACAATCTTAGTTAAGCGTTGTACAGCTTTGTTGGAGAGAGCATGTAAACTTATGTACGCATTGCGGACAATTTCAAGTCTGCTCGAACCTTTTATTGCAAAATACTTGAATGAAGAAGAAAACTGTCTAGTGTCTGCTGCCGCAAGAAGATGTCTGGCAACATCATGTCTTTCTATTAATCCGATAAGGTACGTATCTGTTAAATCTGCCATGTGCAATCTAGCCCGGTTAATTTATCATTAATCTTTTAGTTTACCTTTATGCGTAAAAAACTCCGCTCCTTTTTGTCTTGTCAATTTTTCCCTTTCTTTTATGTGAAATTTTGTATTGAACTTTCGTTTTTTGACTATACCTGCGGGTTCTCCCTCCGAATCTGACATCTCTATATGAAAAGAGTAAATTTTATTATTTTAATTTAATAATAACTAAATACGAACTTACCCGCTTAAACCACTTTATAATACTACTATTACTTAACACTTACAAAACCAACACAAAATGAAAAATAGCTGTCCCAGGCTCCAAAGGTTATAAATGACATCGATGTTACATTGTGTGGATAAACGATAACATTCCAGTAATGCTATTCTTTTTCCAATCACTTATTCAATTTCTAAGAGGTTTCATATAATAACGTGCGAGATGTAGCATAAAAACAAAAAATAGCTATGATATAATATATAGCCGTATTAAAAAAGTTTAATTTAGAATTTAGAGAGATCCCTCTCCACCAGAAGAGGCATCCGGAGACGTTATGGACCTATTTCCATACTACCTCGCGTATAGTAGTCCTTTCATGTGATCTAGGCAAGATGGATCACAGCATTCTTTAATTCTCTTTTTTTCTTAAATTCTATACGTCATTGCAAATTCTAGTATAGAGTTGTTAGAATCATATTTAAAAGACAGAACTCCGTGTGTCAAAATGGGTGGTATGTTTCCAACAAGCCGTGTGATATCATTTAATATCAGGATGGCACAAGTTTCCTTGATTGGGCCATTATTAGTTCTAATATATATTAATGATCATTTTCTGAAAAATCAGGAATTCACACTGTTTGCTGATGATATGGCGATTATGGTTCTTGAAGATCTCTGCCTCAAAAATTAAATTTTTGAGGGTATCAAGAGGATCTTGACCCTACACTTCTGTGGAAGACGAGTAATATTTAAGTTTTAGTCTGTAGAGAAGTATTATAAAAATTCTCACGTTTCCTTCTGTGTTTATTCTTCAGAATTTACTGTATATAAAAAAATTAAAACAACTAATTTACAAGACAAAGAGTGTATACTGTAATGACTTATAACAGATTGAAAAGATGCCAAACAGAAGATAAGTACTGAAGTTTTACATTTTGGAATGTCCGTCAATAAATCTAAGATCACTTGCCTTATTTAAAATTCAAAGTGGTAACCAGGGATCTATTGACTGCTCAATCATTTTATTCATATAATAAAATTTTGAGTCACAAGTTTTAAAATCTTAGCCTTTAAGTGTAGCTAGGTGTTGTAACTAACCTAACTTTTAGCTTCCCTTTGTATATCGTTAAGTTTCTGTGTATAAGTAGAATATTTACAGAACACAAAGAGGAAAACCTTGGTCTGTTTTCTGTGCACACATTCAGTATCGGTTTAGCAGTCATACACTATACAGAGTAGTTCAAAACTAAAAAAAATTTTAAATTTAGTCAAAACAGTTCCTGTTTTGACTAAATTTAAAATTATCTGGCTACCATTGACCTTAACTTGAAATAATTGAACATTAACTGTAGGACGTGCAATTGTGTGTTTTGTTGTACGTTTGTTTCCTGCGTTGGGTTTAAGTTCAAGTTACTGTTTACTTGCAGTTCCTGTTTTTACCATTAATATTTATTTCAATTTAATAATATTTCCTTATAATCCAAAATGAACCGCAGTTTTAAATGTTGTCAAAAAAAGGATTTTTCAAATTATTGCTGCATCTCTTGTATTTCAATGTTCCACCCAAGTTGTCTGGAAAGAAATTCTGATACCATAAAACTGGGAGGCTACAGGATTTTATGCTCACAAAGATGTCAAGATGATTTTAATGAAAGAGATCAGGAAGGAAAGATTAATGAGCAAAAGATTTATGATTTGTTGACATAATTGAAAGAGAAGGATAGACATATAGAGAGAATGAGAAGAAACAGCATGGTTTTTGAAGATGAAGTGTCGGAGGCCGAAAAGAAGTTTTCCTCATCCCTGGAAAATCTGCATAAATGGAATGAAGAACTTAAAGTTGAATTGGAAAACTTAAAAATTAAAGAAGGTGAATTGTTGGCATTACTGGAAGTGAGTGAAAGGGCAAGTCTTAAGTTCAATTCACAAATTAGCGAGCTAAATATCCTAAATAAAAAATTTAATTGTAACGATAAAAACATTAGAAAATGAGTCTTCAACCTATAAGACTGAAATAAACTTGCTACAAAAAGACGTAAACGACTTAACTAACTTAAATAAGAAGATGTTAGACTCCGTAAAGGTGTTGGAAGTTGAAAAAGATACCTGTTATTCCGACATTTGTGCATTGAAGGAACAGTTACAGATATCTAAATCTGTTGTTATTAATTCTCCAACACAGCTACCAACTAGGCCAAATACACCTGACGATAGTCGACCTCGGCTTCTCTTTGTTGGTGGAAATTGTAGCAGACTGTTCCTAAAGCTTACTACAAGGTGCAGTGTTTCCTGAAGCCGGGAAGTTCAACCAGTGAAGTGATTAGGACAGCATCAAATTTAGTTAAGGACTTTACGAAAGAAGATTTTTTAATAGTAATGTTAAATGGAATTTGTTCTTCATCTGATGTTTTTAAAAATTTAATTCAAAATCATGTTGATACAAACACTTTAGTGATGACAAGCCCTCATACTTATTTAAACCATAATGTTATCTATAATAGTAATAAGGCCCTTTATCGTACTTTTCATGCTAATAATATTAATCTGTATGGGATTTTAGAGTCTAATCACGCCAGTAACTTTGGTTCAGACTTGGCATCATTATTACATGCACATATTTTCAAATATTTTAAAATTAATATTTCATCGAATAAATTGTCTTTGAATCATCAAATTAATGAGTCTGAACTGATTACTGATCGTGAATTGAACTTTTCTTTTTTATAGACATGTCCACGAAGGTTGAATCTCATTCATGTTCATATTCTACTAGTAAGATTGAAATTAGCTCTTTGAAAAGCTTAAGTATCTTTATTCTTAATATACAATTCCTAAGAAACAAGATGGATGAGCTTCATCTTTTGCTGGACACATGTAATTTTCCTGATATTGTACTTATGACTGAGCACTGGTTGAGGCCTAGTGAATGTTTTTTAATATCTGATTATGTTCCTATATCAAATTTTTGTCGTCAAAAATCTATACATGGAGGAACCATGATCTTGGCTAGGCAAACAATTGAAACGATTTTTTGTAATATTGATAAGTATGATAATCTTCTGTTAGAGAATGTTTTTGAATTATCTCTTTCTTTTTGTAAGCGTTTTAATTTATATATTCTTTGTGTTTATAGGCCACCTAGAGGAGATATTGCTATGTTTCTGGACAAACTTGATTCTCTTTTATCCCAGTTGTCCCTACACTTTAAGGTTATATTGGCTGGTGTTTTTATATTATAATTATTATAGGGATCGCTTAAATATGTCATCAAATAGGCAAAGAGAGTGTTGGTCGATTATTAATGATTTTAGACATTGACATAGAAAAGTATCTGAACCCCAGTTAAGACCTGACATTTTAAACGACTATTATTGTGATATACCAAATATCTTGGGTATATCACAATAATAAGGGCATCAAGGACATTCGTAGTAACATTGATCCCTTATACTATCTTCAACAAGTGTCGGTTGAGCATTCATTTTTCTTTCATCCTGTCGATCTTACCGAAGTAAAAAATGAAATCCAACGCCTAAAAAAACATAAATCATCTGGAGCTGATGGGATATCTTCGAGGTTGTTACTCTTTTTGCCTAATTCAGCCTTAAATGCTTTAGTTTCTGCCATAAACAATTCATTACATATTGGCATTTTTCCTTCATGTTAAAAAGAGGCAGTGGTTATCCCTCTTCATAAGGGTGGAGATTTGGATCAGCCTTGTAATTTCCGTCCCATTTCTATTTTGTCTACCCTCTCTAAGATAGTTGAAAAACTTGCAAAAAGCAGAATTTTGTCCTTTTTACATCATAATGGCATTTTGTCTGCAAATCAGTTTGGATTTCAAGCCGGTAAAGGGACTCATGATGCTGTTTTTAGCTTTTTGGAGAGCGTCTATGTGTCCTTGAATTCTGGAGTGTCATCGGCGGCAGTGTTTTGTGATCTATCCAAAGCATTTGACTGTGTGGATCATGGAATACTGTTATCTAAGCTCGATAAATATGGTTTTAGGGGCGTAGCGTTGCGATGGCTTGAGTCCTATCTATCAAATCGTACTCAGAAGGTTACAGTATCTGGGCGTTTGTCTGCTTCTAGATCCCTAAAATGCGGCGTTCCCCAGGGTTCAGTGTTGGGACCACTGTTATTTTTACTGTATGTGGATGACTTGAGTTCATTGAAACTGCAGGGCAAGGAGGTTCAGTTTGCTGATGATACCACCATACTATGGAGCCATAAAAATTCAGATTATATTAAGACTTGTATCCTTAAAGACCTTCAGATTTTATCAGGGAGGTGTGCTTCCAACAGGCTCGTGTTTAATGTAAGAAAGACGTCTATTATGGGGTTTAAGTGCGATGTTCAGGGTCTGATGTTTGACGAAAATTCCCTCTTGCAGAATAAAGAGTGCTGCAAGTTCCTAGGAATTACCATTGATGGTCGCCTTCGGTTTGAAGATCATATTTTACATTTAGCTGGGAAATTATCTTCTGGATGTTTTGCAGTAAGAATGGCAAAACAAGAGCTGGGAGGGGTGGTTGCACGTTCAGTGTACTTTTCACTTATTCAATCTCATATTCGGTATGGCTTGCCTTTTTGGGGTTTAACCAATAAGGGGCTACTTAACATTGTCTTTGTTATTAAAAAAAAAGCAGTTAGATACCTGTGTTCTGCTAAGTTAAGAGATTCTTGCAAATCCCTCTTCATTTCTGAAAAAATCCTAACTCTTTTTTCTTTCTTTATCTTAGAAACAGCTGCTCTTATTCACAAAATTCCCAAACTACCCTCTGACACTGGCCATTTGACCTGGCCATTATAACCTGGATGACTTTTTTAATGATAGGTTTAGTAGTAATTGATTGTTTTATTTAGTTATCTTTCAATCAAGTATGTTCAAAAAGTTTTGTCTTCTTGTGTTTAATTTTGTTCATTGTTTTGTCAATTTTTGAAATTGTATTTTTGTTTTGTTTTTTTAGCTTGTAGGATGCTTGTACACAAGATTATTCTTACGTAATATAGCACATTTTCTTTCTTTCGTTCATTCTACACATTGACATGAATAAAATTTTAAGATCAATAATTTTTTTTTGTGTCCAGATTAAAAATTAAAATTTGAAAATTAAATCATCTTTGCCTAGGGCACCAGTTTATTCAAAAATATATGGTGTTACAAAATCAAGTTGACTGTAAAAAGAAAAGGAGATTCTCTCAATTCAGAAAAATAACACTTCATTTTAAAAATCTGTATTTACCACAGTAAAATCATAGAATAACTGTTAAAAATGTAAAAGAAACAATAATAACATTTTACAAATATTTCTTTTAACACAGCCATAGGTTTTAAAAAAGCAAATGAATGCAAAAGGCAAGACAATTAAAATTAAGTACCCAAACAGTTTGTCAAATCTGGTTGGTGACCATAGCACTGTAAATCTAACCTCACTATTTTCTAAAAACAATAAAGTTATGTAAATCTTTTTTTTTAAATTTATTATAGCAAATTACCTATAATGGCAAACCCATATCCGATTTTCATAGTACCCATCCTATAGCTGCAGGTGGGAATCATGATTTCATACATATCCTGCACTCCCAAGGGATATTCATACACTTCAGAATTATCTGGATTTACAGGAATGATGTGAAAATCCCTATGCAACAGAGCATCAGTATTAATAATCATTGATTTATGCTCATGAGCAGTAAAGAGAATATGGGGCCACATTTTATTTATCACCTAAAAAAACTGTTTACTTCTTGACTACATTAAGATCACTAATTATTACTTACTTTTTCAGAAAACACTGATGGTCTAAACATTAAAGGCACATGACTTAAACCCACAAATATCTTACTTGTATCATAGAATTCTCTCTCCTTTTTATATACTGGTATTATGCCAGTAAGACGATTAATCTTAAAGAAAGTTATATTTCTAATGTTATTAATACTTGCTTGGGAAAAGGCCCTTTCAAACCTCTGTAGCTTTTTTGGGGTCACTTGGGTGTCTTCTCCTCCTATATCATTGTCTCCTGGTAACCAAATGTGCTGAAATCATTTGCTGTTACTGAGATATTTTTATTAGAAAAACAATTGTTTACTTTTACATGATTATTTTGAGAATATGGTTTTAAAAATATATCAAATATTCTCCTAACATAGCTATAAAAGTCATCATCACTTGCTATATGGGCTTCATCCATTAAGTCTCCAAGAAATATCACTACATGAGGGTTGACAAAAGTATATGCATAAAAGTAAGTTATTTTTAAGTACCTAAACAAATTAAAGGTATGATTTAATAAAGGGTTATTTGAAAGGTCATTGCTGTTACCTATCACTATCAAATATACTAAATGGTGTTATTGGATGGATAATTTCGTTAAGTCTCCCAATAATTTGTGGGTCTGCAACAAGCAAAATTCTGGTGCAGTCACTATCACTTTTGCAAGACATCCGAGGCCATGTCCTGCTGTTAAGCTTATAATTAAGAAATTCGGCATAGAATATGAATGATAATGTTAAAATTGCCCAAAAATATATACAAAATTTCTTCTTGGAAAACCTGTGGGAATATAATTAATTAAAAACATGAACGGTTAATTTTGGAGGGTTTAGATACCTTAACATTTTAACTTTAATTTAGGTTACCATACTTTTACATCGAGGTTCGATTAGGGATTTGATATGCAGTATGTTCCATGGTTTGTTGTTGGTGTGAAAGTATGATGTAAACGTAAACACGAATCCGATTTGAATTCTAACCTCAATTAAAACAGCTGGGCTGGCTGTCAAGATGGGAGAATGTCATTACGCAGCCGCGGACATTTTCGCCGATCCTAATGGGTTCAGTAATGGAAAACGTGTAGGTGAATTTGATTGGTTAAAAGCGATCACGTGATACTTTGTTTTGTACTCACTTTGCCGTGCAGGTTATTAGTGTTATTAAAGTGGTTATTGGTTATTAGGTCAGAGTTAAAATTGAAATTGAAAAATTGAAAATCTACAGGAGGAAATAATAAAAAAATGGACGTAGATGAACATATATTGCTGAATTTACCATTAGGCTATACATATTTAGTAGTGCATACTAAAGGCAATATCTAAAATAATGAGGAAGAGAAGGATAAGTCTTCTGCTGAGGCAAGTAAACAAATACACTTTTTTTAAAATTAATATTGTTATTAAATATTTATTTATTATACTGTAAAGGCTCTGGTTCACTAGCAAATCAGTTCAGTAGCAAATAGTGCATTGGACTTAATTAAACACTTTTATTAATTTTTGAATTTTTAAAATATTATACTTTCAATAGGTATGGCTTAAGAATTATGAGCAACACACGAAAACCAGCTGGAGAAAAGCTGCTACATATCCAAATTGTGGAAAAATTAATATTTACAAGGTTGATCTACGTTGCATTCATCTTACAGATAAAAGAGTCAAGGGAATAAGATCTACACGAAATACAGATTGTCCAGCAAAGCTTAATATTGTCATTAAAAGGTTTGTAATATTTTAAAGCAAAAATCTTAACTCTATTTGTTTTTACATAACTGTTTTTACTATTTTTAGGTATATAGCTAAATCTAGAGCTAAAAATGTAGACCATCTTGTTGCTGAATGGCCAGCTATTGTAACATTTAAGGCTACGCATAATCATTGCATTATTAGTGCAGCAGTTTTAAAATATTGTGACATGTCAGATGAGACCAGGGCAAAACTTCAGAACCTTTTTCGACAAGGTCATAACCCTTCATCGGTCTTGCATTGTTTAAAAACAGATTTGTTGCTGGAAAATCCAGGAAATTATTATGAAATGGCAGCAGATACTCATTATGTCCCGACAGTTTCTGTAGCACATAAATTGTTTGAAAAGGAGTTTTCAAAAGAGTATGGATGTTTTACAGGTAATTTTACTTAACATTTTGCTGTTACTTTAAAGTACAAAGTGGTAGATCCAAGGTTCATCTTAGGGGGGTACAACATATACATATATAAACATACAGGGTTGTACAAAAAGACATAAGGTTGTAACGTAATGAAAAAAAATATTACCGTGAGGCTGCGAGAGCTATAACTAACTATATTAACTAAAACATAGACAAATAATCAAACTGAAAAACCTGGATCTACCTATGCAGTGGTGGGTTTTAACAAAAAACTTATTTTATTTTAGGAAATTTGATGTTAGAAAATTTAAAAGCAAAATTGGAGGAATACACTAAAACATATAATCAAGGAAGAGCAAAGCTTTACAAAACCAAAGATGATAATCACTATTTGTGGGGTATAAATGCAAAACGCGACATGTCCATTAGATTACAATTTGAGAAAACTAAAAAAAACCTTTTTCGAGGTTTTCATTGCTTTATTGAAATAAGTTTTAATTATTGTTTAAAACTGAATTGTTAAATATGTCTACCCTACCATTTTGATGAATGCATAATCATTAGGCTTCTTTTAATTTAGAGCTATATTTTGGACATGTCGCATTCTGAAACTAAGGCTTGGACATGTCTTATTTTGCACACAACAATCGAGCAGAGCAATGATAAACCCAACTTACTAAAATTATTAGCTCCCGTTTTTTATTAGGAAAAAAACCAAGTCACTTAGAAAAACTTATTTTTAGATATTAATTTCTTCGTCACTTATTATTTCATTTTCATCGGCATCAACATGCCTTTCAAAATTATTTTCTACATTGCTGTCGAAAATATTTTTGAAATAACCTAATGCTTCGTTTGATTTCAATTCATCCCCGTAGTGAGTCTTTAATAAGTTTGAAATGCTTTTAATTTTATCTTCTTTTATTCTCAGTCCAACTTGGAGTGTTTTAGGCCTTACTGCTTCAATTCGCTTCCCTTTTCTACAAATACCTTTTGCTTGTCCTAAATCACTCCTGTATAATGCTTCGCCTCTGACTAAAACCGTGCCTAATTTATTTTTGGTTAGAACGAATCTTTTTGCTGGTTTAAATTTGAAGTGCCATTGTGTAGTAGGTTTTAAAGTTTTTTTATTTCAGTTTTCCAGTCGAAAACCTGAAAATCTACACCCATTTTAAAAACTGTTGCCCGATCTTTTATCATGTTCACGTAATGAGAAGGTTCTAGGATCTCCGCAGTTCTTCGGACTACTTTTTCGATATTGCCGAAAACTCTGTCATAAAAGAATGACCTACTACAGGGAAAAATACTTGTATCTCTTCAATGTTCGGAGGCGCGTTGGAATTAAACCAGTTGCAAAGCATTCCGATAAAAATCGAATTCTTATTCTGCTTCCCACAACCATCGCAGAAAAGTCGAATGATTTTGTTAGTAGCTTTAAACTCATACGTACTTAGAGTATGATGAATAGCAGATGCAATCTCATTGGAGCTCTTGGGTCTTTCGACTTCTGTCCATGTTATAACACCTTACGTTTTCTTTTGTTAATGGTGATTTTGAACTTCCTATGACAACTCCAAAATTAAAAAAGTTAATTTGCATTGAAAAATAGGCCTGCTGATCGGGTAATTTCGGTAGGGGTAAATTTTTTTGACAGTCTAAAGAAATATTTACTACTTCATCGGAGTTTTGTTTGAGAAAAGCAAAGAAGCTTTTGGCTTGAAGAGTATGGACTCTGTGATTTGTAATAAATGACTGCTTTTCCTTAGGATCCGTGCATCTCCTAATTTTTTCTTTATATTGAAGACAGGTTGAACAAAGATCTGTTTGAGGTGTTCCGAATCCAACGTTGTATTTCCTATTAAAATATTTTCGAAAGTAGCACTGCTTCACTTTTTGATCAGGCTCAGCTTGTTCGTTGTAGACATTCCATAGTTTTTTTATGTTTAAGTCACAAGGCAAATAAACACGATGTGGACTATCATAGCGGCAATAGTGACTTTCGGTGCACCTTAATGATTCAATGAATGTCTTCATGCAAACCTTTTTGTCATCGTTTTTCCCCATAACACGATCACCGCCACGATTCTCCTTTGGCGCTGTTCCTGTGTTTATAAACTTTTTCACCAGGCGCAATATTCTGTCCTTTTTCACTCCTAAGATACCCAGAAATGCCTCCCTACATACTTGAACTGCTTTACCGTCTTGCTTTCGTACCTTATAGGTTAAAGACACTGCTTTTGGCTTACTAGCAGCACGCCCTCTACTTCTTTTTCTTGCAGGCGTGGATCCTGAGCAATAACTTAAAAGAAATGCATCTTGGTCAGCTTTCTTCTTGCTTGAATAAAAACTTCTATGAAACTCCTTCATATCGTTCATGGTAAGATGCCAGCATAGAAATGGTCTATTACTTTCCCTATGTCCACATTTGGGAAATTCTGGTAAAGATTTAGGTGAATATCTGAAACAAAAAAAAAAATAAGCTCAGCTTGAAATAGCTTTGCCGATTGCTCGATTTTTTTTATGAATTTGTTTCTATAGGTTGGAATAGTCGTAGAAAATATGCATTACATTATTAATAATTTAAGCAATTTTAATTATTTCTCAAACAATAAAAACTCGGCAAAGAATTAAACAAAAACTTCAGCAACATTTTTAAATATTATTAAAAGGGCAAATATTTATGAGAAAAATATTAATATCACAGTCATTTAACGTATTGTAAACATTTATTGCGTTTCTTAGTTAACTATTTATTTATTTTTATACTTGGTCTTAACTTACCTTCCTACTTTAGCTTTTTCCCTTTTCCATTCTTGTGGTTGAAAAGATCTTTTTCGAGCTCGATTTTGGGTATCCGGCAAGAGTTTCTTGTTGTTATCGGCCATTATATTTATAATATTTATGAAAACACATGCACAGAATATCAACAAATTTCACCCTCGTACTTGCATGCTTGTAAAGAAAAAAATAATAATACGTTTATACTAAAACATACGATTTATCAGGTGTTAGTAAGCTGCTCGCTGATTGGTTGTGTGGACAACGTCGCATTTTGAATCTCAAATGCAGGTTGCGATGTCGCATTTTGCGTTTAACCGAAATTTTTAACGAGCCTTTAAAAGCGTAAATCTCGTGGTTTGCAGGCAAATATATTAGTGGCAGATAGAGAAATTTATACACTTTCTGGGTGCACATGAAGGTCATTTTCGTTGAAAAATGGACATGTCGCGTTTTGCGTTTATACCCCACATTTTATAGTTTTGTATACTCCAATTATGTCTCGAGCTCATCAAAACATAAGTCAAAGTCGAGAGTTGGTAATGGTCGATGCTTCTGGTGGAATGGACAAACAGAGACATCGAGTATATTTCTTTATAACGCCAACAGTGGCAGGTGGCTTGCCACTTGGAGTCATCATAACTGATACTAAAAAGGAATATGTTTTTGATGAAGCATTACAGGAAATGAAAAATATATTACCGCCTGACTCATTTTATAAACAAAGATACCCTACAGTATTTTTAACTGACAATGACCTGAAAGAAAGAAATCCCTTAAAAAAATGTTTGCTGGTTCTGTGCTTTTGTTGTGCCAATTTCATTTTTTAAAAGCATGTTGGACTTGGTTATGTGACACCAAGCATGGCATTTTGCAATCTAATCGACAAGAGCTATATTTCATGATAAAAAACCTTGTTTATGCTTTAAATGTAGAAGAAGCTTTAAAGCACCATACAGTAATTCTCAACAGTAATGTCTCAAAAAAGTATCCTCTTATAACCATTATTTAAAATTATGGAATTACAAAGAGGACTGGGCTCCCTGTTATCGACAAGAATATATGTTAAGAGGTAGTAGACACAACAAATTATGTAGAGGTGGTTTTCCGAATTCTAAAGGACTTTATCCTAAATAGAGTTATGGCCTTTAGTATCATTCAGCTGGTTGACTATATTCTTACTCGCTATGAAATGTATATGGAAAAAAGACTCATAGATTTCACGAACGGTCGATACCCAAAAGCTATGTTAAAAAGGATGTTACCCAAACAAAGAGGCAATGTGTCCTATGAGATTCAGAGATGTATTGATATGCAGGGTGTTTTTGACCTGATTTCTAGTGAAAATAAGAACCAATATTGGGTAGACATTATTAATGGTACCTGCTCTTGTGCTAAAGGCACAACAGGCAGTTTATGTTCACATGCATCTGCTGTGATTCTTCATATGCAAGACAAGCTTGAGAGTGGTTTTAATTTAATTTCTGAGAATGCCAAACAAACAATGTATTACATAGCCACAGGAAAAAAGTGCCCTAGTAATTGGTTAAAGCCGCTGAAAGAAATTCCTGTCTCCGTAAGCAATACAGAAATATTTGAAAGTAATAACGTCCTTAGTAACCCAAGTAGTAACGTACTGAAGCCTTTGGTAATTCCCGAGGAAACTTATAAAGAACCCTTGAGTACTTTAATTCAAAAGAAGGATGAAAACCATATTTTTCAGCTATTGGATACAGAAAAAATGGAACTTGAAAATTGGTTTGATAGAATAACAAAAGGTGTACACCAACCAAATATTTTTGTCCCAGCAGTGCAAAAAATGTTGAGTAATACGAAAAAATTTGCAAAAACAGAAACTGGTCTTATTAGTGCATTACATACATTTGGTAAATATAGTGGACTTGTACCTTTAAAAAATGGAAAGAAAACAGCACAAAATAAACAATTAAGAAGAAAACATTCAACCTACAGCAATTGGTCGACGGTTGACGTTTGGTAAACTCGACTGTTGACGATTGAACACAATAAAAGGCTATTTTTGAAAGAGTTATTTATATCAAGCAACCTATCAGTTATTGTTTGGTTATTTACATTTGTGGTTGGTGTTTTTGATTGTTAACTTGTCACAATTTGTTGACATCAAATAATTTTGAGTGAATTTAGTTTGATTTAGATGCCTAAGCAAAGTTTTGCTTGTGTTAAGTTTATCAAAAGATAAAATTAAAATTTCAAAAAATAGTACGTCTTAGTGAGCGAGAGCGAATAGAGATTTTGATGATGATTGGTTATGGAAACAGGATGCGCACTCAGATGGAAGTCTGTGAAATTTATCATGCCAAGTATCCTGATAGGCCACGTATATCTCAAAGTACTGTCAGTAAAATAGAACAGAAATATCGGGATTTGGGTCATGTCAGGGATAATTATACGAAAGGTCGGTCAAGTATATCAGAAGAGAAACAACTATATAAATGTTTTGCTGGCAGTTGAAGAAGATTGCCATAAAACGACTCGCAATATTGCGTTAGAAAATCAGATATCCCAGACATCCGTCGTTAAGTATTTAGGTATAAATAAATGGCACCCTTACAAAGTTCAATTGGTTCATGAACTAAATGAAGATGACCCAGATAGGCGTTTAGAATTTTGTGAGAGACTTATGGACTTGTGCCATGCTAATCCACAATTTTTAAAAAAAATTGTATTTTCTGATGAGGCAACGTTTTGTCTTCATGGTAGTGTAAATCGGCAAAACTGCCGATATTGGGCTACTGAAAATCCGCACTGGATGATGGCGTGCCACAGCCAAGTCCCTCAAAAAGTAAATGTTTGGGCGGGGGTGATTGAAAACAGGGTTATAGGGCCCTTTTTCTTTGAAGGATACTTGAATGGTGAGAGGTATTTAGAGTTTTTAGAAAATGACTTGGTTCCATGCCTTGCCACTTTATACCCCGATCCAGAAGACCCGGATATATTAGATAATTCCTTATGGTATCAGCAAGATGGAGCTCCAGTCCATTACACTCGTCCCGTGCGCCAGTCCTGGATACCGTTTTCCCTGGACGTTGGATTGGTCGGAGGGGTGCAATTGAATGGCCGGCCAGATCGCCGGATCTTACTCCTTTAGATTTTTTTTTGTGGGGGTATCTTAAGTCCAAAGTTTATGTTAATCAGCCAAACAACATTGAAGACTTAAAAATTAGAATAACGGAAGAAATAAGATTGATAGAACCTTCTGTTATCGATAACGTTTTACAAGAATTTCAGCATCGACTGGGATATTGCCAAGAGGTTCGTGGCAGCCATTTTCAACACTTAATAAATTAATTAAAATATTTTTATGTATTCTTGCTTGATATAAATAACTCTTCCAAAAATAGCCTTTTATTGTGTTCAATCGTCAACGGTCGAGTTTAGGTATAGGACATGGTACATGAAATGTACTTAGAATTTGATGTAGAACCTAAATCTAAAATAAAAAATAGGTGTTTACATTTAAAAAAATTACGTTGATGACCGTAACTTATTTTTGGGCCACCCTGTATACATAAAATTATAGTAAGAAAACCTGCAGTTAAAAATAAAAATCGACATGTCCGAGCGTTTTTTTTTGAACATACCCCTGAATTTTAAATGAATTTATTCCAACCTTTACGTTCGCACTGTATATATAAATATAGAAAAATGTGTAAATTCTTAATGATTAAAGTTTAAGTACACCGGACAAATATATTTGTATTTTAATTTGAATAAAAAATCCTGGTCTAAAATTTGTTTTATTTGTTTACTTATTTTCGAGAGGATTTTACCCCAAATATGTAACTATCTGAGTAGGTATAGTAGATATAACTACCGAGGTAGCTAGTTATATCTGTGATTTTACATTAAGTAGCCATATTTTTAATAAGTGCATTTCTCTCACTAAAATAATAATTATTAAATAATAAAATAGTTCGTAAATATCATGTCAGTACTTAATACATATATTATTTTTTAATACATGTATAATATGTATCCTTATTTGCGATATTTTAGGATTATGAATAGATTTCATAGGTTTCTTTTTGTTATAAACAACCTAAAATGTGCTAAAACGTCGAAAATTCGATTTAAGCAACAAACATTTTCCTAATTTCGTTTTTCTCCGTGCGGTGAATATGCGTTTACTTTTTACCAGTTTATTATCATCTTCGAATTTGGACACACACTTAATAAGAATTACACCTTAAAAGAACAGCACAAAAAATAAGAATGTTAGTTTTATATTTGAGCAAAATCGCAATAAGGGGAGAGGGGTCGTAAACTATAGGGTGTATTATATTGTTTAGTTTATTTTGGCATTTAATAATATGTCCCAGAGCAATATGGGAACATATTTATAGAAACACCGAGATAATTTATATTTCTTGTAATGTTTCGTAGGAACCTTACAAAAGAATATAAATTAACTTCCATAAACATTATAAAAACACCCATGTAGGTATACGCATATATCTAAAAACGTTCATTAATAAATATATTTTTATATACTGATGCTTTAGCGAGAATTCGAATTATTTTAAAATATCAGAATCTTTTATTTTTATTTCAATGCATAAATATTTAAAAACGGGCGCGAAATTCTTAACCAATCAAATTTGCTTAAATGCCTCCCATTCCTGAACCCATTAGGATCGGCGAAAATGCCAGCCGCGGGAATATTCAAATATTTAAAACGCCATAATTTCGAAACTGACTGAAAGTGTTTTTTGTAAAGGGTTAAGGATGTTGTCCAGTAATTCATTTTAACATCTGGCATCATTGTCAAACAATGATTTATAAAGACGATAACACGACGGTAATAATGAGTTCGTAATCTTATCGTAAAAAATATAATGGTAATATTTAGCAATAATGTTATCTGTAAAACAGTTCTATGAAATAAGGATTTTTTATTATTTAACAGGAATTTTAAATGTATAATGATAATAAATGCAAAATAACTATACTACACATATGAAACAAGTATTTTCAACTTTCAACTTTAATGCCGAAAACCAATTTATTTTTTAATAAAACCCTCCTTTAAAATCGTTTTCAAAGTACTTTAAATTATTAATAACATGATCTCATCTGATTTGTCATTTAAAACAATAAACTTAATGACGCCTTCGATTATATTATAATTATTATATGATAAGAATAAATTGTTTAATATAAGGTTTATTTTTGGACGATGATGTTATTTTGTAGGTCTTTTAATCAGAAACGTGTGTCAGGGATGGGTTTTTCATTTTCAAGTTTGATAAGAAACAAAAATAACTGATCAAAGTTGAAAATCTACAAGTTCGTAAGGGTATTCTCATAAATTAAAAACCATGGTATAATATTTGTATATTATAATCTCAAAGCGATCCGAGTAAAAATAAGAGACATATCGCCTTTTTTAAGCGGGGGTGGCTATAAAGACAATATCTGCTATCTCGTAGCAAGTTATAAATAGGCTGTTTTTAATAGTTAAACGTTCAAAACATGGTAAAACGATTGATTTTTCCATATCAGGCGAAGCTATTCAGTCTTCGTATATCTATGTGGAATTTATCTGGGGCAAACGAACACAATTCCATTTATAGCCATTTGGTTTCCTACCAATAGCGATTATTCAACATAAGTCAATTGCATTTACATAGACTGTATATATATATGTTTATAAAATGACCAATACAAATGATCCCAGTAAAAGGCAACAAAATAGTCATATATTACGTAATAAATTCTCCCTAAAAAAAAGCAAGGCCGGACCTAAATTTACACGTCAAACTTTGACAGGGGACATTTAAAGGTAATATTTCATGCATCGATACGATGATCCGATGGACCTCTGAGTGGTTAGATAATTTCCACTCCAAATTCCATATAAAAATTTTAACAAATCTTCCGTAGTCTGATGAAGTTGAAATAGATTTAACTTTTTATACCATATCGAAATTATTTAACTATGGCATGACATTTTGTTTACGTTTTTTTTTGTTATATAAAAATTGATCATTTATTCTTGTTTTTTAACATTTATACTTTAATATTTATAAAGGACGTTTTGTTTAGATTTAGACTTAGATTTACCCACTTTGGAGAAAATCTAGAGAAAATTTTGGATTTTCTTTAAACTTCTTATACAAGGTGTTTTCAAAGTTGGGTAATTTAATTTAACTGCTTGGAGGACTCGTCAAAAGGAGTTGATATACTACCTAGTAGAAGTAGTAATAGTAGGTGGGGGAGCTAGAGCTCGACAAGTAGGCCTAAAGAGTCGCTTTTCGCCAATCCCAGAATCATCCACCCCTAGGCCTCGACTCCCAATGGCGGTCTTCACTGAATGGGCCGTCCTTTTAATAAAGGCTTGCACGTTGTCCTAGTTCAGATCTTTAAGATCTTCCTGTTGGAGGGTCGTTGCTCCGAAAGTTTTCCTTCTCAGGCGACTCCACCTATCACAGATACCTAGTATGTGGTAGGAAGTTTCCTCCCCTGTACCACAATTCGGACAAAGCGGGCTTTCTCTTATATCAAAAAGGTGTAGATGCCTGGTTAGACAGTTAAGTCTTTGATACTCTGTGGGGTCTTTGCTAGCAGTCGCCTTGCTTTAGAGCCATCATGGTCTGGTATCATTTCATTGGCCTGTCTACATCCTTCTGTCCTTCTCCAATTCTCCCTTGTTTTTTTCCCAATTATTAAGTGCCTGAAAGATTTGTCTTTTATTGAGACTGAGACAAGGTTCGGGACCTACGAAACTTGTCTGGTCAGTTCGTCGGCCCGCTCATTGCCCTCGACACCCTGGTATCCTGGAACCCACCTCAGACTCACTTCCCTGTGTGGTGCAAGTCTTTCCAATGCGTCTCTGCATTCCTGGACTAGCTGACCCTGAGTTAAACCTGCGTTTCTGGATCGCCTTGAGCGCAGCTTGACTATCAGAGTACATGCAAATCCCTCTGTTATCTTCCAATGCTTCTCGTTTGTTTGTTACTTCAAGTATAGCAAACACCTCCGCTTGGAAAACTGTGGTGTGTTTCCCTAGCGGAAAGGATTTCCCTGTGTTCGTTTTCATCCTGTACACTCCGGCTCTGGCCAAATTTGTGCTTTTCATCCATGATCCAACTGTGTACCAGGTCCGGAAACCATTTTTGGCTCTTTAATTTGGTTTTCCGATCATTCTTCCGTTGTCGGGATTTCGACTTGAAAGCCCTTCTTTAACCTTACTTTGCCACTCAATTGGTATATTCTTACACAACCTGAGATGTTTCTAAACAGACTAGTCTTTGCAGTCTGGGCGCTGAGGACCTTTAATACGGAAATCCTCGGTCGTATGACGTACGTGAGTTTACCACCGTTTTATATACCATCTATATAAATATATTAAATCCCCTATATAAAACTTGTATAATAAAAGAAATAGAAAAACATTCAAAATTTGAAAAATAAGAGTATTAATAAACAAATTATTATCGGCAAATGCCGTGTATATTCTTACCATTTTGTTTACTGCTCTTACGGTTTATCAAAATTTGTGGTATTTTATGGTTTTCAGCACAAATATTTAGCTCGATCAGTTGTATCAGTCTTTATTGGCAAATTTACTCTTAGACTTCGTGACGCAAGATATTTAAAAGATCACCGAGGAGGTCATGCTGGAAGAGTTGCTCAACCTGAAATGTTACAAATTGAGGAAGACATTAATTTGAAGAGAAATGGTCGAAGACAACCTAACAATGAGTCCTAAAGCCATAACAGCTCAAGTTGAAGTGTGGAACACAATAAGACAAGAACAGTATTACTTATCAGTATACCTCATCATTATCAACGGGTATAAGCGCTACAACCTAAAGATCATCCTAGAATCCAGAATTGTGTTTTGCTAGTGGCTTTTTGAGCAGGCAGCAGAGATGAAGATTTTACGAAATTAACTTTTCTTCTACAGACGAGATCACATTTACACGAGATGGAGATGGATGTTTTAAAAAGATTTAATTTTCATCATAGATTTTCAATAAATGTTTGGGCTGGTGTGACCCTACTTTTTTCCACATCGACTGACCAATTAAATATTTATTTAGATTTTCTTCGACACAATTATTAAAAAATGTTCCTCTAAATGAGAGGCAGAATATGTGATTCCTATATGATAGGGTTTCACCACGTTGTAGACGAGAAGTTCATAAACATCTAAATAATGAGTTACCGAATAGATAGATTAAGGAGTTCTCGTTCTCCAGAATTAACGCCTTCCAGTTTTTTTCTGAGGGGCTATTTAAAAAAGTTCGTGTGTCTGAAAACACCCTGTATATATCTTCAACGATATACTGTCCTTAATTGTTTTGTCTCGGTCCTTGGGGGCCAACCTTCATTCCGTATGAAGTGAGGAACACCTTTACAGTATATTCAATAGATTGGGTTAACATCCTAAAATCACAAATATATAGTACCAAGTTTATACGGACACCTTGAAGTACTTTTGTGGAAATAAATTTAACATAATTCACATGTAGAAACCGCTTTTGCTTACCGCAAGTGAATAATCCGGTTTTAAACCGCTTTAAACTATCCTGTAAACACCTGTCACCACTCAACCGATTTAACTCTCAGTGCAAAAAGTAACAAAAATGCGCAAATGCTTTAAACAAATAAATAAACAGATTTTTTAGAGTTTGATGTTAATTTCTTGCCAAATCATTTTGTTATCACTTGTAAAACTAGTCAACTTTTTAAGTAATAAACTAACTAGTCAGCTCAACCAATTTTTTTTTTAAATTTCTAAGATGGCAATGGTAAACAGATGTTTAATCTTAAGGTGGAATTTAGAATTCTTAGTCCTCTTATGTTTTTACCTACCTCTATGTTACCGTTTTATTTTAGCCGCTAAAGTGGTTTAATTGTCCGTATAAGCTTAATATATTATTATATTCTAAGTCTTCTGACATTCAACTTTAAAATGCAAAGCAGCAATAGCAAATTGTAGGAAATGATATTTGTGGGATACTGGGAGCTTAAGGCTGGATTTTAATAATAATAGTAATAATATAATTAAGCTTTATTGTCAAAAAAATTTATAGTTTGTAGACAAAGCCTAAGTAAACATAAGAGAATACAGAACATACAAAAATACAATACAAAATACACGTAAAAAGAAAACAAACATACAAAACTGTATACAATTTAACAAAATACAAATAACAATTTAGCAGTCGTTTACTGCATACAAGGCTCTCTCCAGAAAGTACGATTTTAATGTTAATAAGTGTTAAAATTTTGAATCTTTTAAAGAAATCCTGGCATTGGGTTCTACTGTTTAGCCCAAGTGTAGTAGTAACGAACAGCTTTTTTTTGAAGCTTGAAAATACGAACAAATTGTGTAACGTAACACGAACTTCAGAATGGAAGGGCATAACGGAGATGCGACTCAAAAAAATTACAGAAGTTATACACTGTTCTAGGAGTGGACAAATTACGTTCCTTAGAAACTGTTCTTAGCCCAAAACAGGCAGAATTTAATTTTTTTGATAAAGAGTCAATATGCAAGCCCCATTTTAAGGAAACACAGCAAGGCCCAAAATTTTAATGAATCAACGACGTCAATAGTGGTGTTATTTAGTATAAAAGATTGCAACGTACTTTTATATGATAATGCCTTAGTTTTAGAAATGTTAAGGCACAGAAAATAGATAGAATCGCACCAACACTTTATGGTCAATAAGTCAATAGAAATGATTCTATGGAGTGTTGTGTTGTCCGGATTGCTCCAAGTGAAACTGGTATCGCCCGCAAAGAGACACTTTTTCCCGCTAATATTCAGGTTTGCAATGTCATTGATAAACAGCAGAAACAAAATAAGGCTTAAAATAGATCCCTGAGGTACCCCACATTCAATTGGCTTGCATGAAGATATCGTCGGATCAACCCTTACAAGCTGACCTCTGTTATTAAGATACGACTTAAGTCATTGAAGAGGCGTATCTCTGAATTCGTAGTACTGTAACTTATTAATTAGGATGTTGTGATTAACACAATCAAATGCTTTTGAAAAATCACAAAAGATTGACGTTGTGACGTTGATGACTGTTGAATAATGGTTGTTTAGGCTGTTTTTTGGCTGTTATTTGTGTATTTGTTATTCAAAAATCCAAATTGATATGAAGTGAGAATTTTAGATTTGGACAGAAAGAATAGGAGTCTTTTTTTAACTAATCGTTCAATGATTTTCGACAGTGTGGGGAGAAGTGCAATTGGGCGATAGTTCGAGGCTTCCTTTTTTTTCTCCTTCTTTATGCAAGGGAGTAATTATCACAGTCTTAAGACAGACGGAAAAAACTCCATTTTGGAATGACAGGCTAATAAGAGTAGTAAGATGATTTCAAGTGCATTCCGACAGGTTTGCAAACATGAATGCTTGTTCTTCTCTTCATCAGTTCCCGATGAAGATTTGTTTTTAATGTCTTTAATTATACTGTTAAGCTGAGCTGTTACCACGGGTGTGAAGACGAAACTATGCAAGTTTATATTAGAATTAGGAAGATATGACGGTGGATCCATTGATGGGGTTATGGTACTAATTAAATTTTTAGCTACATTTACAAAGTAATCATTTAGGCTGTTGGGTAAAGTAGAGATGTTGCTAGATATGGGGGCCTTATTTCTTAAATCATTAACAATAGACCATATTTCTTTGGCAAGATTGCCAGATTTAGTCAACCTTCTATTATAATAAATGTCTTTGGCGCCCTTTATAGTCTTTATGAACTTTTCTGCAGAGTTTTACGTAGGTAATTAAGAAAGAAAGTGTTGTCTGAAAATTTTTTTGGTGGGATAATGAGCGCATGTTTTTAGCTGATGTTCTTTACTAGGTCTTTTGTGAACCAAGCTTTATGTTTTTTAAATTTGATAAGCTTAAGAGGAAAGGATTTAAGCGCTAAACTAGATCATGTTTTTATAAAAATAGAGAATTCGATATCAACATCTCCAGAGAGAACATTCCAGTCAGTTGCTAGAAAAAATACGGCTTAATTTGCGCGAGGAGTTTTTGCTGAGACGACAACAGAAAGTTAGTTTGCCAATATTGCTTCATGGTCAACGAAACCTGAACTTAAGACAGTACTGTCAACGAGTCCTGGATCGAAAGATTAAACTACATAATCTATAGTGCTGCAGCGAGTTTTAGAAATTCTAGTTAGTCAGTTAACATGCATGACTATACCGAATTTCTGAAAGAATATATTTACGTCCGCGTCGGAAGTTTTGTAAATACAAACAGCATAGAGATCATAATTATTATGATAGATAATAGAAAATTCGAATACTTTTTTAGATAGCAGATTATCAAGCTGGGTAACTGTTGAAAAATCATTGTTAGTAGGGAGACATTATTCTGGTACCTCCATCAGATAAATTACTTCTATTAAAGCTAGCGATTGATGTATAATTTTTAACAACAGGCTGATCAACATTTAACCTATGTTCAGAAATGGCAATGATGTTGGAAAATTAAGCTTTTCTAGAAGAAGAAATAATTCATCTGTTTTGTATCTTAAGGACTGAATATTTATAAGAAACAAACTAAGTTTGCTCTCGACCAAATTTACAGAGGGTGCTGGCTCCACTGATCGGGTCATAATAACTAAAAATTTTTGTTTCTATTTGGAGAACTACTAGAATAGTAATTGCTATGGCTTTCCCTAATTATTTGCAGGCGTAGAAGTTTCTGACTAATAAGAAACGATCTCGTCCCGGCCTACGATCGTATGATGGAAGCATGAAAAATTCCCTTACATTTATAGAAAATGTAATTATTTGACCAATAAGAAGCAAGCATTTTCACTAATAGAAGCGATTTATTGAGTATTTTGGTAATGTCGTATGATTGTATAGCGGATGCATGAAGAATCAACTTAATGCGTGTCTTATATGTCAACGGTGTCCAAAGGCAAACTGCAACAATTTTGCATTTAAAAAAAAAATTAAATACAGAGACAACCAAATTTGGTTGTCTCTGTTAAATAGAAAAAAACTTGGGCTGAATTTGTTTGCCATAGTGCTCTAACCTCATTATTAAACATATATGTATTAATTTAAAATAAAAACGACATGTGCGCAACATGAAATGTGAAATTTTCTACCAAAAACGCGTTCTCATCACTCCTTTCACCAAATTCTTACCATCCGAAATTCTTAATTTCAAAATGCGGGCCTTGACTTTGAATTCGAGTGGCCGTACGCAACAGCTGGGTAATCAATGACGAACAACGCTGTCTTTCTCTTTTTTTACTTCCAGTTTCTCTTCGTCTAACCCATTATTTTCTCTATCCGCTTCATTGCCAAGGATTATTTACTTATACTGTCTGCTAGACGGCGAACATGGACGTTGGTTAATTCGACTTTCTTTTTAAGATTAATTTACCATTTTTGAAATATCTCAGGTTATCCTTGGATATATTAAATCAAAACATATATATTAGTTTTTTTGAACAATTATTTATTTATACTCGCTTAATAACCTGGGCTGATTTAGAAATAAAATGGCTCTCAACCATGGCGCGCATATGACGACGAGATATTAAATCTGAACTGCTTTTTAGTTTTATGTTTATGTTTAAATTAAAAATCTTCCTAAATATCGAAATGTTTCGATATCTCACCCTTTTAGAGATTGTGTTGTCCACGTTTAAGGATAACTTTAAACTTTTCACTGGATCCAGCGATATGTATTGGCTTCGGTCCTAATTCTATTATTTTCTAGCTCAAGATTTTTCAGAGCTCTAAGAGTCAACAGTTAGCGTAATTTACATAAGACCATCGATGATTCTCCTAATACCTTTACGGTACTTTCCCCGGGTTTAAAGATCAAATCTATATTCGATTTTACACAATAAATCTTTAGGGTTGAAGTGTTTTTGACTCCATTAGTCCATTGACTTCAACATCCTCTACTTCGACAGCGCGTCAAGTATAGTTGAGTTTTACTATCCCCCATAACCACCGAAAGGAGTAGGACAGACAATAAGCCGTTGTTCACCAGCAGAAAAAAGCAATAAAAAACGAAAAGAAATAAATTATATTACAGCAATATTTAAACCGATGGTAAATTGCGTTTAAATAGTGTCAAAACACCAAATAGCAACTTTTTGTATTGTAACATTTGCAACAAAAGAGAGTAGGCGTAATTAATCCCATTTATTAGGAAGCAAAAAAGATAAATCGGACAAAAAAATATTTGCTAAAGTCCAACCCAATACCAATTCGGAAGATTAAAAAAGACGTATCGAAAATCGACAAATTTAAGCTTAAACTAGCTGCATAGAGCATAATTTATCTTTGAAACATTTTCCAAATTTAATGAAATGCATTTGTAAAGATTCTGAAATTACTAGTAGTATTAAATGCCGTAGAACAAAAGCATCTTATTAGACAGTTTTCAAAACCATTAAAAAGTATCACCGGTAAGAACTAATTGACATGTATGAGATTTGAGGTATCATTTATCGTATATCCCTACCGACACCTTCCACTATCTTACGGACGATAGACATAGCCATAAACATGCGCTGGAATGTTAATGCTTTTTACATTATTGTCAAATAATAATAACTAGTAATTAAAGTTTATTTGGTCTTCTTTTGTCTGAAACAGTAAAAATAAATTTGTTTTTTTTTTACTTTTCATAACAATGACCATGACCAACCCAAATCTAAATTCCATTGTCTTGACAAATTTCAATTCAAAACCAGAAGTAAGGTCAGATTTAATCAGGAAGATGACCAAATACTTCTAATGGACATCCTAGTAAATAATCCTTATGCTGATCCAGCAAACTATAACATCATATACAATAATTTTTGTCTGATTCTAGAGCTGCAAAATCCTCAATCATATTCTAACTTTAGGTACTTTCCAATTTTTAAATAACGCTACCTAATTAAATAATTAGATATTGTACTGTAGACCAAATATTAATAAAATATATATAGTTTGTCTAATATTAAATACAAATGAGATTAGAAAATGTAAGGAGTAATAATCACAAAGAAAACAATGAAAACGAATTTCTTGGAAATAAAGCTTTTTGCTATCGTTAAGTTGGCGGTAAACGTATCACCTATTTCGAAAACACTTTTTGGGGAGCTGTCAAACAGTGGCTAGATAAGATAACGTTTACGTTTATGATAGGCGTCAAAACATATGCATCTTCAAAAATCGTCTATTAGATTATATAGATAGCAAATTACTTTAGATTAAAGTGTTTATAATTTAACATTGAACTATCAAAGCAAATAAAAACAAGTGACTTGGTTAGATCCATAAAATATTTTTTCTGTTTTACATAACACCTTTGATCAAGAGCTTTCCTAGAGAATATGATAGATCAAGAGTTATATGAAAGTATCAGTACCGAGTGGCGAATATTTAGGATCTACCTAAACCAGAATTTAATAGGAAAATTAACTTAAAAAATTTTATTATGGAGTAGTATTTACAAAAAATGCTTTGGGTGAAAAGTTATTTCCTAATTTGTGGATATTTTTTTTAATTTCTTTGCTTGTCTCAAGAAACTGCTGGTGCAAAACCAGTCAGATTCAGATGGCAGATTCATTGTAGGGATTCCGCTAAAGAAGTCTTTAGAAGTCTTGGGACATACAAAGGTTCAAGCAACACAACAATTTTTATCCTTAGAGAGAAAATTACATAAAAATCCGAAGTTGAAGCAAATGTATCAGGAATTTATGTCCGAGTATCAAAGTTTAAATCATATGTCACCATTTATACCTTCTAATGATCAAATTTGTTATTTTTCTCCCCATCACGGCGTGCTACGTGAGAAAAGTCAAACTACCAAGCTCAGAGTCGTCTTCAATAGTTCGTTTCGAAGCACTACTGGTTTATCATACAATTCAATTCAAATGGTTGGGCCAGTAGTTCAGGACGATTTAGTTTCTATAATCTTAAGATCTCGACAGCATCAAATCGTTTTTTCACCAGATGTTTGCAAGATGTATAGGCAAATACAGGTAAAGCAAGAGTTTCGCCCTTTACTATTAATTTTATGGCGAAGCGATCCAAAGGATGATCTAAAGGTTTTCGCTTTAAACACTGTCACATATGGTACGGCTAGCGCCCCTTTCTAAGCCACACGGTGTCTTAAGCAGTTCGCATTAGATCACATCTCATCACACCCTCAGGCGTCAAAAATCATAAGTAAGAATTTCTACGTTGATGATTTGCTCGCAGGAGCATCAGACTCCGTGGAAGATGCAACTCGGTTATGCCTCAAAATTTCCTCAATTTTAAAGTCAGCATATTTTGACTTACGAAAATGGAAGTCCAACAGCAAAGATCTTTTATCAAACATTGCACATGGAAGTTGTACTCCTGATCATTTCTTCGGGTCTTCAGAAACAAACAAAACCTTGGGCATGTTTTGGTCTTGTGAAACAGATAACCTTTCATTTCATATCGATATCCCCCCAAAAGTTGGGCAATTCTCAAAACGACTTATTTTGTCCGAAGTGGCAAAGATTTTTGATCCCCTTGGTCTCTTAAGTCCAGTTGTCATTAAAGCGAAAATACTTCTACAGATTTTAAGGACACTAAAACTTTCATGGGACGAACCAGTTCCAGTTGACATAGCCAAGAAGTGGTTACATTTTAGATCGCAACTGTTTAATTTAAATAAATTACAAATTTCAAGATGTATTTCAGTAAAAAATCCAGTCACTGTTCAACTCCATGGATTTTCGGATGCATCAAATAGTGCATATGGAGCATGTATCTATGTTCGAACTGTGGACGAATATAATAAAGTTCATGTCGAACTTCTTACATCCAAAACTAGGGTAGCGCCACTCAAGTCTTTAAGCATTCCAAGATTGGAATTATGTGGCACTTTACTTTTGGCACAATTGTATATCAAGGTCAAATCTTCTTTAGTTTTACAATTTAGTGAAGTCTATTTTTGGTGTGACTCGACTGTAACCCCTGGGGTGCTTAAGATGTTCACCCAACACTCTACAGGTTTTTGTGGGAAATCGCGTTTCCACTATACAACAAATTACTCCAATTGACTCATGGAGATATGTCTCTACGGATCAGAACCTTACAGACATTCTATCAAGAGGAATGCTACCCAACGATATTATTAATTCAGACATGTGGTTTCATGGTCCATTGTCGCTTCGTGAGCCATCTATCAATTGGCCCTTAGATATTCACATACACAGACCAATAGCTGTTACAGAATTGCCAATTCTTCGCAAAACAACCCAAACATTTGTGGAAATCGAAAATCAACATTTATTTCCTTTCCACAAATTTTCAACTTTCACTCGTATTACTCGAATTATGGCATTCTGCCTTAGGTTCATTTTTAATTGCCGAATTAAAAAATTCGATAGGCATTTTAGCCATTTGACAATATCTGAACTTCGCAATGCTAAAGACATGTTAGTCAAACTATCACAGCGTGAGTCATTTTTTGATGACTATCAACAACTGGTAAAATTTGGGGTAGTGTCAAATAAAAGTAGGCTACTCAGTCTCACTCCTTTTATTAAAGAAGGAATTATCCGAGTTGGTGGAAGACTAAAGAACTCATTGTACTCATTTCATAAGAAACATCCAGCAGTGTTATGTCCCAAGCATCACCTAACCAAGTTGATTCTTCAGCATGAACACAAAGTGCTTATACATTGCGGCTCTCGATTATTGCTTGCACAGATCGGAGATAATTACTATATCCGGTAAGAATTTAGCAAAGCGAATTATCAAAGAGTGCCTCATTTGATTTCGTTTCAATCCCACTTCACCTATATGGGTAATCTTCTTTCTATCATGGGTAATCTTCCAAGTTCCCGAGTCAGTCCTCGAATTCCGTTCTCTGATGTTGGCATTGACTATGCTGGACCTTTTCAAATAAAGGATCGAAAGGGACGTGGTTGCAAGATCAGCAAATGTTATTTAGCACTCTTCATTTGTTTAACAATAACAAAAGCGATCCATTTGGAGCTGGTCACTGAGTTAAGCACGTGGGCCTTTCTTGAAGCTTTTCAGAGATTTATTGTAAGACGTGGTAAACCATTGAATGTTTATTCTGACAATGGTACTAATTTTGTAGGCGCATGCAATTATTTGAAGGAACTAGGTACCTTCCTAAAAAGCAATTCACCAACACTTAAGGAAAATCTAGAATCATCTTTTGAAGTTTCATGGCATTTTATTGCAGCATATTATCCTCATCATGGTGGTTTGTGGGAAGCTGGTGTTAAAGCGGCAAAACATCACTTAAAAAGGATTTTATTTAATACAATATTGACTTTCGAAGGTCTTTACACTGTAATTACCCAGATAGAAGCTATTCTAAATTCACGACCTTTAACGCCACTCTCGACAGATCCAAATGATTTGCAAGTGCTCACCCCAGCACATTTTTTAATTGGGCGATCACTTCAATCTCTTATTCACCCTGATTTACAGAATACTGCTATCAATAGATTATCTAATTTTGAGCAATTAGAACTTCTAAGACAACAATTCTGGTGCTGGACCAAAGAGTATATTTGTAATTTGCAAACTAGACTTAAATGGAAGAAGAACCAACCGAACTTTCAATTAGGGACTATGGTTCTTATCAAAGACAATCACTTGCCACCGTTTAAGTGGAAAGTAGGTCGCGTTAATACCCTCTATCCAGGGAATGATGGTATTGTGCGCATTGTATCCGTGAAAACTATATGGGGTAACATTAGATGCACTGTTACCAAACTGTGTCCGCTTCCAATTAGTGACAATTGACATTTAGCAAAGTTGACATTGTTTAGAATAGTTCTAATTTAGTAAGTCTCCGTTATTAATAATTATTAAGTTCATTTTCATTTTTACTTCATTTATTTCAACTAACCTGCGTATTTTCATTTTTTACTTAGGTTAAGTCATGTTTTTTATGTTTAGTGATTTGTATTCCTCTAGTTTTCATTGAAAGTATTTTCATTCTTTCAAGGTGAGGGTCATGTTAAGGTTTACTTTAATGTCTTTAATTAAAACACCTGAATCGTTTTGACAGAAAAAAAGTCACGTTGTTGTCAACTACTAACTAACGCCGTCAAATAAGCCCTCCACTTTCTTTACACATTAAGTGCATTTCTTAAATAAAGAAGTGGTTCACGATGGACTTGTTTGTTTAATTCAACTATAAAAAAAATACAGTCCACAATTAACCCTTGCTGTTCCCAGCAGCAGAGACACTACACAATTTGGTGATCCAGCAGCGGAGCAGCAACAACAAAACATTTTTTTGTTGTTGAAGCACCTGATTTAATAAAAATTCAAATTTATTGGAATAAACTCGAGCCACAATTTATTATTAAGTAAGGAAATGTTGCGCCTTACCACATGCTTTGAATGACAGGCTGTTCGTTTAAAGTATAAAATAAATGTTTAATTTGCGTTAATTTTTTTAAAAATTTATATAGATCTAATGTAGTATCCGTTTTTGATTGCGTGATTATTTTCAACTAAAAATATTTAAAATTATTCGAAGCAACCCTTGCTTTAATGTAATTGGCTAAAAATTATCACATGGTTCAACAAAAAAGCCAGTATGTTGATTCAGTGTAATATTTATGTTTTAAATAAACTTTTGAGTTACCTATTTTTTAAAGCAAATCTTATTAAACAATGTGAATTTTTAAATGACTCCTATTAAAAGGTTTAACAAAAAGTTACACAGTTAAAGTTACACGTGCGTGCTAAATTTTAATTTTTTACTCTTGTCTTTACTCTCTGTCTTTTAAAAGATATTTAACAGACATTATCTAATTCGAAAATTTAATTCAATTCAATAGTCTTCCTTTAATAAATGCTTGGAATGTCAGGTATGATACCTGACCAAAGACGTTGTAATAACAAATAAGTCATTAAAATAAGTGAGAAGGATAGTATCGCATTTGATTCATATTGGTGCGACGAAACTGTTAGTGGTTTCACAGTTTATTGTTCCCTGTTTGTAAAATGCCGTACTTAACTGAAATACACAAGATTGAATCTAATCTAATGAAGATTGGCTACAGAAATAGGACCATTTGATCAGAGAAAAGTACGTTTACCACCCATATCACAAAGTACGATCAGCAAGAACAGAAAAGAGTTCCGCAAAGTTTCGTCGGAGTGCGTTTAGTGAAGAGGTCAAAATTAATGTTCTTCTTTCTGTCCAAGAAAATATTCCCAATAAGCAGATACCTAGCAAACTCGAAACCAGCCGGAGTTCTTAAAGCTGAAAATGTCATCTCTATAAAATAACAATCCTTAATGTGATCAAATGATGGATCTACTAGACAGGAATGTTCCTATTTTATGATGAATAAACATTTATGTTGAATGGTGAGGTAAATCGTCAGAATTATCGTTATTTATTGGGCAGACAAAAACCCACACTGGCTAAGTGAAGGCGGTTACATTTAGTATCCAGAAGAAGTCAATGCTTGGGCGGAGATTGTTAGTAAACGAGTTATAGAACCAATTTTCTTCCGAGAAAATCTTAACGGAGAATTCTTGCAGGAGACAAGCTGACTTCCTGAATAGAGATTTGGTTTCAACAGCACGGCGCGACCCGTCATTTTGCAAGGCCTGTCCGTAAGTACATGGACGATCATAGATATAAATATACCCTCCTTTATATATCTATGTCGACGATGTATTTACAGGTATATGGATTGGCACCGCAAGAGAACCTTTGAATGGCCATCCAAGCTTCCGGATTTAACACCTTTCGACTTTTCAAAGTAATTAGAAACGTACTTCAGTTTAAAACGAGTTTCAGTTCCGCTTAGGGTATTTTCGGTTAGTAAATGGATAACATCTTGAATACTTTTTAAGAGACTAATGAATTGAATTCATTTTTCGAATTAGATAATGTTTGTTAAATATTTTTTTTTTTTTTTGGGGTCGGTGGAGAAATTCTTTATGAACACTGGTTACGCGGCGCCGCCCCCAGTAGTGTGAGACTCAGTGTCGAGTCTGTTTCGTCCTATACCCACTAAAACTCCACCGCTGGGTGGTGCCTTGTGGCTCCCTACACTGCGGTCTGCTAAGAAGCAGTCCTATTGTGTCCCATATGTTTAGCTCGAAAAACTCATCCATTATCCCAAAGATACTGGTCATACACTTTTATAAAAGGTAAAAAAAAAAAAAAAAAAAAAAAATAAACTATATGTTTAGTCCCACAGGTTCAATTCTGTAGCTTCAAGGAAGTCCAGGATTGTGCCCAGTGGTAGATTTCTTATACCCTCCGGTGCGGGTTTTTTTTCCCCCAGGAATGTTGCCCTGGTTTGATTAAATGCTTCACAGAAGCGCAGAATCCTCATTGCATCCCCTACATAGCGAGGTAACTGATTTCCCTAGCGTATGCAGGTGTTTCCTGCTGGGTGCATGGCCTGTAAGTAGCCCTGCGACCCTTCGCAGTTGTTGTCTGGAGAGGCCCAGTATGTTCTCACCCTTCTTGAAGGGTGGGCTGCCTATAAGTTGTTTGGATTATTCCATCTTTGGCAGTAGAATTTGTTCCCAGTAGAATTTGTTCTGGTTTGTTAGCCAGTTGCCGATTTCCCCCTTCCAGGTCTTATCGCTGACATAACATGTTGGTTCAGGGCCTACCAGGCTGTTGCTGGCTCCCTGGGTTGCAAGTTGGATAGCCCTTCTTGCAGCCTTATTGTTGCCCATATTCTCTGCTAGGATTATCTCTGGCCTATTTTGCGCTTCGGCGAGGTTCCTGAGATCCTCCCAGCAGCTTTGCACAGTCCTTGACTTAGTCTCGAACTGTTGTAGTGCAAGTGTTGCAGCCTGGTCTCCTGTGAAAATTGCGAAGGTTTTGCCTCTTGGCAGCCCTTCTCTCATCAGTTGGACACAGGTTTAAATTCCTATTATGCTTGCCTGTAAATTTGTTGTTTCGAGGCCCAGGTTTAGCATAAGTTGTCTGCCCTGTTGTTCGTCCTCCACCATGCCCACAGCTACCCCGATCTTGGATCGTTTGGTTGCCGTGTGCCATACTGAGTAACCTCTTTGCCTGAGCCTGTTCGCTTCTGCGTCCAGTGGTCCCCTTTTTTCTTTGATGATAAAAGGTTTGTCTAGGTATGTGACCTTGGTTCTGTCTGTTCTTAGGGCCAGGCGGCGCCCAAGGTCCTGTATCTTGTCAAATAAGGCATTGTGCCCATCTTTCGATAGGATTGTTGCGCCATTTGACAGCAGTCTTTTCGCCCCCGTTATAGCTTCAGCCCGTACCACTAAGTGTAGCGGGCTTAGTCCTATCAGGTTCTCTAGGGCAGCAGTCGGCGTTGTTGACATCGCTCCTGTTATGCCCAGACATGCTATTCGTTGTGTTTTGTTGAGTATCTGTATAACAGTCCTCTTTTCTGCCGCATGCCACCATATAGGTGCTGCGTATGTAATGATGGGTCTAACCATTGTCGTGTACATCCAATGTACCATTTTTGGTGACAGTCCCCATGATCTACCGAACATTCTCTTGCAGTACATAAGAGTTTTCGTGGCTTTATTTGTAGCCTGGATTACATGTTTCTTGAAGCTGAGTTTTTTATCCAGGGTTATACCTAGATATTTGACCTCGTCTTCAAGTCGCAGATTTTCTCCATAAAATTTTATGTTTTTAATGGGCTCTAGTTTCCTTCTTTTGGTAAAGAAAACCAGAGTAGTTTTTGTGGGATTTACCCTTAGTTGTTCTTCCTCACACCAGTGCTCGACAGTAGTCAGGGCTCTTTGCATTTTTTCGAATACATAAGCCTGACTACCCCCTCGTGTAAGGATGACTATATCGTTAGCATATCCTATAGCAAAGATAAGCTGCCTCTCCAGTCGTGTCAGCAAGCTGTCCGATACAAGGTTCCACAGCAGCGGTGACAGTACGCCCCCTTGCGGTGTTCCCCTGCACACTTTGGCCTTAACCGTTGTGCTGTTGAGATTTGCTGCTACTTTCCTATGATTTAGCATTTGGGTTATCCAGCCGCCAATCATGGGATGTATTCCTCGTGCTGCTATCGCACGGTTGATTGAGTCATATGATGTATTGTCGAATGCTCCCTCAATATCTAAGAAAGCTCTTAGGGCGATCTCTTTGTTGTTCAGAGATTGTTCGACCCTCTGGGTTATCTCGTGAATCGCTGATTCGCAAGATTTACCTGTTTGGTAGGCATACTGGTGTCGATGTAGAGGGTTGACCCGTAATACATTGTCCCTGATATGCCTTTCTATAAGCTTTTCCTCTGTTTTTAGGAGGAATGATGTAAGGCAGACTGGTCGGAAGGATTTAGGTTTCGCATAGGAGTCGCGTCCCGTCTTTGGTAGAAATACTACTTTTGCTTCCCTCCAACTCTCTGGTATATGCGCCGTGGCTAGACTTGCCCGCATTATTTTATATAGTGCAGGCAGCAGCAGTTCGCTACCCCGCTGTAACATGACTGGCATTATGCCATCCATTCCGGGAAATTTAAATGGTTTGAAGGAATTTATCGCCCATTTAACCTTCTCGTAGGTTACTACCTTTTTCGCTAGTTCCCAGTGTTCCCTTTTGCCCCTGTTCGGAATGATAGGAGTTGGGTCCTGGGTATGTTCTGGTTGGTGGAGAATTTTCGATCCCGGAAAGTGCGTGTTCAGCATTAAGCCAAGCGTTTCTTCCTCGGTTGTCGTATATTCTCCATCGGGTTTTAGACAAGAGCCTAGGGTTTGTCGTGGCCCTTTGGATATTGCCTTGTGGAGTCTAGCATATGCTGGTGTCTCTGTTAGGTCCCGGCATAGCTTCCTCCACCCTTCTTTCTTTGCTCTTTTTATAGCATCATTGTACCTGGTTAAGTGTTGTCTGTATAGATTCCACTCGCCAGTTCTTTTGGCTCTGTTAAAAAGCTTTCTTACTGTCTTCCTTAGCTCGCCCAATTCTTGGTTCCACCATGAGGTGTTCCCTGCTTGACGCGGTTTGCTTAGTGGACATGAGTTTTCAAAAGCAATTTTAATAGCCTCAGTGACTGACTGTCAGCACTTCGAGCTCTACATTGTCTTTTGCCTCCGTTGGACAGTTTTCCAGTTCGCGTCCTAGTATCTCATTGAAGAGGTCCTAGTCCATTTTCCTGGCGTTCCTGTAGGTCTCCGGATTTGTATCCATAGATTCTAGATCGAATCTTATGTACCTGTGATCCGACAAACTTGGTTCGTCAGATACATGCCATTTTTTAACGAGGTCGCAGATGCGTCCCTTGCCAATGGTTAGATCAATTACTTCTCTGCGGAGTATGTTGACGAAGGTCGGTTCCTCCCCCACATTAAGTAAGTATATTTAGACCGGAGGCAGCACAGTAATTTAATAATGATTCGCCTCGTTTGTTTGTTCCAGTGCTTTCCCAGATAGTGTGGTGAGCATTGGCGTCACAGCCTATTATAAGGTTTTCCAATCTTTGATGGTCTATCAACCTCCGAACTGTTGTCGGAGGTGGTTCCCCTTGTTGATCGTGCGGAAAGTATGCTGATACTATTATTGTATCGTAGCTCCTCTCCGCTGTTTTGATTTGTACTTTGACCGCCGCTGTGTCCCTGTCACAAAACTCCAACAGCGGTGTGGCCTCTATATCTTTTCTTATAAAGATACAGCTTCTTAGGTTAGGTCCCTCTTTTGGGTCTGACACTAGTCTCCCGTTGAGGTTTCCTAGTCCCCTTATCTGGCCCCTATAAGTATAAGGTTCCTGAATCAGGGCTATCTGAATATTGTTGTCGGCTATGCATTTTTGTAAGGCCGCAGTGGCTGCTTTGCAGTGGTGGAGGTTAATTTGTATCAGCCTCGCACCCATTGCGGAGAGCGATTTTAGGAAGAAGAATTCATGTGTTAAACCCTTTAATAATAGTCATTAAAAAAACAGAGATGGAATTAAAAAATTATCGATTGCGTCATATCCTTAGAACATTGAAAGGCTAGAATTAGTAAACAACAACTTTGTTTGAGTTCAACATGTACACAGGGGTAAGGGGGGTGTTTTGTTTACAAATATATTCGTCGATTCTGTGTTGTCAAATTTACACGCATTTTCAAAACAAGAAATTTTCATAATACGTCAAACGGCTTTGTGTTTACATGTGGCATTTGTGAAGTTCTGTGTTTTTTTTTTAGTTTTTGGTTAAAAAAGGAAAAAGGTTGAGTCATTTCAGTGTTTTTGTAAACTGTTACGATAGTAAAAACTTTGTGTCGCACCATGGGAAAGGCCGATTTTTAAGAAGTAAATCCGATATTGTCACAGCATCATCATACCAAGCAACCGTCGTCATAATCGTAGAATCAAATAATCGTAGAATATTAAAAACTTATTAAGAAATCTATGATATGAAGTACGATAAAAAAACGCATAAAGATTTATAACGGCAATATTGTTTATATTTTAAAGCATAATCTATTATTAATAAATATTTATCATGTAAATATTTTCTGACGACGTCACTGGTAAAGATTACTTGTATCGGTGGAATCAACAATGCGATTGAGCGCCATTGCGATGTTGTTGTGTTTTTCTCTAATATAGGGACGTTATCTACATTCATTTAACTTTGAATGTTGACCTGTTTATAGAGTATCTTGTTAATGCTGCATATTTTATTAAAGAGGAATAGTATTTTTTTGCGCAAAATAAGTGACAAATTTTTAAGATATTATAAAGTGTGGTTTTTTGCCATTTCTACATAAGCATTTGGCATCATTGCATCAGAGATGTTGCTAGGAAACAAACTGCCCATAGTTCCACGGCAATGCTAATTCTAGACTCTCAATGTTCACATTTAAGACATTTTATTTAAAAAAAAATTTATTATTAAAATAAAGGCAATGTAAAATATTAATCAACGTATCCGAACATATTTCCGAATAAACGCATCTTTGATTTAGTGAATTGATTCCAAGTTAGAGACTCTCGCTGTATAATTATATCTATGATAGTATCAAATATTTCAAACTGGTACATTTTGATAAATTTTTGTAAATCGGTTCATGCCAATATTTAACAAACGTAACACTGACACAACCCTCTGCAGTTACACAGATACAGAAGGCTGATGATGTACATGGTTACAGTGCACTCAAAGATATACCGTTGACTCCTACTACCATAAATCAATTAGACCATTAGCCCCATTATGTCCAGGTTTTTTAAAGCGGTGATAAAGGGATCAGGGTCGGCTTGAAAATGAAGCTGATACTACAGGACGGCCCACTATCAGAACCTGCCGATGGTCATGACATTTTTGCGGTATAATGCCACAAAAAAATTACTTGCTTACAACAGCAATAGCCGCTTAAGTTAACTTGTAAAGAACTTAATTCAAACTAAATTGTCACCCTCAATTTCTTTTTCTTTATATTGAACCTTAGGTATATAACATACAACCTAACATCACAAATTTTAATTCGGACTCAATTTAGGTATAAATATATAAACATATTTACATTTTTTTGCCATTAATCGTACCTACTTAATATTTTGTAATTCAGGTAAATATTAAATTTCTAATCTGGCTCTGACCACAAATATGATAATTTGGGGTCTTTTTAAAACCCAACAGATAATTAGGGTTTTATTTCGGTGAAAAAATCAACTATACCAATTGGGCCAGTCACAATTTTCGAATTCACTAGTCCTATTAACCACTATCCTTCCCATTATTGTCTGAAAGTTGTAAAAGATTTTATCATTTTTCTCTTTTCTTCTCTTGTTGGTCTTGGCAACGCGCCGCCATCGGTAAATGAACTCTCTCACGTAGAGAGACCCTCCCCCCAACCATCTTTATATTACAATAATTTTTACTATTTAATGACCATCCAATTAAAATTTTATGGAAAAAGTTAATATTATTATTTTTTTGAAACTCCGATTAACATAAAACCGTGATGGTGGCCTTCTAAACTGGTCGCACTTAGTCATCATTGATTGTTTTCAATATTGTGAATTACTTATTTAATCATCGCAATTTTAAGAAAGAGACGTAGTAGCAAAGTGTAAATCTTATCATCTAAGTGAGATCATCAAAAATCTTCTTTATTGATTCATAGTTAATCTTGAGCTGGTTTGCCTTATAACCCAGTAAAATGTAAGATAACCATTTTTAGTAAAAATGGCAATACAAGCAGCAGATGCACTTATATATATCGGTTTTATTTTCGGATCGCTTAAGGCGATATCAGTAGCCTCGCCAAATAAGGCTTTAAGACATAACGTAGTCTGAAAAAGGCTTGAATCGACCATGCAAAGCCAACGAAGTCCCATATGGGCGACCGGTTGCCCAAATGGGATCCCGCGTGCGGTGACAACATTGCCTTTTTTAACCGAACGTTTACTTATTATTATTTCAGCACAGCAATGAAACAACTCCATTATAATCATTATTATATATAAAAAAATATTTTTTATAAATAATTTTTAATTCGCCGAAGAGTCATTCGGCTATCTTTGACGTATAAGAATATAATCCCGCGAAAATGCCACCTGTCAAACATTGACTTCTAATTTTAGAGCTAGTCATATTAATTAATAGTGCTCATGATCTAACGCCAAAATTTCGGCAATTATTTATAAACTTGACTGAATAAGAAGAGCAAACAGTTAACAAGCGTTTTACAAATAACATGAAAAATAAACGGAAGTATTTTTTTAATTGTATTTCATTATTATTGCGGGAATTGATTGGGCTTAGTCATGAAAAATGTTAATTGATGTTTTTGTTTGCTGTTTGAATAACTAATTAGCTGATTAGAACAGTTCTTTTTTTCTTCGGTACTGTGTCTCATTAACTGTTTAAACGTGATTAAAGAATAAGTTTTTCTATCTTTATTTATTCTACAGCCTATCTTTATCACTTGTCCTTGAAATATTACTTTTCTAGGCCCTCCTTGAAGTCTCAATTTTTTTGGGTTCTTTTGACATTTTTAGTCCCAAAAATGGTGAAAAGTCACATTTAGGGAAGCTTACCCTTATGATGGCCTATATCTTATATTTCCGAAAAGAATTTTGAAAATCTCGGATAGAGTCTAGTTAGCCATTAAAAAATCTAAAGTTATCGTTTCTAAATTTTTTTCTTCGATACCATTAATTTGATTTGACAAAAAATAGTAGTCACGGTCTACTTCGTTTTTTCTAATTTGATATAGTTTAATCGAATATGCTCCCCTTTGGTCAGTGGCGTAACAACGCTGACATTGTGTGTGGCTGATGGTGTGTTCGAAAAATCCTACGAGGCCTTCTACCCTTAACCCCTGTTTTTTTTGGCCCTTGCAAATCATATGTGAAATTACAATAATTTTTCAATCTCAAAATAGTTTATTAAATAAAAATGTTTTTTTAATGAAAATTACATAGGTTTTGATGTATTACGCAAAAATACCGAAGATGATTGTCTTAATTAATTACATTTTACAGTAGGTACAATTAAACTTATTCATTAAAAATGTTTCTTTCATGCTTTGGCTTCTGCATACAAATAGCTTTGTCAACTGACAAACATCAAGGTTTCGTGCAGTTTCACTTTCAATGGACAGTAAGTACACTTAATTGACTTAACCTTTCTTGTCCCATTGTAGACCTTACATAATTTTCAGTTTCGAAAATAATTTTTTTGTATTCGCTATAGTAACTGGAATAGTCAAAAACTTGTAACACGCAGTTATTATTTCTGAGAAGCTAGTACACGACGAATAATTTTCAATCAAAATGAATTCTAAGTTGACTCCATTTTCTTTACACTGTTGCTAAAACAAGCTTTGAAAGTTAGCAACTGATTTAAATTAAATTTAAATGGCCAAAAATTATTATTATTCAGCAGTAGTAAGCGGAGTCGAGGAGGCTCGTGTTCGATGGAACACAGTGGAACACTGGTCGTTACGCCGCTGCCTTTGATTTACCAGCGATTTTCTGGAAAACGGTGAATTAATGCAGAGGACAACAATTTAAGATTTCTTCATGGCTAACGAGATGATGTTGCTAGATTTTTAAAGTTATTATTGCAAACTAAAGCGTAGTTTACACGAGATAGTAAATTGCGATAGTACTTGTGAGAGTAACTTGTGGAAGTGTTTAAACTGAAGCAAATTTTTGCAGCAATTTCTATCGGCAAGTGCTCTAGCTAGACAATACTTGCGGCAATTGATTTTGGGTGTATACATGGGATAGAGTGATTGGTTTTGCGTATAGACAGTATAGTGTTTGCTAGACGGAAAAATGTCTAGCCGCAGAAAGAGAGCTGCAGCTGCGGTTGTTGTCCTTAGTACAATTTTCCAAAAACACCGAAAAAAGACTAGGAAAAGAATTTGGGTGAAAGAATGGATAGTAAGAAGGCCTACTCTTGGCGCTTATGTATGCGATGTTGTTAGACGAGTTAAGAAGTGAAGATCCAAACAAATTTTAAAATTTCGTTCGTATGTCAGAAACCGATTTTAATTTTTTACTTCAATTGCCGACAAAATATTAAAATTGGATACAAATATGCGTGAATCCATCAAACCAAGAGAACGGTTAGCGCTAACGTTGAGGTTTTTGGCCACAGGTAAGTTTTAAAAAGTTTCAAATACAAATAATTAAAATATTTAATTTTTTTATACAAAACCAGAACAAAACTTAAACATTTTTTGATTTCAGGTGATTCATACCATTCCCTTATGTATCTTTAGGTAAAAATATTTATTTTGTATACTTTACCCTTTGTATACTTTAAGGTAAAAATAATAAAACGATTTATTTTTCTTGTTTACCTAATTCTTGATACTGAACAGTGGAAGATGTTTGTGAATGTGACTGAGTCAATTGGGTTAAATGTGGTGGTGATGAAACAGAATAAAAATGATCTTTAAAATTGTAAAGAGTGTGTTGAGGTAGCTGATAAACTTCTTTCATGATCGTCCATTTCGGACATGTCTAAAATAGCTTTCTGAATTATTCGTTTTAATTTCCTCTTTTTCTGGTCAAATTTTAAATTTCTTATTTCAGAAGCAACGAATTCTCCAAATATATCATATTCATCGGATGGCTTATTAAGTTCGGTGATATGTGCTTTTTCCATAGCATCATTGTCAATAGCACTACGTTTCTTTTTTATGCATTGGTTAGTAATGGCAGTCTTGGGCGTTACCTCAGTTGCCTGACTTGATTCTTGGAAATACGTTTCAGCTGCCTTTTCTGATACATTCTACAAAATGTAACAAAAGCTCAACTTTTAGGTACCTACTACAAAAAAAGAATGGAAAAAGATTGCAAAACAGTTTGAAGAAAAATGGAACTTCCCTTATTGTTTGGGAGCATTAGACGGAAAGCATATTGTTATACAAGCACCTCCTGGCAGTGGAATTTATTACTATAATTATAAAGGGACAAATAGTATTGTTCTCATGGCATTTGTCGTTGCTAATTATAGAATTACATATGCCGATATTGGAGCAAACGGGAGAGTATCTAGAGTTTTTAATAATAGAAGATTAGCAACAGCGTTGCAGGAAAATACAATAAATTTGCCTCCCCCAGAGCCATTACCTGGGCGTACAAAGCAAGTACCATATTTAGTCGTTGCCGATGATGCCTTTGGGCTTAAACCATATTTAATGAAACCATATCCATTTAGAAATCAACCTGGAATTAATCGTATTTACAATTATCGTCTCTCGAGAGCCAGACGAATCGTGGAGAATGTATTTGGCATAATAGCAAATAGATTTCGAATTTTAAGAAAACCCATTCCGCTAGCACCGGAAAAAGTAATAACAATTACAAAAACAATATGTGTCCTCTATAATTTTCTTATGTCACGTAACACCTCTATAAATGAATATGCGCCGACTGGTACTTTTGATGGTGACAATGATGAAATGGGAAATTGACGCAATAAAGGACTACCTAGAGACAATATGTTACCACTTCAAAACGACAATGTTCACAATTACTCAGTAATAGCTAAAGAAATCCGTGAAGAATTTCGTGATTACTTTGTTTCGGCGGAAGGTGAAGTTTCTTGGCAATATAAATATATTTAAAATAATGGTAAAACTTCAATAAACATACATAATTTCAAACTGTAGTACTTTTTTACTTACCAATAAATTATCCTCGGTCCCTGCTGTTATGTTTTGATCAAATATAAACTTAATTAAATCGAAGTATTTACAGGAACTCTTATAGTTCTCATCAGTACCCTGACCACTTTTCCTTTTTTTCAATTTGTTCCACTCCTGGTTTGCTTGAGTGCGGAGATTTTGGAGTTTTCGTTGAATTTCAGCATCAGTTGTATTAAATTTTTCTGTTATAAACTTTACTGCCTGCTGTTTTTTATTTCTATCTCTATATATTTTTTATTTTATTTTCCACAGCTCCGGAAACCCTTTAAAAATACTTATTAATTCGCACGTATCTTCTTTGGACCATACACGTTTGCCCTCCATTTTGCTTTTCTTGCACTATTTAACTTGCACCCAACTTTCAACAAAACGGAAAAGAAATTATAACTTGCTAAAGAACAGTCCTGATTTGTTTAGACCTGCAATAATTTATGACGCAACTACTTGACCGGAAGCTTTGCTACTTGCTGGGAGAGAACTCTCGGACACTATTTACATTATGCAAATTATTTGGAAGTGCTCTCAGATATAAACTTGCGATAGTTTTACTTGCTCGTGTAAATTAGGCTTAAGATAGGGACGATCAGAAGGATAAGACTTTTGTCACAGAAACTGAAAAGCACTCAAAAAACAGGGACCTTCAGGACATTTGACGCATAACTGTAGTTACGGTTCCAAATAAGCGATTTTCTTCAAGCAATTTGCCCGTAGTGTAACTCTGAGGGAGTGCATTTTAGGATATATGTTTATAGGAAAAAAAGTCTTATTTTGATTCGAGCAATATGCTCTTAAAATATTTGCACCGAATTTTGTAACAACCTGTATATAAAAATAAATACAATAGCCCCTTAGAGACAGCTTTCAATAGCTACTTTATGAAAAATAGAGCACTTCACATTTTATAGGTGTGTAATAATAATAATAATAATAATAATAATAATAATAATAATAATAATAATAATAATAATAATAATAATAATAATAATAATAATAACTGTATATGGATGATTTAAAAATAATGGCTGCAACTAGGAACCAACTAAACCAAATGCTGCATATAGTAGAAGAGTTCTCCAATGACATCGGCATGCAATTTGGACTAGATAAATGCCGTACTCTCAATATAATCCGAGGAAAAATTCAGCCAGGAGAATATCAGATGCAGAATGTCCAGACCATCGAGGCCATGGGCGAACACGAAATTTACAAATACTTGGGGATGAAACAATCACAAACGATTGAACAACAAACAATGAAATGCGAACTGACTAACGAGTTTGTGAAAAGGGTAAGACAAGTTTTGAGAACCAATCTCAACAGCAAAAATATATTTAAGGCACTTAACTCCTACGCATGTTCAGCTCTTAGTTATTCTTTTGGGGAAATTAATTGGAGTAGGACAGACATAGAAAGGCTACAAAGAAAAGTGAGGACCCTACTTACTAAAACGCACAACCACCAACCTCCACGCTGCATCGCGCAATAAATCAAAGAGACGATTCCACTCCTCTACAACTTAAGAGCGAGGAAGCGCGCAGCTACCATCATACGGACCAAGAAAAACTCTGCATCTGGATGGAGAAGCCCCTTCATGGGCGGCATCCTAATGAGATCAGCCAAAATCATGTCGACACTGCTTCGTCGAACTATTGGTTGGTATCAGGCAAGATGTTTCCAGAAACCGAGGGCTTTCTACTCGCCATCCAAGATCAGGTTATACCAACAAGAAATTATCTCAAGCACATCGTCAGAGATCCGTCCGTACAAAACGACAAATGCCGGTATGGATGCCAAACATCAGAGACAATCCAGCACATAATAGGAGGATGTCAGGCCTTTGCAGCGACAGAATACAAAGAACGGCACGACTCAGTTGGGAAAATTTTACATCAAGAGCTGGCAATGAAGTTGGAACTTATTACAACAGAGAAGGTTCCATATTATAAATATACTCCAGAACCCGTAGTGGAAAATGACCGATATAAGTTATATTGGGACCGCAGTGTACTTACCGATCAACATGTAAGGCATAATAGACCAGATCTTATTTTAATAGATAAAATTTCCAGGAAAACAACTCTAATTGACGTAGCCATACCGAACAACAATAATCTGCAAGAGAAACACACTGAGAAAATCGCCAAATACAGAGATCTAGAAATTCAAATCGGAAGGCAATGGAGAATGGATAATGTTCAGACCATCCCAATTGTTATATCGACAACGGGTGTAATACCGAAGAGTCTACTGGAATACCTTAAACAACTAGGAACTGGTGAACACCTATATAAGCCCATGCAAAAGGCAGTACTGCTGGCAACTGCTCGCAGCACCCGAAAATTCCTAGGAGATAACTCTACATTTCAGGTCACTTAAGGGCACCGAAATAATAATAAATAATAATAAAAATAATAATAACGAAAAAACAATAACGAAAAAATAATAATAAAAATAATAATAACGTTTATTAATCCTCATATACATATGTTTACAAAGTTATAAAAAAAACATCATTGTAACAAAAAATGACAGACAAAATGCGGATTAAAAGGCATAATTTTAGCTTCTTGGGCTGTTGTAGCCTGTAAAGCAGAATAATTTATCCAAAAAAAGTATCTAATAGTAAGTACCCAAAGAAAAATAAATAAATAGTGCACAAAAATCGAGGAAACACATTTAAAACATTTTTACATAAATAAAATGAAAAAGAGAGTATGCAAAAATAAAAACCTATAACAAATTCAAAATTCATATTTTTAAATGCATTGCTCTGTTTTTAAATAATATTCTAGAGCTTAGATTTCATGCATTTTCGGAAGCCGTTTTTCGTTAGTGAAAGATCAGTAATATATTTATTTACTACAGATGCAATATAAGAAATAATCGTTTGAAAATTTCTTTTCGATGTCGTGGAATATTTAAACACCGTCTATTTCTAACATTAGCCTGATGATGAATATCAGCTCTAAATACCACCCTATCCAAAAGATATTGTGGGCACCTCATCTTAAGAATATTGTAGCAAATGTGCAACACTCCATATGGCCTGCGAATACCAAAAATAAACCTTATACATGCATTTTGCAACTTTTGTATACGCTTTTTATCTCTGTTGTCTAAACAAGGACCATACAGTATCACAAAATTTAAAATGAGAAAGAATGAGAGAATCGCACAGCATTCGCTTAGTATCCACATTTAACTCATGGCGCTAAAGTTTTCAACATTGAATAGGCTTTCTGCAATTTTGATGTCACATAATATGAGAATCTTAATCCTACATCAATGTACAAACCGAGATTTTTGCAAATATCTTGAAATACGATAGGCTCGTTATTAATTTGTATCTTTAAATTTTCCAATAGGTGCTGTCTTAAATTTTGTTTGGTAACTAACATCGCAACAGATTTCTTAGGGTTTAACTGTAAGCCATGTTTTACAGATAAGTTATATAGACTTGACAAGTCTTGATTTAAACAGTCACCAGCATTGCCCGGATTCGAAGAATCAAAAGATAACTTCAACTGAGTATCATCAGCTTAACCATGATGTTTAGTATACTTTCAACATTTAAACAAAACGCCCGTACAAATCAAAAAAAGAAGAGGACCAAGAACACTGCCCTGAGGAACTCCCATAACAACAGCCATATCTTCCGAAAAATTGTCATTTAAACAAATCTTTGCTTTCGATGTGTGATAAAGCTTTCCACGAGTTTCATTGCAGCATTAGAAAATCCTACAAAGCCAAGTATCGACAATAAAAGCTCGCAGTTAAGCATATCGAAAGCTTTGCTATAATCTAGCATCACTAGTACAACGGATTCGTTTTCATCTAAAGATCGAATAATATTATCCGTCACATCGCATAAAGCGGTCGCACAGCTATTAGAACGGAATCTAGACTGCTTCAAAGGAAGGATAGAATTGCTGTTTAAAAACAACGTAATTTGCTACTCAAGACATTTCTCTAGAACCTTCGATAAGATAGGCAGAATCGAAATTGAACGTAAGTCGCTAAATTCTTTTGGATTTTTTACTTTGGGCAATGGAAGTATATTAGCTAGTTTCCAACTGGTCAGAAATATATTTGATGTTATGCATGAATTTATCAAACGAGTAATTGTGGTATTATAAATAGACAACAGAGCAATATAAGCTCCAAGTTTAAATTATCACGACCAATTGCTTTTGACTTAAATTTTCCTAAAATTTTCATGACGGTATTTTGTGACTGAACATTGAACTTAAATGAATTATGCGTTAGACTATTAGTACGGTAATAATTAAGAAGCCCTTTATCGATGTTAAGTGGCTTCACAGAAATATTGGAAAAAAGTGAATTTGCGTCATTCAAGTTTTTTGATAAATTCTCAGGTAATGTAGAGTTCTTGAACCCTCAAATTCCTATTTTTCTCATTAAATTCCAATTTTCCATAGTATTACTATGTTTTAGTTCATGGTTAAGAAAAGCCTGTTTTTCAGCACGAATAGCAGAAGTAGTATAATTTCTAAGTTGTTTGTAATACGACCAGTGATTATCATCATATTTAAAGCTCTATTTCGTAGTTTAATCATTAAGCGAATATTCTCAGTTATCAACGGTGCATAGGGGTTCTTTTTACCTTTGATGGTTCTTGTTGGTGCATGACGGTTAAAAAGCTGAAGCAATTTGTCTGTAAAGAATTTTACCTTCTCGTCAGTATTGTTGGATTCATAAAAAATATTCCAATTAATATTCCGCAAATCAAATTGTAATTTATCTTTATCAATGTTTCGGATGTCACGATAAGTAAAACCATAGGTTGGAGGTTTAACAATTTTTTCAAAATGCAAACTGCAATATATTAAGAAGTGGTCCAAAATATTGGGGCACAGATGTAAATAGCTCCGCACGCTATTTACATCTGTGATTAGGGTCTCTAGTCCCTACCGCTGTGACATTATCGCCGTTGTAAAAAATCAGGTGCTAATTTCAACTGGATAGGACGTGGAAGTCAAAGACCTTGGCCCCCATGAAGTCCTGATTTCGACCCATTGGATTTTTGCGTATGGGGATACATGAAATCCATTGTTTACGAAAATCAAATAAACACTAGGGTCTAGGGAACAATTATTAGAAAAAATTCAAGCCGCTGCCGAGTCATTTCGAAATGACCAATTATTTTTTAAGATTCGGCGGTCTTTTAATAAAAGAATTTTAAAATGTCTTGAGACAAATGGAGGCCATGTGGAACATTTCCTGGCAAATATTGATAATTTTTATTTTTAAATAATTATTTAGGTTTTATATTTTTATTTATCAACCATTTAAAGTGTAATATAGCAATTTAAATAGTATAAAATATGGTGTTCATGGATTTCTTTACAATCTTTAAATATAAATATCTAGAAAAAGAGTAATCCTAGAGAAATTTTTAAGGTATACCTTTTGTAAGCAAAAAAGATTGCAGAATGCATATTTAAAATAAAAAATAAAATTATACAGGGCGTAAAAAGCTATGGAGTTCAAAAAACTACTAAAATGTGGCTGGGAGCGCCCTCTATGAGATAATTTAAAAAACTAATAAAATTAGATTTGGCATATAAAAAAACTTCCAAATGCCAAATTTAGTTAAAAACAAAAAACAACTGCTAAAGTTATAGACAAAATTAAAAAAAAATACATAATGTTTATCACCCTGTATCTTGGTTGCATTTCATTTTCCGACTAGGAAAATTTAACCTAACTCATTATTTTTATGAGAGGAATCTGTTGTTAAAATATTTACTATTATTAATGGAACACCCTGTATATATTTAGTGTATATTTTTTTTCATAGTAACTCATTATACTTATTAGTATTTTCAAAAATCATAAAATTAGTCTTAGATGAGCATAGAAGTAAATTCTGTAACTTGGATAAATTATTTATAACGTCTAAATCTATGTATTAATGCACATTTCAGCATACTTGAAGCTTTCAGAATAAAAACAAAATTACAGCTGTCTATCATCAGTAAATGTCTGAGGAATACTTAAGAGGTTTAGGGATTTCTGACGCATTAATTAAAAATAAAAAAGGTCCCAAAACAAAACCTTTCCGGATAATATGTCGACTTGTCTGAATTATAATTTAAACAAATAGTTTGAAATCTACGTTTAAGGTGAGATTAAAAATGTGCACGAAAAACCATAAAATGACAACTTGGAGTATTGTATCAAATACTTAGAAAAATAGAAAGATTGGTCGGATATTCGAAGGTCATTAAATGATGAAGCGTTAGTGACTTTCAAAATTCGCTTTTCAATAGAAGTTTTCCATTGATCCGGAAAATAATTATTGTCCTCTATACAGAAATTTAAATGTGACATATTTAAGCATCGTAGGTGAGCCTGTCGCATTGCTTTTTATGTTATTTCAGAATTTACCTATTTGATCCAAAGTTACAAGCTGATGGAAAGAAAAGTTTAACTTATCTTGAAATATATTATTATTGTAAAAATTAACTTAACTATTAATGCAAGATCAAAAAAATTATTAGTATCGTTAGCTTCATAAGCAAGCATATCAATATACATAGTTACCTGTTATTATTATTTTTACATATATTGATATTTTTTAAGGCTTTCCATGTGTCGTTTTTTCTTTGTTTACAAATACAAATTTAAATCTTCATTTCCCTTCTAATAGCACCTAAAGCAAGACTTACAGTTATTAAATAGTTCATTAAAACATTTAATTTTGTCATCAATTATATAATAAAGCGATTAGAGGCAAACACCGCATATGCATCAAGCAAAATGCCAACACTGCCTGTTACCAGAGTTAAATCCTCAATGACGTTAAAAAGATTTTAGTTTGCAAAAAAATGTGTGAGTTTATTACAGATGAGATTATCAACATTAAGTAAATTTATATTAAAATCGCCCAAGCAAAAAATCTTATCAGTAAATGGATATAATTTAGATAAAATGTTGTTTAAAATGAAGTGCAGGCGGCTTATAGATACCCGCAAAAATATAAGTTTTATTTTTATATTAAATTTTGAAAAACAATGAAATGGAATGAAGTCACTCTGTTTATGTCAAAATCAAAAGAAATGTATATTAACATTAAATTCATTCCTAACATCAACCGCCACACCACTATCTCTATCCTGTAGTCTCTCGTTTCTGAAACAAATATAATATCAACATTAGTTCATTGAATTAAATTCTGCAGAAACTCATTAAACCCTGCGTTTACAGACATAACATTTAAATGTGCCACCCTCATTAAAATGACCTAAAATACGATAATGATAAATTGATTAGTCTAACTATGATTTATTACTCCTAGGAAAAAATTAAAATACATGAATATTGAAATATGCCTCTTAAGAATAGTATAATAACACATAACTTAAGGTTTTGAGATGTCATGCTTCAAACCTAATTTAACAAAATGAAACCATATACAATGTCTAACTGAGTGGACGCCATCTTGAAAAAAGCATTATACGCTATAAGTAGGACAACTATTATTATAATTCCAATACAATAGTAAAAGAAGGAAATGCCTTTAATATTATATACTAATTTTGTGATAAATTCAAATTAGCTTTTTACATACTTCCTTAAAAGTACCGGCATTTATCATGTTAGTTTCTGTGTCAAGTTCTTAAAGAGGAGTGAACGACCTTTACTACATAAGGAATCGCGTTTGGATTTATTTTGCGTTTACTGTAACCTTATACTTGATATGAAAGGTCGTTAAGTTCCAAGTGTATACCACACGTTCTTGCTCTTGGCTTGGATTTTCACGTTTTTCGCCTTGAAAAAGGCTTCTGATGAGTCACTAATATATAAAATTTGTTCTTAATGTAATTTAAATACAAAATCTCATACAAACCCCTATAAGACATCCAGTGGTTTCAAAAAAAAAACTAATAAATATTTATCGTTGATGTAAGCCAGTAAAGGAACAATACAAAAAGATAATTTAAAAAAAAAAGACCCAACCCAACGGAAACGCGTCTCTGTGATAATCGTTCATGTGGCAGAGGCGACACAAAGAATTTTAATGTTAAACACATTATCTGTTAGTGATTGAAAACATCCGTTAAAATAAAAAATGAGTTTGGTTTTTAAGGCAAAACACATTAATATAAGGGATTATGATGAAGTGAAGCGAAAATCAGATGAATGGTTAATCTTACGAAAAATAGTCTTAGTAGATTCTTGTAGATAATTATTTAGTCTATAACGTTGTTTATGATGCCTATAATGTTAGATTAGATTAGAACTAAAGATAAGAAATAAACGGTTTTTGAGTCCTCAAAAGGGACAATGCAATTTTCTACAGACCTAATGTCAATTTGGGACATTGGACGCCTTTATAAGATCCATAGTAAAATAGGACCTCCCAGAAACATTACTTTAAAGTGATTATTGTAATTGTCACGTAAAACGTAAATAACCGGTGTAGTTGTTATCCGATCGAATGGCAAAATTCAATTTATATGGAAATAGAATGCAGCAATGCGGTCTTTTAACTGTTTCTCGCATGTTTCGCGATAGTGACAGAGAAAATCGGTGAAAACTGGTCAGAGCGGAGAATACTAAGATGCTCACTTTCGTTGACACCTTAATATGGGTTATAATTATTGAAAATGACCTTCGTGTGGACGTTTTAGACACAATGTTATTTATCATAGCTCTATCCAAAGAACAACATTTTAATCAACAATAACAACCGATTTATCTTGAATTAAAACAACAACAAACCATGATTAAGACCTATTTTTAAATATCCGTTAAAACATATTTATGAATTCGTATAAACATAATAACTTTATTATCGCCACAACACGAAATTTAAAACGAATAAAAAAACTGGAGTATGATGGGAATTAACGCAAGTGTTGCCGCTTTAAATCTTATTTAAAGCCGCCATAAAAAAATAAAATTTATTATTATTTGTTTTATTAGTGATGTCACCGGAGTACTAATAATAGTAATAATAATAGGCTTATGTTGTGTCATCAATGCTTCATTTACAAAGGCTTTACAACAGATATGGTTACCTAGCTAAAAAACAAAAAGCACAGATTAATACAAAGCAATTACAAGTAAATAGGAATTTACAATATTTGACTTAATTTAGAATCTTCAAATAACAATCAATATATGGAAGTTGGTACAAGATTTATCAAAAATCAAAAACAAAGTAGTAAGTTAAAAAGCAAAGGAATAAAACTAATAAAAAATAATCGGCAACTTGCCAAGTTCAAATGTATTGAAATATCTAGCACACTTAAATAATGGAGAGTTTGATAAATAGTTAAAAAAACAACCTGGAAATGTTAAAAGTTTCACTGTTAGGCGTAAAGTAAGGGCTAGTGCTAATAATATATTAAGTACAGTAAGGGATCTCAATTTGAATATTAATAACCCTATATGCAAAAATTAGATAAAAAAATATCTACATTTTCGAAAGACTCCATAACATTACGTAACAATGTAAGTTTTAATGCCTAGGTCGATTGAATATAAAAATATTTAATATATTTATAAATTTATGTTGTATTATTTCCAACTGATAAATATATTTGTGATACATCGGACTCCAACCAAGTGTTGAATACTCAAGGAGAGTCCTAACCAGTGAATTATATAATAAAATTAATCATTTAATATTGCTAAAACCGACAATTATTTGAGATATCCCCCATTTTTAATCGCTTTGAACACAGTTCTCTTGATGTAAGTCAAACAACAGTCTGGAATCCAAGGTTACACCCAGATCACTAATACAATCCACATGCTTTAATTAAGTACACGCTGCGGTGATTTATTTAATAAAGGTATACAGAGACGTTTTTCAGGATTAACAAATAATTTATTTAAAGTGCAGTAATGTACAAAGATAGACATATCTGACTGCAATCTTTGAAAATCTGATGGATTAAAACTGAGCAATTCGAAAGTGAATAGGTACAATTTGGCCGGTTTTCAAAGTATGTGCCTTGTGATAGCTCAGAAAGACGAGGACAAGATTTCAAAAAAAATGATGAAATTTATATTGTACTAAAGCTAAAGAAGCCCTGATGCTTTGACCTTGGAATCATAAAAATAGCTATAGTTAAGTACTATTTGAGGTTAAAAATTCATCTTTTCTTCTTTATCCTTAATTACAATGGACTCCGGTATGCCATTTATCATGCACTAGAATTATAGTTTTGTTTAATTTTTATTTAGGTGTTTTTCTCACTGAGTACATTTTAAACATTTATTAGTAGTTTGTGTTCTATTCTTGCCATATACAGGGTGTCTCACGACGAATAGACGCGATCGATATTTCGGAAACTAATTTTTCAAAAATTTTGAAAATTTGGCAACATGGCACAGTCGATGGGGGCTACACAACTAAAATATTTTGACAGTTGTGACGTTTCCGGTTATACCGGAAGTAGGTGTCAACTTCGTTATTTTAAATGGAACATCCTGTATATTTTTACTTTTTTGGCTTTTACGTGAAATTCTAAGTATATTTTGTGTATAATGTCCTATACCTAAGTGTAACCGTTTTTGACATATTTTTAATTTCATGTGAAAAACTATGTTTATAAGCCCTAACATAATTACCGATTACTCCCTTTTAGTAGCTTTTATTTATTGGTTAGTTTTGGTTTTATTTTAGAGGAAGGACCACTTTAAAAGACTATTTTAAAATTTGGCTAAAAAAAAGATACAGGGTGGTCAAAAACTAGCATTAAAAATTAAAATGAAAAAATCATTAAAAGTCAATTTTTTTAAATGGAAACCCCTATTTTTATAATTTTTTCATTAAGATAATTAAAAATAAGGTTAACTTTGTATAAGGTTATCTAGTCCAAAAATTGATAGTTTCCGAAATATTGGCAGTTTAAATTTGGCCTAATATTAAAAGCCGTATAATAACACGGCTCAAGGATTGTTGATTAGTTGGCATGACGGTTGTCATAGTAACCGCTAGAAGCGGCAGTAAGACAATGGATTATATGCATTAAATTTATAAGTTACTTGCTATTTAAGTTTTCTTCGTAAAAGTGTAATTTAATTAAAAAGTGTACATTTCTGTTATAATCCATTATCTTACTGCCGCTTCTAGCGGTTACTATGACAATCGTCATGCCCAACTAATCAACAATCCTTGAGCCGTGTTATTATACGGTTTTTAATATTAGGCCAAATTTAAACTGCCAATATTTCGGAAACTATCAATTTTTGGACTAGATAACCTTATACAAAGTTAACCTTATTTTTAATTATCTTTATGAAAAAATTATAAAAATAGGGGGTTTCCATTTAAAAAAATTGACTTTTAATGATTTTTTCATTTTAATTTTTAATGCTAGTTTTTGACCACCCTGTATCTTTTTTTTAGCCAAATTTTAAAATAGTCTTTTAAAGTGGTCCTTCCTCTAAAATAAAACCAAAACTAACCAATAAATAAAGGCTACTAAAAGGGAGTAATCGGTAATTATGTTAGGGCTTATAAACATAGTTTTTCACATGAAATTAAAAATATGTCAAAAACGGTTACACTTAGGTATAGGACATTATACACAAAATATACTTAGAATTTCACGTAAAAGCCAAAAAAGTAAAAATATACAGGGTGTTCCATTTAAAATAACGAAGTTGACACCTACTTCCGGTATAACCGGAAACGTCACAACTATCAAAATATTTTAGTTGTGTAGCCCCCCTCGACAGTGCCATGTTGCCAAATTTTCAAAATTTTTGAAAAATTAGTTTCCGAAATATCGATCGCGTCTATTCGTCGTGAGACACCCTGTATATTTCTCCGCATTTTGGTTAAATATTAGGTGATTTACTGCCCCTTCCTTTCTGCATATGCAGTTTGGATTATCATTCAGGTCTTGTTCGTTTATATTTTGTGGGGTTAGGTGGTAGTTGGTCTTCTTTAGTAATATTATGACTCCTTAGCTTTTTTACCCGTTGTCATGAAACCATGGGGTTTCCTTGGTTCTAGTTTTACGTATTCTTCTCATTTTTTGCAAGAGGGCAGTTTCTGTCAAAGTCTTCTCAAATTCAAATTCTTCCTATTTTGTCTTAATAAATTATAGGAGGATACTTGGCAAATTCTTCCCAAGTTGACTTTTTGCCTTTCTTTATACGGGCTAGTACTATCTGGATATCGATTTTACTCTTGGTTTTTTATAAGATCTCCATTTCGTCAAGTATCAACGACGATCGTTGTTCTTAACGTATCATCGTATTTTTTGTATGCCCTTTGACACTGCTTGCTGTCCACTGGACACAATGGACATATTTTTCTTGATAGATTTCCTTGATTTTCATGGTTCAACCTGCTGGATTGTGGACAGCGCGGCTCCTATACCCACATTACTAGCGTCGGTGTAGGATAGATGCATTTATCAAAGCCTCTTTTAGGTTATCAAAAGTATCCGACAGTCTTGGGACCATTGGAATTTTCGTTCTTTTTCTATAGTTGCCTTCCTTTATGAAGTTATTTAAGTCTGTTAGATTGGGTTGTGATTTCGTGTAACAATCTTCCCTCCTTTGCTAGTTTATCTGGTCTTTCGTTGGCTCTGCTGTATGACTGGGAATCCAAATTAAGTTTATATTGGTAAATTGTGTGCCTGTTATTTACTGTCTTGCCGATAGTAAAAGTGTATTCCGCTTAGGGATTCGGAGATAACTCATAATTTATTTGTTGTCCTGTGAGAATTCATACTGCCTCCCTGATTGCTAGAATTTCGGCTATCAAATATAAGTCGAATCAGAAATTCTCCTTCCTATGGCCACGTGTGGGTTTTCATAATATATTCCTATTCTACATACTTTAGTTCTTTGATCAACTGAGGCATATTTGTACATTATAGTGTGTTCATGATATTTTGAGATAAACTGAATGATTTATTGGTGATTTCCATTAGTTTCTTTTTAACGTGTGATTTTTAATAGATTCTATGGCTCAATAAGATCCCAGTGCAATCTCATATGGAAATTCATAGCAGGGTGATAGTGCTCACTTGTGCATTTTCTGATGGAATTGCAGGCTTATATCTAGTGCTTCTAATTAATGCTAGTGGTTGGTGTTTGATCTTAAATGGTTTTTTGTTATTGATGTCCGCACAGAGGGTAAATAATTTATTAATGATTTGGTTCTTCCGAGAGTACGGCTTTGATTTTTGTAGATCTCATCAGTTCGAAGTTCACCCGAATTGCCATATACATATTATATTCTTTTTGGTTTATTCCAGTTTGCTTTCGATGTTGTCATGACATGATGTACATACCTATCATAAAGTCTAGAAATACAAGGATTGCTCGGAGTAAGTTCTTTTCGCTCCAGTACTTTTTAATAATTAATTCGCATTTTTTAATTTCTATTTTAGTTTTATTGATAAAAGAGGATTATTAGATAGTTCGATAAAATTGTTGTTTTAAGCTTTCTACCTTTTGAAAATATATTAGTTGAAGCATATGAACTAAATATGTTTCTTTATTAGCTTATTGCTTTTGGAAATAGTAAGGTTCTTATCTTCTTTAAGCCAACGAAAACTTTTCTGATTTTTGAGGGATGCAAGTTCAAGTTCAAATTAAAAAAATGCTTTATTATCATAGAACATTACAGTTCTGTCGATCAAGCTATAAGATATAAGAGTCAAATAAATAAATAAAAAATATTTTAAGTAACAAGGCATTTAAATATAAGCTAAAATCCAGATTAAACACTGAAAATTTGTTTTACAAAACAAAACATAAATAATCGGACATTAAAAGGACAAGTTATAAACTGAGCGCACACAAATAAAAAAAAATTACGATGTTCAATCTAGTACTAGTTAATATGTTTAGGGAAGCAGCGAAGATAAACCAAAGTGCCGAGGGATAAAATTAATTCTGTCTTGCAAAAATTCGCTCACGGTATAGTAGGATTTGCTTAAGAGAATATTTTTAAGTTTACTTTTAAAAATTATGAAACAGTTGGATTCCTTCAACGTTTTTGGCCAATGATTATAGATCTTTCTGGAATTATATAAAATGGAATTTTTGATAAGCGCTGAGTGAGGAATCGGTGTTAGTAAAAAGCCTCTCTGCCTTATATTGTTTACCGTGGGTGCTAGATGTCTGGACTTTATGTATAATCAACAAGAATAAAAAGAGAGAGGAAAGTCAATAACTTGTGTTTTAGAAATAGGGGTTTGCAGGATTCCCTTGGATCCACACCATATATTCTACTGACAGCTCCCCTTAGCAAAACAAATATAAAGTGAAATAAGCCATGATAAAATGCTTTTGAAAGTAATGTTTTTATATATTAGGATATCAAGAAATTTAGAAACTTCACTATAAGTGATTTTATTATCATCTAAAATGAATGGTTCAAGTACGCAATTAAAATGCATAATGTTTGTTTTAAAAAAGGATAAAAGGATAATAGGTTACAATCACACCAGTCCTTAATATATTAAATACCACAGTTTATGGTACGCATTAAGATGTCGCTGTTAGGATAAAATGGTCGTGTCATCTGCAAATAAGTCTCTTGATTTTGGTATTTACAATGTCATTAATATACCTATAGTTATATTACATACTTGCCGACTTAAATCAATAAAAAGAATAAATATATAAATACAAGAATTGTAAATTAATGACCAAAACTTGTAAATTGTTGTGAGGTTTTGTGGGTAAATTGGCCAAGTTCTAACAAAAAAAAATGTGTTCCTTGTAGGGAGGATACAATTTAGTAATTCTTTTAAAATATAAATATAAGATGTATATACCTTGTGACAATAAATGAAATTTGGTATATCAATAAAATAGCCATAAGAGCATCTTTTGACATATTCTGTTATTGTTTGTTACTTTCGGTTTAACAGGAAGTGACACTAACTTTTTTATTTTAAATGGGACAATTGGTATATTATTACGTATTTTGATAGAAAATTATATTCTAAGAATAATGATACCGCATTTGCTACTTTTTGTTTTATACTTTTTTAAATTTTGAAATAAGGTGCCATAAATGCATTGAAAATTTAAATTTTTATTCAAGTAATCACGGAAAAATAATATTCATTGTGTTTTATTACTTAAATCAGTTTGTCAGAAAACATTTCAAATATTAGTAAACACAAAAAAGTGCAACAAATCTATTTGCATCACAAATAATAATTAAACTTGACAAGATTATGCATGATCATGTCATATATTATGTCAATTGAAAAATAATTCAAGAACGCGTCAAAACACAGCCTCCTAGTTAAGAAATCAAGAAAAATATCATAGAAATACCCTTCTATGCTAGTTCTATTAATTAAATACGTTTATTTATATGACTTAATTTACTTACTTACTTAATTTTTTTTCTTTTTATGGGATTGTTTATCCACCGATTAAAAAATGATCATACTAAATTATTGGGAAAAAAAAACCTTATTTTAAAAGTGGTTGTTCCCAGTAACGTGCTATTTAAAAAAATAAAGTAAACGCCAAAATGACTGGTTTGGACAATTTAAATAGGCGTGTAAAAGAGTCAGCCAGAGTAAGTCATTAAATGCAATGAAAACTGTTTGTCCGTGATTACTTGATTAAAAATTAGAACTTTCAACGCATACATCGCACCCTATTTTCAAATTTAAAAACTTGATTTTTTCTATAGGTATAAAACAAAAAGTAGCAAATACTTTTTGTTTCATTCATTGTTCTCAGAATATTAATTTCTATCAAAATACATAATAATATTTAAAAATAGGAAAATTAGTATCACTTCCGGTTAAACAGGAAATGGCGGAAAGCAACTGGATATGTCAATTCCATCAATTTACCAAATTCTATTTGTTTATCTTGAAGAGTAAAATAGTTATTAAGTGTTCCCTTTTTTCTGTTTTACCCGATATAATAAAAACAGGACGGGTCCTTAAACTGATCCTTGTAGAACACCAGATAAATTGTGGTTTAATTTTGAATTAAAATGTTCAACCCTTACAGTTTACTGCGTATATGATAAATATGATTCAAACCAGAGGAAAGAATTGCCTCTAAATCCATAGTGTTCCAGCTTTTGCAGCAATACTCTGTGATTTACACAGTCAAAAGCTTTTGAGAGATCACAGAATACTGCTGCAGCAAAGTTTACCTCATTAAGATGTACATAAAGTTCAGTAAGAAAGTGAAAAATAGCATCAGATAGATATATTTTGTTTGATTGAAAGTCCAACTGATTAAAGTTAAGAATCTCCTTGCTCTCCAAAAATGATGTTACTCTATTTTTTATTAACTTTTCCACTTTCTTTGAAAGTGTTGGCAAGAGTGTACCGAATGTGTTCAGGGCTATTGGCATCGGTACATTTTTAAAGTGGGACCACCATGGAAATCTTCAGACACTGTGGAAAGGTACCAGTCAGAAAGGAGTGGTTGGTGGATTGCCTCAGAAAGTGCAACCAGGGCGCAATCGGGCAACAAAGGGTTATAAAAATAATATATTTTATTTGCATTAATACAATGTAGAATCTAGAGTAATTGATAATGTTGAGTGACATACCCTATTGCTATTTACATTAATGCAAAAAAGGAGCTGGAAGTCAATTGAAAATTGATTGAGTCCAGCACCGATTAATAAAAGATTTAAAATAACATCCAATATTCAAAACTCCTACAGTTATAACTTATTGTAACTTAATAAATATACATATAATGACAACACTTAGATTACAACTACACAGCAAAATCTAAAAGAGTGATATACAATCTTACCTTATTTTATTTACATTATTATAAAATATTACTCACATACAGCAAAATATTAAAATGAACCAAAAAAAATATTTAAATTAAAAACACATAACAATAGTCATCTATAACAAGACTATGATATCAGAGAAGATTTGTCAGAACAGAGAATTTTTCGTTTCAAATTTTTAATATTTGATGATTTAAACTAGTCAGGTATTCCGTTGTACAAGCGAAAGATATTATAGAAGCTTCGCTGGAACATAGTAGTGGTATGCTGAGGAGGAGTTATTAGCCCTTTAAATCTGAGATTTAGGTTGTGAATATCCGTTCGATATGTAATTTTTTAGCAAGATATGGAGGAGTTTTAGATTTAATCATTTATGGAAAAAATATAAACAGTGCAAGTCTCTTCTCTTTTTTATATCCAACCATTTTGCCTCCTATAGTTTATATGTTACTGGTTACTTCTTTATTCCAAAAATAAACCTAAGATACGATTTATGGACTTTCTGTATCCCATCTAGCTGATCCTGATCTAAGCATGGCCCATATATGACATCACAGTAGTTAGAGTAGCCCAAAACCAAACTATCTGTAAGCTCAATTTTCTGCCGCATTGGCAAAATAAATATCGGTGAGGGTAGAGAAGTTTTAATGACGCGTAGGCTTTTCTTATATTGAGGCTCATGTGATCTTTAAATCTTAGTTCTGTGTCGATCATAAGACCTAGGTTTTTAGTACACTGAACTGAAAATGGTAGCAAATTTCCCTGAATTGTTATATTCATTTGTTTTTTTGAGTTCTGATTTTCCTTTTCCGAAATACATTACCGATTTTTTGGGATTCATTTTTAAATTGTGCTTTTCAGAAAATTTTAACAATTTTTCCAAATCCGTTTCTATTGCTTCTTTTGCTCCATCCAGTCTCGTGGGTAAAAGGAATGCCTAACCTGCGTGTCATCAGCATACTGATCTACTTTGCTGTTATTTAAAGATTTAGATAAGTTGCACGTAAAAATTAAAAACAAAATTGGTGACAAAATTGATCCTTGTGGAACACCGCTCTTAATTTCGCTAAACTCAGATTGCCCCGTTGACGTTTGTACGAACTGGAATCTCTTATCTAAATAGCTCATTATCGCCTATAGTGCTACCTATACAGTGACCGCCTAAAGTTCCGCATAAATTCGATAAAAATTGGAGACATAATTTTTTGAGAAAACGCTCGGACCCGTCGGTTTTTATTTTAAGTTGCGCATTATTTCACATAAATTTTTGTATACTGGGTGGAACAAAAAAAAAGATATGACGTCATCGGTAATTTTTTTTAATAGAATGCTATATTTTTTAACGGAAACCTAACGAATTGAAATTTTGATGATGCTAGGGTACGGGGATCGAGTGCGCACGCAAAGAGAAGTAAATAAACTGTTTAATGCCAAATACCCGAACCATCCTATTTCTCGGTCAACAGTTAGTAGAATAGAGCACAAATTCATAACTTCAGGTCATGTTAGGGATTTGACAAGATCAGGTCGTCCAAAAATCTTAGAAAAAACAAAATTAAACTTTCTGCTCTCCGTCGAAGAAAATCCAAACAATGCAACTTCACAAATTTCAGTTGATAATAATATAGCCGGAACGTCAGTAAGACGCATCTTAAAAGCAAATGAATACTACCGTTATAAAATTAGACTAATACACGAATTAAATGAGGACGATCTTGATGGAAGAAACGAATTTTGCGAGCACATGATGAACATTTGCAATAATAACCGTCAGTTTGTGTTACGAGTTTTGTTTTCGGATGAAGCAACTTTTTGTTTAAACGGTGTCGTAAATCGGCATAATTGTCGATAATGGTCAGTGTCAAATCCACACTGGGCAACTGAGGCTCATACACAGTACCGTAAATCTATTAATGTTTGGGCTCGTATCGTGGAAAATAAAGTACTAGGACCATACTTTTTCGAAGAAAACTTAACAGGACAACGCTATTTGAATGTTCTTCAAGAAGATCTTATCTCTGCTTTGGCTGCCCTATACCCAGATGAACAAGACCCTGCTGTCGCGACAGATAATTTGTGGTTTCAGCAAGACGGCGCACCGCCACATTTCTTTCGAGATATCCGTAATTACTTGGATACAGTGTTCCCAGAAAGATGGATAGGACGAAGAGGGCCAATAGAGTGGCCGGCCAGGTCACCAGACCTAAATCCCTGCGACTATTTTCTATGGGGGTACCTGAAAAGTAAAGTTTATATTAAGAAGCCAAACAACGTATGAAGATTTGAAAAATAGAATTAGATATGAAATTAGACGTATATCACTCGAAATAGTTAGTAGTGTTTTACATGAGTTTGTAAACCGTCTAGCTTTCTGCCAAGAAGTTAATGGAGATCAGTTTAAACACTTGATACATTAATAAGAGGTTTCACAGTTTATAACATTTTATCCTCGATTTTATCTTAATTTGTAAATAGACGTGTTTACTTGCCTTCTTGTTGTTAAATGTAAACATTTCTGAAACAGTTGAGTTTTGAGATAAGGTGTGTTATACGAAAAATTAATTGCTTTGAATTTCGCCTATTATTCATAAATGCAATAAAAGATATAGCATTTCATTTAAAAAAATGAGCGATGACGTCATATATTTTTTTTTGTTCCACCCTGTATACAAAAATTTATGTGAAATAATGCTTGCAACTTAAAATTAAAATCGACGGGTCCGAGCGTTTTCTCAAAAAATCATGTCTTTAATTTTTATCGAATTTATGCGGAACTTTAGGCGGTCACTGTATAATACAAAATGGCAAATAACAGTTCATGGTTGATTGTATCGAACGCTTTAGAGTAGTCAAGAAGAATAAGCGCAGTAGCCTTTCCAACATCATTTTCCCTAAAAATATTATCTGCATGTTATATTTGCTAACGGTGAAACACAGCTGTATCCTGGCCTAAGTCCTGACTGGTGTTCGGGTAGAATACTATACCTTTCCAAATGCTCCCTAATCTGCATATCCATAATCCTTTCCAAAACCTTAGATAGACATGGCAAAATACTAATGGGCCTTAAATCGCTCTATTCCTCAGGTATAGCTTTCTTTGGTAATGGCTGCACTTTTGGCTATTTTCCAGTCTGTGGGAAATACTGATTCCAATAAGCAGGTATTAATCAAATGAGCCAGGTATGGAAGAATCCTGGGACAGTTCAGAGTTAGCATTTGAAGATTAATTGCGTCATTGCCAAACGCTAAAGAGTTTATGCTAAATAATTGACTCTTAACCTCCTCAACATTCGCCGTGCGAAAGCAAAAGAGCTCATTAAAATTAGCCTTTAAGTTGTGCTGGTAAAAAGATAACAGGTCCTGGTCTACTTGTGATACAGATCCTTAATATTGCTTAAAATAGTTGTTAATTTCTCTAGGTTTATCTAATTTTTTTTCTTGTGATTGCGTTATTAGTAAAATTTCTCAACCGTTTGTAGTAGTCCCAATGTGCCTGATAACCAGAAGACTTAAAACGTGTATATGCTTTTTCTTTTAATTGTATTAATTTTTCGATATTATCTGTCATCCATGGAGGCATCCATGGATGCTTTTTTATAAGAACCGATTTTATAAGATATTAAAGGAGCGACAGCATCAAATATAGACAAAATTACATGGCTCAAACATTGAATATTTTCATCTATAGACTTTAAGTACAAAATTTGATCGAAAGGTGCGTTATTAAGGTAATAATTAAAAAGTACTTTATCAATTCTTTTAAAATTTCTTAATTTAATGTAAAAAGGAGTTTCTTTTATATTTATATCTAATGTACCGGGTGTCCAAATAAGAAAGGACGCCGGCTGTATCTCGGAAACTATTCATCGCACAGCGCTGGAAAAAAAATTTTGCAACTTTTTAATCGCCCTGTACTTAGATTCTTTATTAAAAGTAATTCAAGTGGGTACTCGTTTAAAAGGAAATTCAAAGGGCTTTCAAAATATGCACCTGTCAATGTCACTTTGTTTTCAGGGAAGTCGTCAGAGGGCGTTGTTTAACAGAGACTGGGTTTTTAGAAATTTTCTCTAAAAAGTTAAACGCAATGATATGATTTTTTCACTGCGGTTTCGAAGACTTAAAACATACTAACAAACCAGTAAAAACCGCGTTTCGATATCTCCATTTGTTTTCGAGTAATTTTAAAATAACCTATTTTTCAAATTTTAAATATTATTAGCAATATTAGGGCGGTCTTTGTGACAGAATATTATCAAAAATTACTGAAAATTATTTGAAAGCTCATAATCATATTTCCACTTGAAAATATAATTGGCAATCGAGAATCTCCGAATATGATTTATTAGAGCATTATTTATTAATTCTATTTGAATATTACTATTATATCAAGAGGCCTTTGGAAATATAAACAGAAACAAAGGATTGGAAAATGTCATTTAAAGTTACTTAAATTGACAGTTGTCAGTTTTAAGTTATTTCTGATGTGTAAGTGTTTTTTTAGTACAAATTAATAAGTTTAAAAATGAAAATTCCAAATGAAGTAGCCTATAATATGCTAGCAGTTTATTTCGAATGCAATCATAACTCAACGGTTGCCTCTCGAATATATGCTATGCGGTATCCAGAACAGAGACATTATACGAAAAGGACATTTGCAAGATTAGCTACTCGGTTGCGAGAAAGTGGCAGTATCCATTTACCTCTTTACAGAAGACGTCGCTCTGGACGATCCGAAGAAAATATTGTTGAAAATATGTGCTTGCTTATATTGGATTATACCCTCACATAGGAATAAGGCAAATTTCATTGGATTTGGGCATTACGAAATCAACTGTGCATAACATTTTAAGAGACCACAGGTTCGTTAAAAAGTTGATAATTAAATTTGACTATTACTAGAATCGAATATTAAAAAATATATATTATTTTTATTTTTTACCTAATTTGATTGTTATTTTAGGTTGCATCCATATCATATGGTGCTGCATCAGGAATTAACAGGAACCGATTTTGATAGACGACTTGATTATTGTAACTGGTTTAGCAATATGATGGAAGAAGATCCCCATTTTGTCTCAAACATTCTATGGACAGACGAGGCAACTTTCATCAGTGTTGATAGTGTAAATTTACACAATATGCACTATATGGCTCCCACAAATCCCCACTGGATGAGAGAAGTGCAGTATCAGGGTCGGTGGTCTGTTAATGTCTGGTGTGGGATAATAGGGGGAAGAATTATTAGTCCATACATTTTTGAAGAGGTCCTCAATGGACACACCTATTTAGATTTTTTACAAGATCACTTGCCTGTACTGCCTGAAGACATCCCAATTCAAACCCGTGCAAGGATGTTTTTACAGCACGATGGATGTCTCGCGCATTTTGCGATAAATGTGAGAAAATTTTTGAATTTAAGGTGTCCTCATAGGTGGATTGGTCGAGGAAGTATATTTCTTTGGCCCCCGCGATCTCCTGATCTGACTTGCCTAGATTTTTATTTGTGGGGCAGACTAAAGGATATCGTTTACCAAACCAGACCTACAACACGAGATGATATGATAGTTAGGATCAGAAATGCGGTAACAAGCATGTCAGTTGCTTTAAGTGGAGGCTGCAGTTCACGTTACTTATTGAAAAGTACGCGACTGTATTAGTAACGATGGTGGACACTTCGAACATCTTGAAAGAAATTGATTTAGTTATATGTTTTATTTTTATTTATTTTATATTTAGTATTAATTTGCGCTATTTGTTATAATTGTTTAGTCAGAAGGATTTTGAAGATTGAATAAGAGGCGGATACTGCCATTTTCTGCTAACCGAGTAGCTAATCTTGCAAATGTCTTTTTCGTATAATGTCTCTGTTCTGGATACCGCATAGCATATATATTATTCTAGAGGCATCCGTTGAGTTCTGATTGCATTTGAAATAAACTGTTATCAAGTCGGGGGAGTTTAATTTTTGTAACGTTTTTTTTCAGATTGATCGGCGTTGCCATTCGCCTAAGATATTCTAAGATTCGCCTGAGACAAACTTATTCCGACTTATCTAATCTGTCAATTCCTGCTAATTCTGAATCATTTGTTAAATTAATTATAGGTACTTATATTTAAAATTTGAAAAATAGGTTATTTTAAAATTACTCGAAAACAAATAGAGATATCGAAACGCGGTTTTCACTGATTTGTTAGTATGTTTTAAGTCTTCGAAACCGCAGTGAAAAAATCATATTATTGCATTTAACTTTTTAGAGAAAATCTCTAAAATCCCAGTCTCTGTTAAACAACGCCCTCTGACGACTTCACTGAAAACAAAGTGACATTGACAGGTGCATATTTTGAAAGCCCTTTGAATTTCCTTTTAAACGAGTACCCACTTGAATTACTTTTAATAAAGAGTCTGAGTACAGGGCGATTAAAAAGTTGCATTATTTATGATCTTCCCCCACCCTTCTCATTGGAGATGAAGAAAATTCTTTAGCCAAATTAAGGCAAAATTAATGAAGATTATTCTGATGTTTTCAAAATGGTACCTAATACTGGCTGTTTTAGACGAAATTTGATTTTTTTGAAATTACTGTGCAGTTACGCCCTCTTGTGGTAGTCTTAGGAACTTGTAAATATTTTCCAGCCATTTTTTTTTGGCTACTTTTCTTGAGAAAATTTTTTTTTCAGCGCTGTGCGATAAATAGTTTCCGAGATACAGCCGGCGTCCTTTCTTATTTGGACACCCGGTACATTGTATGGTGATCAGACACATTTTCTATATTTTATACCTTTTTCACATAATTATCACAATGTTTAGGAATAACAATCCAATCTATTAAAGTTGTTGATCCTGCACAAATTCTAGTACGGCTCTTCATTATTTCTTTGAAATTAAAAGTATTTAAAAGAGAAATTAATTTTTGGGTATTACTCTTATTAATATCCAAGAAGTCAACATTAAAATCTCTCCCACAGATGACCTTATCGCACATTATAGAGAATTTGGATAAAGATTCTTCAAGTGTCTCTAAAAATAAAGGAAAGTTTCCCCTTTGCAATCAATAAATCGAACCTATACAATAAATGCATTTTTTTATTTTAAATTTTATCCAAAGTTGCTCAATGCTTCCATTAGATGTACAATCGAGAAAATTAAAACATATCCAGTTTTTAACGTAAATTACAACCCCTCGACCCAGAAACTTATTGCCTTCAATATGGAGACTGTCTTTTCTTATAAATTTGTAACCGACAATTTGAAGAGAATTATCATCAATTTTATCTGCTATAATAACGTTTCTGATAAACCTAAGATGTTATAATGTTTATTATTATGTTTATTAAGAACTTGAAAAACCTAAGATTTCACTGTGAAGTTTGTTTCATTAATATTGGTGATAAAATCTATAATAGTACCTACTCTAGGTGAGTTTTTACGGTTCTTTTAATATGCTTTTCATACTTTTAATGCATTAATAATGAGCATATTAAGGTTATCGTTAAATCGCCGTACACACAAGATGCTCCTTTTTTGGCGACACCTTGTAAAAACGTTGAAATCGCGTAGTGTTAGTATTGTAAAATTTCTTTTGCACCCACATCAACGGTTTAATAAAAACCCGTTTTCGGATTATTTAAATGGCGATTGAATAATTTTGCGAGGGACGAATCGAAATATATGGTTATGGTTCAATGACTGAAAAGGGAAAACGAACTAGCATTTTAAAATCAAAAGTTGACGTATGAGCTGTCTTCAAGTTTCTTAGTTTCTATCAAAGTGTAAGAATATACTAAAAGTTATTGGGAGGAACCTTAAAAACACCTATTAAAGCTAGTTATTTAAAAAACCATTTATGTTAAAGAAATTACAGTACCTACTTTAGGCGATAAAAAAGTGAAATCGCGTCATTTTTCCTTTACGGTCGGTACCTAAAATGGCGCTCTTTCAAAACAAACGGCGAGAAAATCTGATATTTACGTGCTTAAAGTCCATTCTTTTGGTCTGTGAAATTTTTCTATGAATGGACCATTACGCTCGAAAATATACTGTTTGAACGCTTAAGTGAAAATATCCATATACAATCTAAAACATCTATATCAGATATTATAACAATGTCCGTCTCTCTCACTGAATTTATATGCCTCACAGCCGCGTACCGACGTCGGCACGGGCCTGTGTTCAAAATTTTCGCCAGGCCCCTATTTCTGATAGGAAAACGCGGAAAATAAAATAAATAATTTCTTTTTGTATGACATTTATTTATATTACTATACTAAAACACGTTAACGTATGTCTTAGTACCTACCTACACCTATCCTATCTAATCTAAAAGAAGCATTTAATAATAAAAAAATCCATCTAAAACGTTTTTTTTCTTGCTTTGGAATTTGCAAAAGTTGAGATAATATTATCAATATTGAGCTCTCGAGATATCTCATTTTCAATAGAAATAATTGCCAAAGCAGACAACCTTTCTTAGCCCATTACACTTCTTAAGTAATTTTTAATTTTGAAAACGATCTTTCTGAAGAAGCTACTGAAACAGGAATTGTAAGAAAATATTACATGCGGTTACAATTTCGCTAAAACTGCAGCAAGATTAAAAATTTTGAATCAAAATAAATTCGAGTAGTTCTAAAATCGTATTGATGTCATTTATTTTTCCCTGAAAGCATTTTCTAAAAGATATTATTATCATAGATCGTCTGGATATTTGATATAAAGCCTTTCGCCCATTTCATATAATGTCTTATCCGAAATGGATGAATTACGTATAGTTTTTGGTAAAATTACCCTAAAAGTGTCGTAAATTTCGTTCAATGCGCCACTCCTGCTTTTTATTTGAGCAATAACTATGTCGATTGTTTTATAAAAAACATTAATTTTAAACCATTCATCAACGCTTTCAATGTGGTGTAGGTTTCTGCTCTCGTCAAAAAATATCTTGTGGCGAACCATTCTTTTTTGCACGAACTGAGTAGAAGTACCCCATTCTCCTGCTAATTCAATAGCTTCCTGCATTAATAAGTGAAAATTATTCCTCATTTCTTTCATATTTGCATATAAAGTATTAAATAATGTGACAGATTGATCAATATTTTGGTCTTTATTTTGTAAGAGCCTAGAAACGGTATCTACTTGTTTTAAGACATTTGTTTCAATTATAATTCAAATTCAAATTCAAATATATTACGTAAAGTTATATACAAAAGTGTTATTGTTACATAGGAAAAATAGGTACAAATAAAAATAGATAACAACCCTATTTCATGAGAGAAGAAAAATAACGTTAAATACCTATATACCTAATGTAAAAATCCAAGAAGAGGAATCGGCCTAAGGCCATCTAATGACGTACCTTGTGTGCAGATTTCCTCTTCCAAAAATGGCACAGATATTAAGAGGTTAAGAACGGCAACAGCCCGGCCGCTATGCAGGCGGAAAACAGGCGAGAGAACAAAAAGGTAGTAAAAATTACGACTAATATGCACTAAAATAACCCAATATCCACACACTCAGAACAACGTTTCAAAAAATGTTTGATTTTTCAATAAAAATTGTTTGGTTTTGGCTTTGAAAATTTTTGGATAATTATAAGATTTTTTCAATTCAGCAGGCAGTGTGTTAAAAAGAACTGGTCCATAATAGGTTACAAATCTTTGGGTCACATTTGTACGTTTAAATGGAATAAACATATTTATCTCTTTTGTTGCTCTTGTGAGATAGTTGATAGAATCACTATTAATTGGTGATAATGTAGTATGGACATAGTTTAAAGTGAAATGGATATAAATATTTCTGACACTTAGTAAATTTAGATTATTATATAGTTCACCAGTTGAAAATCTATATGGTCTTTTAAATATTATTTTTAGTGCAGAATTCTAAGTGATTAACAACTTCTTTATAGTATTGTTATACGCGCAACCCCATATAATAATACAGTACCTTAAATTGGATTCTATTAGTGCGTTATATAAAGTTTTTAACATTTTTACACTTAGGATTTTACGTACCTGATACAATTTATAGAAAATATTCCTAATTTTTTTATTAACGAATGCAATATGTTCCTCCCATTTAAGATACTGAGTCAGTATAACCCCCAGATATTTGATTTTTTCAACTTTTTTTATTTTGATACAATTACATGCATCATTATGCGATAAGAAGTCATTATTATGAATAACAATCTCTGTGGGCGGTGGTTGATCTACTGACGTTGCGGAAAAACTCATATAATAAGTTTTATTAAAGTTTAAACTTAAAAGACTGTTGTTGAGCCACTCATACATTTTACTAAGGCCAATTTCGGCTTTTTTAAAGACTCTCTTCCAAGAATTATCAGAAAACAATAATGCAGTATCATCTGCGTACGAAATAACTTCGCAGTCGTCCAATAAGCTTCCTATACTATCAATATACACAAGGAAGAGTACTGGTCCCAGCACTGTTCCTTGTGGAACTCCGGTTTTAATGTATTTAGGAGAGCTCATTGTGTTATTAATCTTAACAAATTGTTTTCTATCTGATAAATAATTTTTTAATAAGTTAAGATGCCCGTTTCGAATACCAATTTTTTCTAAACGGTTAAAGAGAATTTCATGTGAAACGGTATCGAAAGCTTTCGAAAGATCCATAAAAACTGCTAAACTTTTTTTTCTGTTTTGTAGATTAATGTGAATATTATTAACTAAATCAAATACGGCTTTCTCCGTATTTTTTTTTATCTCGAAAACCATATTGCTTTTGATATAAAAGATTATTCTTTTCCAGGAAATTCATAATTATAGACTTTAAACATTTTTCAAATATCTTAGTTATTTTTTAATGTGCATTATAAGTTCATTTGTATTAACTGGAAAAAGAAACATGGAGTTAGGATTAATTTTAATTTTTTCTTTAAAACTCGATGAATTTTTATTGATATTTTTTTGAATTTTTGAACCTACATTTGTAAAAAACTCATTAAAGGTATTACTAATTGTTACTTCATCTGTTATTATGTCATTATTTACTTTTATTTTAAAATTATTTTGAGGCGCTTTTTTTGATGGTTGGTAATCTCATTAATAAATTTCCATGTTTTTTTGTAGTCATTTTTGGATTCATCTATTTTTAGCTTATAATAATTATTTTTTGCCAATTTCATTACCTTAGTTAAATTATTCCTAAATTTTTTATATTTTATTTCATCGGCAATATTATGGTTCATGTTTAAAGATTTTTTCATGCTATCTCTCTGTTTTATAGAATTAATAATACCCTGGGTTACCCAAGGCTTACGTTTTCTTGTTTTGCTATTTAGTGTTATAATATACGTGTGTTTCCTTAGAAAATATAAAATTTTATTTTTAAAACAGGTATATGACTCTTCTATATTGTTGTTTGTAAACACTTCTTCCCATATTTCTTTAGCCAGATCATTTTCTAAATTTGTGTAATTTATATTTGCTTTCCGTTGCATGCTATTAAACTGGGCAATATTTTTTGTTACATTTTTAATAGATAGCCCAATAGGATAATGGTCAGTTAGATTAGTTTTAAAAATTAATGGTAAGATAGAGTTTTTTCTTAAATCAAACTGATCTATTTTTAAAAATATATGATCGAGTGCTGTTTTAGAATTGTGGGTTTCTCTTGTTGCTTGATTTATGCACGACATATATCCATTTTGCGACATAACACTTAAATACTTAGTTACATTCATATCAGTTTCCTCCAAAATATTAATGTTAATATCCCCAATAAATATATTGCACATATTTTGCTTTCCTATAAATCCTTGTGTTTCCAGATCGTTTAAAAATAAGTTTAAATTTGTAGAAGGTGGTATGTATACACCGGTAATACCCAAAGAAATATCGTTTATTTTCATAGTACAATGCAAGAGATTAGTTTCAGTTAGTTTTATTATTTGAGATATTGCATGCAAATTATTTTTGATATACATTACAACACCGTCATTTTTATTAAAGAAAGAGTTATTATTAAAATCACCAAAACCAGCAAGCCTGAATGTGTCAACATTGCTAATTGTAAATGTTTCTGACAACACTACAATATCGATTTTTGTGATATCCAATTCATTCAAATAAATTATCAATTCATCAAAATTCTTTTGTAAGCTTCTGATATTAAAATGTATAATATTAAGCCCACCACCATCACCAAAAACTTCGCCAGCCCGCCCCATGTCATCCGCCAACACTACATCCAACCTGCTACCCTCCTCAACCTCATCACTAAATTCCAAAAAATTTGTCATCTTTAAGAAAAAAAAAATTAAATCTTAAATATTCTAACAAAAATACACCTAATAAATAAGTTACAGAAAAAAGAAAGCAACAAAACACGTATTTTTTTTAAGCAGCCAAACATAATAAACCTCTATTATTTATTTAACTAATAATTAAAAGAACTGTTTCAAATTTCTCTAACTGACTTTTTAAAGATGTTGCTTCGGTAATTTCCGCTGTATTTTGAGAAGTAAGATATTTTAGAAAGTGTCTTTAATACATCAATGTACCTAAAACGAAGAGCTTCCAAAGCATCATGCCTGGACGACCACCGAGTAGGCGCTAATTTTTTTAAAGTTATTTTATTTTGCTTCACACTTTGCAATAGCGCCCATCGTTTGATGCTGTGACCAAAAAACACATATAAATTTTGAACCATGTCAAAAAAGTTTCTTACTTCCGCAATATCTTTAACTGAATCATTAAGAATTAAATTTAAATTATGTGCTGCGCAATGCACATATCGAGCATGTGGTGCTAATTTTAAATTTTAAAATTTCCGCTTGTACACCTTTATACACACCGCTCATGTTAGCAGCTTCGTCATAACCCTGCCCACGAAGCTTTATTATAGAAAGATCATGGTTGTTTAGAATTTGCCAAATGGTTTGGCAAAGGCCCGCACCAGTTTGGTCCGTTACTGGAATAAACCCTAAAAAAGATTCGTGGATTTTAATTTGCGCCGGTGTGTTTTCTACATAATCTGTTATGACTTATCTCATTATTATACTTAACTGATCAACTTTTGCAATATCCTGGGTGATATCAACTATAACTGAAAAAAATGGAGCTTCTTTAATTCTCTTTAAAATTTCTTATTTAACCGAATTGCCTAATATTTAAATAATTTCGTTCTGAATTTTTGGGCTTAAATACGTAACAGATTTTTTTTCCTTGTGTTCCAATAAATTTTGTAATACGGGATCATACTTTGAAAGCAATTGAATAATAGATAAAAAAAGACCTGGATTCTTTGAATTTTTGCTTTCATTATGTCCTCTAAAAGGCATGTTGCAAGAAGCTAGTGTTAGGGTCACATCAATGACGCGCCTTAAGATTTTTCTCCATATAGAAATTTCCTGGCGCATATTTTCATCTAATTCTTGGTCAATACTCTGAAAGTATTTTCGTGATTTTTTTTAAGTTCGGCTCTAGCCAACCCAACTACAGCACTACATGGCACTCCCACTCTCAATACGTATGCCGTATAACGTTAGTAACATGCACCGATCTCACTTTTTTTCACTCAAATTACTGTATTTTTCTCATTTTATATTTTAATTAAAATTTAAAGTGTGCTGTAAAATTTTATGTCATCTGCACGAAAAAACTAACAAGATGCTGAGATCGCCGGGCCCGTGTCTTTTGAACACTTTAGACCCATGGTCGGTACGCCGCTGGGCATCAAATTCTTTTCAATCGATTGATAGACCCAGACTAGACAACCCTCATAAGAGGGAAGACTAATTATAGGACCCCCCTTTTAAATGATATTGACCCTGAGATGCCAAAACGAAAAATTCAACCCAAACACAGTTGAGTCATTCCCCAAATGACGTGTTTTTCCTATGACTGACCCTCTTGTGATATCTGCTTCCTTTTGATATAGTAAATGCATCGGACGTGCTGCGTATGTATGGGTCATAGGCGTGACTCACATCTTATACATGCACGCTTTGTGTATATTTTTAATCATACTGAATAACTGAAATTAATTGAGGAAAACATAAACGTTTACCTATTTTATAAAATCAATCCAAAAATTCAATTTTTCCACCGCAGAATTACATGACAAATAATAATAATAATAATAATAATAATAATAATAAGACGTTTATTAGCCACCAATACAAAAAAAACATAATTACAGAGGGTAATATGATTATATACATGTAATTGAATATTAGAATATTAAACAAAGAGAGCATTTTGAAAACAATAGGTTATATAAAGAATTTAGTTAACACAAGTAAGGCAACTAATAAGCCATGCATTCAGACTTCCAGAAAAGAAGAAAACAACTTCCTGGATTCTGTTAAGGCTTATAATAGAAGAAGTGAGAGAAAAAAAAACAATTCTTATAGACAAACTAAAAAAAACAAATAGGTAGGCATATACTTATGAGGGGAAAAAGCAGTAGGGGGAAAAATGGATGAAACGGAATGGAAAAATTCTTTTTTTTCTCTTTTCCCTTCTTCCTTTCTTTTTTTTTTTTAAACAGTTAATTTTTAAATAATAAATGTTAATAGAATATTTTACGTTGCATTCAGTTAGTTAGCATGTGCGTAGTATTTTAATAAAGAAAGGCTTTCAAGAAAAATTAAGTTTGAGTTAAAAGAAGAAGCTTGGTTTTTAATTTAAAAGTTTTTCAGTGACAGTAAAATTAATTACTTTGAACTTATTAATCAAATTTGGTACGACATAAGAAAAGGATCGGTTAAAGAGTTCTTTGCTATGGCAAGGAATTGTTAAAAGATTTTTACGTTTTATATTAAGATTATGCACATCAATACGATAGGTAAGCTTTTCAAGTAAGTAAGGCGGAGTTTTTGATTTTAGAATTTTGTAAGAAAAACATAAAATATGTAATATTCGTCTATTGTGCATATTTAGCCAACCTGCTTCTTTTAATTTATAAGAAATATGTTGCCGTCTTCTTATACCAAATATAAGTCTTAAGCAAGAGTTTTGAAGTTTTTGAATTCTACTTGAGTCGGAGTTATCGAGACATGGTCCATAAATTGTGTCGCAAAAATTTAACGGTGATAGTACTAAAGCATCACAGAGTAGTTTTTTGATACTTGAGCTTAAAAAATGTCTTTGACGATATATTGTTTTTAAGGCAGAATATCCATTTTTTAGTTTAAGGGTAACATGTTCTTTGAATCTAAGTTTATAGTCTATTACTAGTCCAAGATTTTTTGCAGAGTTTTTAAAACTTATTATATTGTTATTAAGGTGTACATTTAAATTATTTAAAATATTAATTCGATGATTGTCACTACAAAAAAGAATAGCTGCTGATTTAGTGGGGTTAATCTTTAGAAGTAATTTTTGAGTTTCTATATTTAAGGTATTTAAATCCTCATTTATATATTGATTAGCTTGGACAACATTAGTGTGATGAAATGAATAAAATAGCTGGGTGTCATCTGCATAGCAATGGTGCTTACAGTGTAAATTTTTTTTGGTAATTTGTGAAGTATAAAGAGTATAAAACAAAGGACCAAGAATGCTACCTTGGGGCACCCCAGAGGTAACATCCAGTGCATTTGATTTATTGTTATTAAGCACTATCTTTGTTTTCGATTAAACAAGAAAGAAGACACCAATGCCAACGCAGACTCAGCAAAACCCATATATTCTAATATAGCCAGTAATATTCTGTGATTTACCATGTCAAAGGCTATAGAAAAATCTAAGAGAACCAACACCGTAGCTTTATGTTTATCAAGTTCCTTAAAAATATCATCAGTCACTTTAGATAAAGCGGTTGCACAACTATACCCCTTACGAAACCCAGACTGGTATTTATGAATTAAATTATTTACATTTAAATATTGAACTATTTGATACTCCATAACTTTTTCTAATATTTTTGATAGTATAGGAATTACAGATATTGAGCGAACATCATTAAATTCAACAGGATTTTTTATTTTGGGCAAAGGAATAACATTGGCTTCTTTCCATTGATCGGGAAAGCAGTTTTGTTCTAAACATACGTTTATAATATGAGTGAGTGGTTTAATTATGGCAGGACAACAAAGCAAAATCAGGGTAATGTTTAATTGATCAACGCCAAATGCTTTAGATTTAATAGATTTTAAGTAATTTATTATTATATCTTGTGTCACCAAATTAAATTTAAATTCAGCCAAATAATTTAACCTATGTTTTTTAAAATACCCAACAAATTCTTCGTCAGGGTTATTATTTGTTTTTGTTAATATTAGAAAAAAAAAATTAAGTTTATCTACATCTTGCATAAGAGGAGGAAGTTGTATATTTGATTTATTAGAAATATTTAGTTTGTTAAGTTCTTGCCATGTTTCCTTGTTATTACATACTCTAAATCTGTGAGTCAGGTATGCCTTTTTTTCCGCCCTAATTGAACTAGTTGCAAGATTTCTGTACTGCTTATAATTTTCCCAATCCTCGCGACTTTTGGTGTTTCTAAATTTACGTAAAGCCGAGTTGCGAAGTCTTTGTATAAATCTAATATTAGGAGTAATCCAGGGGCAATATGGTCTAGTTTTACCCTTTACGTTTTTTATAGGAGCATGTAAGTTAATTAATTCTAATAAAGATTGAGTAAAAAAAAAACTGTATTATTTAAATCAGCCATATTGTACATATTATGCCAGGGAATCGATTCAATATCAGACTGAAATAAACAAGTGTTGATATTTTTTAAATTTCTATAAGTGAAATTATAAATTTGAGGCTTAGGTATATCAAAGTTTATCTTGCAGTAAGTTAGCATATGATCCGATATTTCAATATCCCTTATTCCACAATTCTCCACCGACTCTAAATTTGAGAAAAGTAAATCAATTAAAGACATAGTGGTATTGGATATTCTGGTAGGGTCAGTTATAAGCTGTTGCAAACCATATAATTCAGTAATTTCGCTTAATGATACCTTAAAATTCAAATCTAAAAAACGTATATTAAAGTCACCCAAAAGTAAAATAGATTCATAGTTAACATAAAAGTCGGTCATAATATTTTCAAGACGGGAATAGAATAGATGTATGTCGCTCTTGGGAGGACGATATATATTATCAATTAAAACTTTTTGATTATTTACTTTTAATTCGATCCAGACATGCTCAAGATAATCGCATGTTTCTTTAAGAACTTCACGATAGTCGATACATGATTTTACATAAACAGCTATACCACCTCCCCTGCTTAATCGATCTTGCCGTATGAGACTATAATTTTGCAATTCTATGACTTCGTTGGTAATAACCGCAGAAATGTCACAAGTTCTTTTCATAGTTGCCAATCACATAACGCCTATTTGTTTTTTTTTGACAGGAATCAAAAATCATTCAATTTAAAGTCGAAATTATACCCATTTGTAGTTACGTCATCCAGGTGAGAAAAAACGTATGGCGTAGATATTTTTGCCAATCAATATTAGGTTAGAAACTTTACCATCGCCTTCAGAAATTAATAGTCTGCTATGTATTTTTATACGTTCAAAAATTAACAAATGATTTATTTTAGCAGCATATTATTATATTTTTATATTCGTGTATATACTTTCATTCCCAAAAAATTTTTAAAAATCTTGTAGTATTTATTGTATTATTAACAAACTTAACAATTAACAAATATTATTATAATTAATCATAAATAATGGGACATAAACAACAAGTCCGAAACGGAATTGCACTTCAAATTGAGAATGTGATGCGAGCCGCAGATGCAACAAAATTGAGCACAACAACGATCGCAAATATAAAGAAGAATGGGATAAAATCAGATCAGGATTACGCTGCTCGTATATTTTGCAAGCAAAAGACCGCAAAAACCAAATCTACAACATATTTGAAAAGTAGAATTCGGCACGAGCAGTAGACGTAACAAAACCGAGCTTACAAAAATTGTGAATAATGGTATAAAATTATTTTAACTCACTGGGAAAAATTTAAATACTGACAATTTAATTTACTTGTTCATGAAAAAAATGCTGCTTGAAGGAATATGTTAACATATTAAAATGAAAATACCATTCCAAAAAATAAAACATACAAACTCAAAAAAAACACGCCATATTGCATGGCAGAATGTCATAAGCATCACACACTTGTATTGCCTCCCAAGCCAATTTTTCAATGACCTTTTCTGTATGAAAAATATATTTTTGCCAATGATCTATAGAAATTTCGTTTATTACCCTTTCCCATGTAGTCAGAACTTCCGAAGGTGACCCCTTAAAATTGGAAATATATTGATCATATTTTCGTTTACATTCCGACCATACCATTTCAATTGCATTAAACTGGCAATGATATGGTGGCAGTCGCAAAATTTTGTGTCCTAAAGGTTTAACATAGTCATCGAGGAAGTACTTTTTTTCACTAGGGCAGTTTCTGCGTGCAATACTCCATATTTTATCTTTCATGGCTTTTTCTGGAAAGCTAATATTCTTTTTCTTCAACCATTCGGTCAGTCTCTGCTTTGTCCAAGATTTTCTCGGGATTTCTTCTAATAAACCAGAATGGTAACTTGCATTGTCCATGATTATAAATGACTTTGGGGGAGGATTTGGAACCAGCTGAGTTTTAAACCAGTTTTCGAAGTTTTTCCTGTTCATATTGTCATGATAATCTCTCGTCTTTACTCCACTCTTGAATATTAAATTTGCACCCTTGATGAAGCCATCTTTGGTTGCGGCGTGGACCACGATATAACGATGACCTTAAAAATAAAAGATAATTCAATTCTCTTCTTTTAGAAATCATTCATCCAGAACATAAATATACAGGGATGACAATTTCAAGAGTAGCCATGGCTTATAATTTTTAAACCGTAAAAGATATAAAAAAATGCTTAAAACCGTTTCTATAGTAACAAGGGGGAACCAAAATGATGAATTTTTTAGGGATATACTATCATCCCCCTAACCCCCAGAGCCACCCTCTTAAAAATTTTAAATTGGAAGGGTAGTCGAGTGATACCTTGTTTGAAAGGTCTATTAATTCCCTATATTTTGCCGTCTTACTCATTAAAATCAATGCAACCATTTCCGAGATATGTATGTCCTTTTAAATGTTAGTCAATTCATTTTACTATCAGAATAAAAATATTTATTCTAATACTAAAATGAATTGTTAAAAGCCAAAACAAAACTCCAATAAATAGTACACTTATACTGAAATTATTGAATTGTCGGAATGGTATTTGGCGATGTAAAAAAAAGGAAAATTTTCGATGCCTGCCATTCTCGAAATATTTGTTGTTTTTTGTTTATTTAAATTTTGCCTTAAAATGTTCAATTTTTGGTTTGGTTAGTAATATCGTGGTTCTTTTTGTAATTTAAAGTTCTCTCACTGCTCTAGTTTTATTTTTACAATGGTTTATACGATCGCCGAAAGAGTTGAAATGATATTTATTTATGGTTCTCAAAATCGCTGTTTTCGTAGAAGTGCCACAATATTTAATGAGAGGCACCCAGATAAGCAGGTTGGGCATTATTACATCCAGAAGTTGGTAAGAAAATTTGAAGAAACTGGGTTTGTAGGTGATATAAAAAAAAATCAGCCAAGAATACTGGATAAAGCAACTCAGATTGAGGTTCTTGGGCATTTTGCTATGGATCCTGGTATGTCGACTCGTCAAGCAGCAGCTGCCACAGGAGTGTCTCGTGAATCAGTACGAAAGATATTAAAAATTAATAAATTCCATCCTTACAAGCTACAGATTGTTCAAGAACTTGGTGATGACGATCCAGACAGGCGGATCGAATTTTGTGAATTAATGACCCAAAAAATAATAAATGAGCCATGTTTTATAAAAAACATTTGTTTCAGTGACGAGTGCACTTTTTATTTAAACGGTAACGTTAATAAGCAAAACTGCCGTTACTGGAGTAATGAGAATCCCCATATTTTTAGGGAAGGGCACACCCAATATCCCCAAAAAATAAATGTGTGGGCCGGAATTCTAGGGAATAATATAATTGGGCCATTGTTTATTGATGAAAATCTAAATGGAGAAATTTGTGCTGAAATATTAGAAACAACTGTTGAGCCTTTAGTAATAACGGAATTGGAAAACCAAAGGGATGAAAATGGAGATCTTGTTCTTGATGAAAATTTATTGCATTTTCAACAAGATGGGGCCCCACCACATTATGTATTGCCTGTTAGAGAGTGGCTAGATAATCATTATCCAGACCAATGGATTGGTAGAAGAGGACCTATTGAGTGGCCGCCAAGATCGCCAGATCTCACCCCTCTCGATTTTTTTCTTTGGGGTCACCTAAAATCAGTCGTTTTCAAAACGCAGCCTGCCACCATTGAGGAGCTAAAACAAAGAATTACACAAGAGTGCCGATTATTAACAACTGAAGTTTTTAGAAATGTTCGTCAAGAGTTTGAAAACAGATTGTACTTTTGCTTGCAAAATAATGGAAGCCACTTTGAGCATTTAATAAAATAATTAAAGTTCAATGCAGATTTTTATTGTTTTAAAAATAGAATAAACGCAATATTGCAGAGTGTTTTCCTAGTTCTTAACCATTTGTACTAATGTTCAAATGTTAAATATTTTATGACATTTTCAAAATATGTTAATTTTATAAGAAATTAAAAAACACTTAAATAACCTTTAATAAAATATTAAAATTGGCATAACTCTAAAATAAATGCATTGATTATTATAAGTAGGGTCGCATAATATAGGGAATTAATAGACCTTTCAAACAAGGTATCACTCGACTACCCTTCCAATTTAAAATTTTTAAGGGGGTGGCTCTGGGGGTTAGGGGGATGATAGTATATCCCTAAAAAATTCATCATTTTGGTTCCCCCTTGTTACTATAGAAACGGTTTTAAGCATTTTTTTATATCTTTTACGGTTTAAAAATTATAAGCCATGGCTACTCTTGAAATTGTGACCCTGTATAATTAATAAGTAAAGTTCCATGCACATACGAGTAGTGTATGGAGTTAAATTCCCTCATATTGTCTTAGAGAGAAATTATATGAAACTATGAAACAGATGAATGATGAAACTATGAAGCTAGAGGGCTCTTACAAGGGCAATAGTTTTTATTCAAAAAAAAATCTAAAAAGATAACCAGATAATTTTTACCTTCACTGTTTTTCCTTGAATCCGTGTGCTTGGTGTCATCTTGCCAGCTACTACGAAATGATCCCTTGCTAAAAATCCACGTCTCGTCAATGAAAACTGGAGTAAAACCTTCCGAACCTACACTTCTATTTTTGATATACTCCCTTAAAAAATTGATTCATTTATGAACAATATTTGGCAAATCCATCAAATATTTTCTGTTATTTGATTTTTTCCACTTGAAGCCTATACTATTGATCCATCTTCTTAAGGAGTCAATGGAAAACTCAAAATATTCAATTTCTTCCCTGAACTTTTCTCTTATTGTTGCCAATATTACATATTCTTTTCTGGCGTACATAGAATAAATTGTGTCCCAAATTCTATGTTTCAAATATGTTGTAATTTTGGTTTTTGCTGTTTTTTGCTTGGAAGATATACAGGCTACGTAATCCTGGTCTGATTTTATCCCATTCTTCTTTATATTTGCAATCGTTGTGCCCAATTTTGCTGCATCTGCGGCTCGCTGTATCACATTCTCAATTTGAAGTGCAATTCCGTTTCGGACTTGTTCCTTTTCCAGTTGAAAAAAAGCCAATATATTTAAAATCATCAGCTGCGATTGTTCATTATACCTATTATATCTTTTTTTAGGCATTATCTAACACTTCGAAATAACTTTCAAGAACAAGTTGACAAACCAATATTTTTGATTGACAGTGACGGATATTTCACATAACCTAGTATATAAAAGATGAATAATCATCAGACACCAATTTTTTTCAAAAGTTTGTTGTCGCCGCTGTTTGGAATATGCTAAACAAAGATAAACAAAAATGACGTCATTACACATGGGTATAATTTCGACTTTATTTCATTAAAATTATTATATTAAGTTTAAACGGACGTAATTTTAGTTTGACAGTTGACAAGCTGTAGCAGTCAACTACGCCTACTTGTATTCTAAATTTGATAACGCATGCGTATATTCTTGCTCAAAAACAGCCATATTTCTCACATAAATTAAAGCAAAGGACCAAGAATGTGGTTTTATAAAATCAACAATAAAACTGTTAAGATGACATAAGACTTTTCAAGGTCGCGGTGAAAAAAAACAAAACGAGGATTTGGTGTTTTAATGCGGGTCGCGATCTAGGCGGCCGTGAAATTCCCGCGAAACGTGGCGACGTTGCAAAAATGCGAAATTATTTCGTTCACCCTATTCAGTTTCAACGAGTTTGATTTAATTGCAATGTTGTCAAGCTGCGCGAAATTTAAAAAAAAAATTGAAGAAACATTTGTTATGAGATGTTTGCTTAGTAACGTATTTCAAGATCACGTTTTAATCTAATTGAAGCCTCGTAACTTAATTTATCGTGAAAAAAAATCTAATCTGTGAATTATTTTATAATGGATGTATTAAAATGTCGTACATACATACATAGGTATTACTATTGTTTGTGTAACTTATTTTGGATTTTCAAGGATTGAAATGTGTGTTTTGGATATATTATTTGTTAAATTAGATGTAAATACCTATTTAAAAGAAAACTTAATAATGGAACAATCAAACTGCACGTCAAAAGTTGACATTTTATAGTTTGAATTTAATTGTCAGCACTTTCAATTATTTATTTTCTATAATTATACATAATATGTCAAGATCTAATTGAAGCTTCGTCACTTAATTAATCGTGAAAAAGAAATGTAATCTATGAATTATTTTATAATGGATATGACTATTAAAATGTCGTATATAGGTATTACTATATTTATTTAACTTATTTTGGATTTTTAAGGATTATTTGAAATATGTGTTTTGGACAAATTATTTATAAAATTAGATGTATATATGTATTTAAAAGAAACTTTAATAATGGAGAAATCAAACTGCACGTCAAAAGTTGACATTTTATAGTTTGACTTTAATTGTTTGCACTTTCAATTATTTATTTTCTGTAATTATTACCTAGTATTAGTAATGTAGTTATTAGTAATGTAAATATTTGAAATAAACCTTAATAATGAAAAAATCAAACTGCATGTCAAAAGTTGACATTTTTTAGTCTGACTTTAATTGTTGGCACTTAACTATTTTTATATTCTGTAATTAGACTTGCCAATCAAGATAAGATTTTTTATTAATTCTAGATCCCACTATTGTGTGGAACACTTATGGTACATAATTGATCTTAATACTGTTTAGTTTAACCATCCCGACTACCACACATTAAAAAAACACACACACCATGTGTTCTCCATACATTTACCACCACTTGCCTCAAAGAAAACCTAAATATTTATTTCGTCACTTTAAAAACCCAGATTTTCCTAAAACGGTAAAATAACATTTGCACAACGGCAACCCTGTTCAATTCTTCGCCGTTCAAGTTAGGTTAGGACGTTGGAACGCCATAAAATCGACCAATCAGAAGCGAAGCCGCACTTTATGCCCATATATGGTAACGCTAGTGAATGAGACAAGTGGGGTCGGACGGATCCATTTAGATACGCAATAGGTGATTCCGCCACCTGTAAAATAAATAATTTTCCATTTATTACTAATTTTATTGTTAATTACGGTAAAAGAATCGCAGGTAATTGTCAAAATAGTGACAACAAATTGATTCGGGACGTCTTTGAGGCAATTTTCGGTAAATTTATTTGAATTTTAACAAGCTTACCACCCTCGATTTCGGGCGAGTCCATTGTAAACTTGTGCGCTACTACCGGCTTCTTTATCATTCGTCAGTCAGTTATTCGTTGAAGTCTTGTGACGTGTCCCACGAAATATAAACGGTAAGAATTCCAAAGAACTTTATCAAAATCATGCAAATTATATCCTAAGATGTTTAGTGTATTGGCACATAAGATTTATTTACTAATACCTTTGTAATTTACAAGGAATCTATTAACCGGCGTTTCCCACCATAGACGCCATGGCGGGTCACACCTGTTTTTCTCTTAAAATAAAATTCTATTTCTGTCCTTAGGGGCCAGTGGTTGAAGCGGAAAACCAATTGCCCACGTCGAAACGTTTATTTTGTAGTAAAATTTTTGAATTTGAGCCAAAAATCTGCCAGGTGGTGTTTGTGGACCACTTGTGAATGACACCCAATCTTTAGATTTAACAGCCCACATGCCAGTGAGAATGTATGGATTTTTTGTTGCATTTTATAGGTTAAAGCCACCTTATCCCTACTTTGGTGTTTGTTAGGTGGATCCTAAAGCTCACTTGGTTCAGTACATAAAAATTTATTCTTAGTTGTAAGCAATCTAACCATAAGTTAACCCTTAACTAAAGCCTCTTCAGGTATTTTTTATTGAAGGGGGTAAAATACTTGAGAGTTCTGGTACACACTAATTAGGGTTACACACCATAGTTATATGCCTTCGGTTGGGATTCATAACTTCCAAGTTCTAGGATGTTCACATTTTTTAGTTTTAGGAGTGAATTAACAAAAAATGCCTTGTTTTTTAATATGAATTATACAATTGCAAATGTCTTTATTTGTTCTCTTTTATTCATAAATGCAAGAAAAGTCATGAATAAAAGAGATTTTTTATTATAAGCTTTGTTTCATGAATTGGTCATACAGCTAGTTTGCCATAAAACTTTTGACCAAGTATAACATAACCATATCGACCAAAAATACTAAAACTATATAGATATTCACTCTATTTTCAAAAGTCATGGTGCAAACTGAGGCAAGTGATCGACATTTTCTCCAATAAGGGAATTCCTGTAAGGTGATGTTGATTCCTCTCTACAAAGGCTCCAATGGCATTCCTTTAGTTTAGACTGCTATTTATGACACACCTTGTATATAATTGTATGCTGAAGTTGCAAATATTTGCAACTAAATTATAAATTATTTTATTACAAGAAAAATTCCATTCATGATTGAGTCCCTCAACTTAAGAATTTGCATATTCAGACATATATGTTATTAATATGAGAAGATTTCAATACTCCATAATTTAATATACTTGTATTCTTATATTATTGCCATAATTGCATTCTCACTCGAATGCACACTTTTAAAAATATTCACAGTTTGAATCACAAATTAATTTGTTTTAGTTCAGTGACTAATCTATGCAGTTGTATAAATGCAAACCCTTTTAAAATATGTACATTTTCTTATGTTTGCCACAAAAAAAATCTATTTTACTTCTTTTACTGGCTTAACATAAGTTCGCTTTGCCCTTTAAGCAAAATTATGAACGAGAATAACCACTGTTCAGTGACATTATTTTGGGAGTTACTCAAGAGACACCAGAAAGTTACCTTCTCATTTATTTTTGTTAGCATCAGGAATTAAAACCAATCCAAAAAATATCCTTTTATAAAATTAAAAAAAAAAATGTCAAAAATAAGACTTTTTGCTTTTGAACACCATGGAGTTCTTGCTAGAGTCCTAAGTGCATAATAACAAAACAAAAAAAAAAAAGCGCCACCCAGACCGGCATTTTTTACATTTTTTTAAAACCAAATTCGAACCGTGTCAGTCCATAAAGCGTAGCGGGGTGGGGACCGAGCGAAAAATCGATGCAATGCAATTCCATATATGGTAATCTTTCTCGCTATTGGTGGTGCGCAAGTGGCCGCGCATCGGATGCGCGTCGTGGTGGGGTGCTTAATTATATATGGTAGGCGACTTTTGAATTTCTCACATTTCTGTCTTGTGATATTTTAGAGTAAGTACAGCAGAGCGGTGCTGTGCCCTTACCAATAACTTTTTATTACATTTTTACTCTTTCGTAGTCAACAAAGTAAGTGGTTTTTAATTTATTATTTTTTTTTTTAAGTTAAAAAGTGAAACGCGAAATCTGTATACGGGTGCGGGTGTGGCCCTTGTGAATAGTAGTAGTAGTAGTGCCCCTCAGATGGATAATAAAGTGAATAACGTGTGATAAATCACATGATCGATACCTATGGGTGTATCCCCCATTGATCCCAATCAGTGCCGATTTTTTTTTTTAATTTCAAATTAACGTTGAATGGGCGTAGCCGGTATACCGGTTCCTTTAACGGTCTTTCTCATCAATCGCGCCCGGTTTTCTTTCATTCATAGTAGCGCTTCGTATACACGTTTTAAATTGTTGATTTATGCGCTTTGTTAGTCACTGAGGGTCCCTTTTTAACCGGTCTTTACCTACCTGCTATTTGTTTAATATATACAGCTATAAGGGGCAAGGATAAATTATAGGATAAGGATATTATTCAATGAATACTTTCTTCTAGGGTTGCTTATTCAATTTTTTTTTTGTGAAAAAGCTTTATATGACCATCCTTTAACTATTTTTAACTGATATGCTTTCTTGGGGTTGTTCACCTTTTTTTGAGTTGCAATTTTATGTTTTTATACTTATTGTTTTATATGATTGTGTTTACAGGACTATAAAAGTAATTTTAAAAAAAAATGGTTTTATATCAGAGGTAAGTATAAAACATTATGATATTGCAACCAGAAAAAAGCATGCATAGCTAGGTGAACTTCCCCCCTGAATTCTTTACCTGAAATGTAGCATTGTCTATAAAGTATTGTTTCTTCTTTTCAGTACTAACCAATCAAAATGTGTGACGAAGAAGTTGCCGCATTAGTCGTAGACAATGGATCCGGTATGTGCAAGGCCGGTTTCGCCGGGGACGACGCCCCACGTGCCGTCTTCCCTTCAATCGTCGGACGTCCAAGACATCAAGGAGTCATGGTCGGTATGGGTCAAAAAGACTCCTACGTAGGTGACGAGGCTCAGAGCAAAAGAGGTATCCTTACTCTAAAATATCCCATTGAACACGGTATTGTCACCAACTGGGATGATATGGAAAAAATCTGGCATCACACTTTTTACAATGAACTTCGTGTGGCTCCTGAAGAACACCCCGTGCTCCTCACCGAGGCCCCATTGAACCCCAAAGCTAACAGGGAAAAGATGACCCAGATCATGTTTGAAACCTTCAACACCCCAGCTATGTATGTTGCCATCCAAGCTGTGTTGTCTCTGTATGCTTCTGGTCGTACCACCGGTATCGTCTTGGATTCTGGAGATGGTGTCTCTCACACTGTACCAATTTACGAAGGTTACGCTCTTCCGCACGCTATCCTCCGTTTGGACTTGGCTGGTCGTGACTTGACCGATTACCTCATGAAAATTTTGACTGAACGTGGCTACTCTTTCACCACCACCGCTGAGAGGGAAATTGTCAGGGACATCAAGGAAAAACTCTGCTATGTAGCCCTGGACTTTGAACAGGAAATGGCTACTGCTGCCAGCTCCAGCTCCTTGGAGAAGAGCTACGAACTTCCCGACGGTCAAGTCATCACCATCGGAAACGAGAGATTCCGTTGCCCAGAGGCACTTTTCCAACCCTCGTTCTTGGGTATGGAAGCCGCCGGTATCCACGAAACCACTTACAACTCCATCATGAAGTGCGACGTCGATATCAGGAAGGACTTGTACGCCAACACCGTACTCTCCGGAGGTACCACCATGTACCCGGGAATTGCCGATCGTATGCAAAAGGAAATCACCGCTCTTGCCCCATCCACCATGAAGATCAAAATCATCGCTCCACCAGAGAGGAAATACTCCGTATGGATCGGAGGTTCCATCTTGGCCTCCCTCTCCACTTTCCAACAGATGTGGATCTCAAAACAAGAATACGACGAATCCGGCCCATCCATTGTCCACAGGAAATGCTTCTAAACTTGTTAATTTTCATCATGTCTTTTTTATTTATTATCCTTTAATATCGCTCGCATTCCATTACTCCGTATGCATTCGTTTTGAGACATATTTTTGTATTATATCTGCGATACGTGACGTCGCTGTGCGACCAGAACTGCCATTTTGAAATGGATGATTTTTTTAGAGACCGTATATGCACTAGGCCAAAGTATTCCTATAATCATGTTTTTTTTGTAAGTTATTACATGTTGTGCAGAATAAGACTCTTTATTTACTTATGTAATTATTTTTAGGCTATATATAAATAAAAAATTTATAAATAAAAAAAATTTAAAAATTATTTTTAATTCATTTGAGGCAAGGTTTAACAGGGAATGTTGGGGAACACTGATGTAATTTCTGTAAAAATTCTCGAAACAAATTGGAAACTTGCTTTCATGGTTGGGACATTATTAGGAAATAATGCATATTTTATAATTTTTCTTAATTGAACCAAAAGGTTTCCATAGACATTTTTGAGCCTAAGTTCGAAGGTGCTAGGAATATTTAAATAATTTTTGTTAATTGATATACAGTAAGTTCCTAAATTCCCGAATCTAGTTTAATGAATGGGGTGGTTGTGGCATTTTTGATTGGAAACATTTTTCTTGTCCATTTTCCGTCTTGAATATTGTCACGAAATAATAGGAGTGTTGAATTACTTATTTTGTTGTGTATTACGTCACTTGCAGTAAAAATCAATTTAGAAGATACTATCTCACAAATTGAAAAGAAAATAGACTTATTCACGTATTGAAAAGAAATATGAACTTAAATCTTTAACGATAACTTTCGTTATATTTAATTCAGGTGTAAAGATTTTTTGATATACCCAGGAGCTAATCTCTGAGCTCGTTTCTTTTATTCAATATCCTACCTAACTTTGTTATGAATATTGAAATTGAAAACGATGAGAAAAAACTACTTATTTAATAAAAATACCTAATTTGAATGATGAATCAACGTTTCGGTAGTTATATCTTCCACCGTTATCAAGGTAAATAAAGTTTAATAAAATTAAATTAAAAATATAGTTATCTTTTCCAATCTCTCGTCTGCTCTCTTTTTAAAACTTTCTTAATTTGACAATAGTTAAAATAATATTTTTCATAAGTTGGCGGTTGATTAATGAATAAGTAAATTAATTATTGAATAAGTCTATTTTCTTTTCAATTTGTGAGCGTGTGAGATAGTATTTTACTAAATTGATTTTTACTATAAGTGACGTAATACCCAACAAAATAAGTAACTCATTATAAATTCGTCACAACAATACAGATTTTACTTAATAGGAATGTTTAAATAGGGCTTAGTAAAAGAAAAGGCATTTCTTACTCACTAATTTGATTCAGGGACATTTTGGGAGCAGCTTAAATTTTTGACATAAATATAGAGCAGTTTTTGGGTTGGATTCAAGCAGTTATAGTAAAAAAAATACAGTTCAAGTTTCACATCTTATAATGTGGTCCTTATCCATCTAAGAACTTACGACAGTCAATTTTTTACCCAAAAACTCCATAATTTACTAGTCTCACCCCAATGACTCTTTGTTCCCAAATAGCAGTATCCGAGTACAACACAAATTCCTGGAAATCGGTCGTCAAATTGAATTACTTCAATATCGACCCAACTATTTTTGGACTTTTATTATTGCTCCACGTTTAATCGCGAATTGTTTAATCAATATGATGTCTGAATATTTACGCTGTGAGCTGCATGCGAATATTAATGGGAAATTCTGTTTATTTTTAAAGTTCTCTCTAGCATCCATTCATTATTACTACCAAGACTAAACATTTGCTAAATATGAAACTATTAAACTCATTCATTTTCTTTCTTTTTTTAGCAATAACCCATCAATATGTGTGACGAGGAAGTTGCCGCATTAGTGGTAGACAATGGATCAGGTATGTGCAAGGCCGGATTTGCCGGAGATGACGCCCCACGTGCCGTCTTCCCTTCAATCGTCGGACGTCCAAGACATCAAGGAGTCATGGTCGGTATGGGCCAAAAAGACTCCTACGTAGGTGACGAGGCTCAGAGCAAAAGGGGCATCCTCACTCTAAAATACCCCATTGAACACGGAATTGTCACCAATTGGGACGACATGGAGAAAATCTGGCATCACACCTTCTACAATGAACTGCGTGTGGCTCCCGAAGAACACCCCGTGCTCCTCACCGAAGCCCCCTTGAACCCCAAAGCCAACAGAGAAAAAATGACTCAGATTATGTTTGAAACCTTTAACACCCCCGCTATGTATGTCGCCATTCAAGCTGTATTGTCCCTGTATGCTTCTGGTCGTACCACCGGAATAGTCTTGGACTCTGGAGATGGTGTCTCTCATACTGTGCCGATCTATGAAGGTTACGCCCTTCCACACGCCATCCTCAGGTTGGACCTGGCTGGCCGTGACTTGACCGACTATCTTATGAAGATCTTGACTGAACGTGGCTACTCTTTCACCACCACCGCCGAAAGGGAAATCGTCAGGGATATAAAAGAGAAACTGTGCTACGTGGCGCTGGACTTTGAACAAGAAATGGCTGCCGCAGCTAGTTCCAGCTCATTGGAGAAGAGCTACGAACTCCCCGACGGTCAAGTAATCACCATCGGAAACGAGAGATTCCGTTGCCCAGAAGCTCTGTTCCAGCCATCATTCTTAGGCATGGAAGCCTGCGGTATTCATGAAACAACGTATAACTCAATCATGAAATGCGACGTGGATATCAGGAAAGATTTGTACGCCAACACCGTACTTTCCGGAGGTACCACCATGTATCCAGGCATCGCCGACCGTATGCAAAAAGAAATCACTGCACTTGCCCCATCGACTATGAAGATCAAGATCATCGCTCCACCCGAGAGGAAATACTCCGTATGGATCGGAGGGTCAATCTTGGCGTCTCTTTCCACTTTCCAACAAATGTGGATTTCCAAACAAGAATACGATGAGTCCGGACCTTCTATTGTTCACAGAAAGTGTTTCTAAGCTCAATTTTATTCCATATGTATACATGATACGGTCAGGACTGCCCTAGTAATTAAAACTCTGACTAAAAGGAGTTTTAATGGATTGAAGTACCGTGCGTAAGTATTACTAATTTACCTTTAGTCGTGATGATAAGTTTATAAGAATCTCTTATTGTTTAAGCTCATTATATACGGTTTAGCTTGTAATTGATTTAATTTTTTTTAATAATAAATTTGTTATCAATCATCCTTTGGTTTTCTTTGTTCAAAATAAATGAAGAATACCCTTCTTTATCCTGTCTTTTTGACTCGAATTTTATAGAGGAAATGCTGAAGACAAATCACTAATTAAGGTTTTGGTATTTATGCATTAAAGGGTTTTAAAAAACATGTGGTTTCTAATTGCCAAAATCAAATAAACTTTTACAAGAATAGTAAGTTTAATGCCAATACCTTTTTTTTCAGTTTACAGTTGCTGATGTAACCAAAGATGACCAACCCTCTACCTGATGCTTGTGATAGCGATGGTATCACGGCCACTATTCTTAAGCAGTGTAGCCATTTCATTTATGGCTATATATTATTTCATCCCTCCCTTACCAACATTCTAAATTTTTGTGTTGAACAAAAAAGTTGTTGTTATTATAGGCAAACCGCGATACCTAAATACGCAGTCATTTGTCAATGATCTACGAGTAATTTCAATTCTAACCAGCTTGTTCAAGCCAATGAATAAACATGAACATGAACTATTTTATTTTGTATCAACTATTTTATTTTATATCTTCACGTATTAACAAATAAATATCTCTTAGCATTCTAACATTTATGGGGCAAATGCAACCGTAAAAGCATTGAGCAAGGGCAAATTTTTAGTGGTACAGAAATTATTCAAATTCAAGAGACGTTATTGCGAATAGAAATTATGTACTAAGAATATACAGGGTGTTACAAAATTCGGTGCAAATATTTTAGGAGCGTATTGTTTGATTCAAAATAAGATCTCTTTCTTCTATAAAAATGTGTCCTAAAATTCTCTCCCTAAGAACTACAGTCGGCGCAAATTGCTGCAAGAAAATCGATTACTTGGAACCAGTTATTATACAAGTAATCGATATAAGTTATTCGTCAAATCTGCTGAAAATTTGCAAATCCCCGTTTTTTGGGTGCTCTTTTCATTTTCCATGGTTTCAATCCAATTTTAAGGAAGGATTCAGAAGGGTTTACTCTTTTGATGGCTCCTATCTTATATTTAAGTTAAGAAATTGCAAAATCGAGCAACACATTCTAATTAACCATGAAAAAATCTAAAATTTTTGTCTCTTGGATTTTTTCGGTACAAACAACCGTTTTCGAGAAAATCGCTGGTTTATTAAACTCGCGCGTAACTATCAAATTAGAAAAAACAAAGTGGGACATGACTGCTTTCATTTTTATAAAATCAAATTAATTGTATAGAAAAAATACAAGAAACGATAGTTTTTGATTTTTTTATAACTAGATGGTGTTGTAGATTTTCTAATTTCTTATCGGAAGCATAAGATATGGGCTATCATATGGACGGAGAATGTCAAGAGCAACCAAAAAACCGAAAACTTGCCAATTTTCAAAAGATTTGACGCATACAACTGTAGCCAGTGTTTCAAATAATCAATTTGATTTTTTAATCAAGGGTGCATTTTAGGATATACGTTTAAAGAAAAAAAAATTATTTTGACCCCAACAATACGTTGTTGAAATATTTGCACCGAATTGTCTAACACGCTGTATAACACTTCAAGATGAAGGAAATGTCCGATTAGTCTATTTAAATAAACAATATGTCTAGCGCGCACTGTCTATCAATCAATCAATCAACTTATTAATGCCAATATAAAAAATAGTATTAACACAAGTCAAGAATTACAAAGTTAAAAAATAGGGTGATTGTTTATAAAAATTGATAATAAAATTTTTCCTAAAACACTACATAAAACTCATTAAAACCAAAACACAATGATTGACATACAGGGTGTTTCAAAAGTCATGGTCCAAACTGAAAGGGGGGGTAGGGGAGGCTATTTGAAATCACAATAACCCCCTATGTTGTTATCTGATTTTCGATGGTTTAGAAGTTATAGCTGTTTTTCACTTTTTTTCTATAATTTACTTCTGGCTTAAAAAATTATTTTTTTTTAATGTCTGGGGATTTATTTTTTTAGTATTTTATTTAAAAAATGTTAAATCTTTTTAATAAAAGTATATCATAAAAAAAATTTGTATTATCGCTGCAGAAAATCATGTTTAATTTTTTTGTGGTTTCTTTAAAAACAAATTTTACCGTTTTAATGAGGCACCACAGTACAGAAAGGCGCTGCAAGAATTTAAACCAATGTTTTAAAAATTCTTACAACTTATAGCCTTTCAATAGAAACGTTTAACTTAAAGGTCTTTATCTGTTTAATATAAGTAAAATAAATTTTTAGAAAAATGGAACGTAAAAGAAATAAAAGCTAAAATAAAACTTCGAATATTTCATTGGCATTTATTTAAAAAAGATGTTCAAAATGGTCGCCGCCGGCTCTTATACACAAACGACATCGTCTTATAAAATTTCTTTTTAAGTTTCTAAATGCTCGAGCATTGTTTCGTAAACTTGTTGCTGCATCTCGCAGTTTTTGACAAAGCTGATTTTCAGTATTCCGTTTAGTATATCCGTTTGGTATACAAGTTCTTTAAAGTATCCCCATAAAAAATAGTCAAGGGGATTAAGGTCAGGTGAGCGCGGCGGCCACGATACCACTCCTCCTCTGCCTATCCAACGATCTGGGTAAGCACCATTTAGATAGTCTCTGACTATTCGTGCACTATGCGCTGGCGCTCCGTCGTGTTGCAGCCACATTCTTGCCCGAAATTCCAGAATGCACATCTTCCAAAAGGTCATAAAGTTGGTGTTCTAAAAAATCTAGGTAGCTCTCTCCATTTAATCTGACCGGTAACTCGAAAGAGCCAATCAGCCTACCACCGAGAAAACCTGCCCACAAATTTACACCAAATTGGTACTGGAAGCGATCTTGCCTTATTATTCTTCGATTTTCTACAGTCCAATAGTGAAGATTGTGAATATCAAATATACCAAGTCTTTGAAATGAAGACTCATTGGACTACAAAATGCAATCAAAAAAGTCCGGGTCTTGCAGACAGCGTCGAAGCATTTCTCTGCAAAATGCTACTCTAGGCGCGTAGTCACGGGGTAAGAGGGCACGTTGCACGTGGTATGGATGCTGGTTGTTTCTCCGCAACATGCGATGTATCGTAGCTATAGCTAATCCAGTAGCTCTAGAAATTCTACGAATACTTGTAGAAGGGTCCGCCTCTATCAAAGCAAGCACCTCTGCATCATCCAACCGCGGTCTGCCTATTTGTTGTACATCACCAGGTATTTCTCCCCGCAAATATGAGTTATGTACTCGTATGAACACTCTGTGATTGGGAAAGCGTTCACGATCCGGATAACGATCACGATACTCTCTTGCAGCAAGGCGAGCGTTCCCACCGCACAATCCATAAATGCACAGATTTAACTAGCTAACTTGCGTTAGCTAGTTAAATCTGTGATAAATGTAATGCATTTCATCATATTCCCGTGGGTATACCGATCCAGCATCTCGATGCAGATTAATTATTACTTTAATGGCATAATAGGTCAGAAAACAGAAAAAAAATCGATTAACACGTTAGCTAAAGACAAACAGAAAACAATACAGAAAATACCAACAATAGTCGGTTTGGCTATTTAAAATGGTCCATGTGAGAATACCATTTTTGTTTGTGGCTCTTGATAGCATTCTGAATTCCAATTTGAAAGTCAAGCGCACTTAAATAATACCAAATTTGTGGTATGCAAGCAAAAAATGTGGTATGATTTTATTTCTTTTACGTTTCATTTTTCTAAACATTTTCTTAACATACATTTATCAAATAATAAACACTATAAGGTAAATGTTTTTATTGAAAGACTAGAAATAGTAGGAAGTTTTTAAACATTGGTTTAAATTCCTGTAGGTCTTTGTGTACTGTGTAGTGCTTCATTAAATTATTAAAATTAATTTTTGAAGAATCCAAAAACAAATTAAACAAGATTTTCTGCAGCGAAACAAAAAAAAAATTACACTACACTTTTATTAAAAATACTCAACATTTGTTGGAATAAAAACAAAAAAATATATTTAAAAAATAAAGCCCCAGACATAGAAAAAAATATTTTTTTAAGCCAGAAGTAAATTATAGATAGAAAGTGAAAAACAGCTATAACTTCTAAACCATCAAAAATCGGATAACAACATAGGGGGTTATTGTGATTCCAAATAGCCTCCCCTCCCCCTCCTCTTTCAGTTTGGACCATGACTTTTGAAACACCCTGTATATACTATGAATAATACACAATCACAATATGTCTTAAATAAAATGCAATATATAGGTAGGTACTCAATATCACAGATAGAATGTGAAGTTTAAAAACTCTTCAGTTGAATAGAAGCACAGATTTAACTAGCTAACGCAAGTTAGCTAGTTAAATCTGTGATAGAAGGCATTAGAGACTAGAATTTGTTTTATTTTATTCTTAAAACGTTCCAAATCTAAATCCACATAGTCGGTAGGAAGTTTATTATACAGGGTGTCCGGAAAAAGCAGGCCAATCCGCCGGCCACATATAGGGTGGAGCAAAATAATGCGACTTTCGTTATCCCATTTTTTTAATTGGGTGCTCGGTATTCAATATACAGGGCGTCAAAATGAGAAATATAAAATCGTTTTTTTTAAAATGTCGAGTGTTTCATGAGATATTAAATTAAAATTTGGTGTGAGGGGGTTTTTTGAAACGAGAAATTGAAATCCGTTCACGGATTCGCTATACCTTGCAGAGGGCGCCACCTGCGGTATATTGCATGTGTTAAAAATATCAAAACTTTTTTCTACCCCTGTATAATAAAGTTCTAGTAAAAAATTCTAATTATCCAATCTTTTCTTGTAAAAAAGCATTCTTAGTAAATGTCGTTTTGAGAATCCCTTTATTAGATATCTTAATTTTAAAATCTAGATACATTTTAACAAGTTAACAAAATAAACGTAAATTATTTTTTCTAAATTACTTATTATAACAAAACAAAGAATAATGACCCTAAATTATTTGTTCTATGTGACCTCCATTCATTTGTATACACATGCGAGCCCTATTTATTAAAGAAAATCTAAGGCTGAAAAATATTTGGCGATCTGACGATCCCAAGGCAAGATTTGCTTTTTGTAGAAGGTTACGTCAAATGAATAATAGAAATGTGGATTTTATAAGGACGATTCTGTTTACTGACAAAGCTACATTCACAAGAAACGGCATGACAAATATCCGTAACGCACACATATGGGGTGAAAAGAATCCTAGGGTCATAGTTAAGATACATCATCAAGTAAATTTTAAAGTCAATGTGTGGGCATGTGTTATGGATAAATTTCTTTTAGGAGCTGTCATTTTACCAGATAATTTAACTGGTGATTCATTTCTGTTGTTTCTACAAAAAATACTGCCCGATTTGCCTTATGATTTGTCTCTAAATTTATGACAAAATCTTTGGTTTCAACTCGATGGTGCTCCGGCTCATTTTGCTATAAATGCTAGAAACTATTTACATCAAGTATTTCCTAATCGCTGGATTGGTCGGGGTCGAAATGCTCCTGTTCCGTGGCCACCCCGTTCGCCCGACCTCACACCTTTGGATTTTTCAGCCCGGAAATGTGTAAAAGACTTGGTGTATATGGTTTCGATTTTAAACGAGGATCATTTAAGGGAAAGAATTATTGCAGCTGGAGAGCATTTCAGGTTGAAACTAAATATTTTTCAAAGCCTTAGATTTTTAATAAAGAGGGCTCGTATGTGTATACAAATGAAGGGACGTTACGTAGAACAAATAATTTTGGGTCATTATTCTACGATTTTTATTATAATAAGTAATTTAGCATTAATTTAGAAAAAATAATGTATGTTTATTTTCTTAACTTGTTAAAATGTATGTAGATTTTAAAATTAAGATATCTAATAAACGGATTCTCAGGACGACATTTACTAAGAATACTTTTTTTACAAGAAAAGATTGGATAATTAGAATTTTTTACTAGAACTTTATTATACAGGGGTAGAAAACACATGCAATATACCGCAGGTAGCGCCCTCTGCAAGGTATAGCGAATCCGTGAACGGATTTCAATTTCTCGTTCCAACAAACCCCCTCACACCAAATTTTAATGTATTGTTTTATGAAACAGTCGACTTACTTTAAAAAAACGATTTTATATTTCTCATTTTGACGCCCTGTATATTGAATACCGAGCGCCCAATTATAAAATGGCATAACGAAAGTCGCATTATTTTGGTCCACCCTATGTGGCCGGCGGATTGGCCTCCTTTTTCCGGAAACCCTGTATAACGTAATAGCTAGAAATCCGGGACCACTCTGACACCTTGTTAAGCGTTGGTAAATTGAAACTAGCCTATTTATGTTTCTAGTACCATAGTTGTGTATATCACCATGTACTTTATACCGATCCCTATTCCTGTGTACCCATAAAAGATTTTCCAATATATATACGGAAGGTAGGGTAAGTATTCCCTTCATAGAGAAAACAGATCTACAATCCTCCCTGCAACCCAGCCTACTCAAAATTCTGATTGCCATTCTTTGTAGTAAAAACAACCTTTTTGTTTGTGGGGCATGACCCCACGCTAGAATAGCATATGTGGCTATGGGATGGAAGGTGCCAAAATAGGCTGTTTTTAAACCAGATTCAGATAAACATCTAGCTAGGCGACGAGGGGCACATATAGATGTTTTAAGCCTTCCGGCAACAATATTAATGTGGGAATGCCAGTGAAGTAGATGATCCAATGAAACTCCCAGAAACTTAATAAAAAAATCCGTTGATATGTCAGCTGGTCTCAGAGTAAAAATAACTTTGTTGGTCTTATCTGCGTTGAGATGCAATCGGTTCATGTTAAACCATTCCTGAATTGTTGAACTATCGAAACTATGGTTGGATACGCCATATTTTGACATTATATCTGCTGCAAAAAATATTTTAAATACGTTTTTTGCGAAAAAGAAGACGCACTGTTGAATCAACACACTCATTGCATATAAAATCCGTTGTGTTTACATCAAATATATAAATATAGTAGCATGAAAAACCTTAAATAACAATCATTTCAATAATACTAAATTACTAATTCATAACCATATTAAAGTTTTGTTTACACTAGAAAACATTCAAAGGGAATCTTCATTCATGATTTGAAAAGTATCAGATGACGTATCAAAGCATATTAGCTCACTAGAGTAATTAAATCAAGTAGTTAAAGACTGATCTATATAGAAACTTCCAAGCTTGATCAAAATACAGTAAGCGAATAGGAAAAATATTCGATCACATTGAATACACCTACATTAAAGGATCTAAAAATATTTATAACAAATCGAGCTGATTTTTTAGTAGAGTAGAACACCAACATAAAATTTACGAGATGATAAGAAAGAAAGATGATAGACAGGGCAAGAGACATTACAAGCAACTTTTTGCCTCCAGGTCAGTTAAGGATCTTCCGATCATTCGATTTACGTTTGCGAAGATTTTCCTAAAGTGAGTAATGGTTAAAAAACGGATCGAATTCATCAAGAATGCCAAATTATGCACAAATTGCGTGTGTGAATATCCTCCCAAAAAATGTAAATTGGACCCGTGCAAAAAAATCATGAGCACGCTTGTGTGGCGTTGATGCTATAACGGCAATGTAGCCCTTTTACTGTTATTTACATCACCAATATTGTAAATTTATGTATTGTACAAAATTTGTTCCGGATTCCTTGAAGACCAGTATAGGGATTCCTCTACCAAAGAATAACAATCCACGAACGCTTAACGATTTGCGGATAATCTTTTGCCGTGTCTAAAATCCTGGCAAAGGTGTAATATAAACAAATGTTTCTCTTATTTTAACCTGAATTCTGTTATTCCTGATTTTCAAAATGGTTTTCGCTTATAGCTCATTCAACTAATAGAACGTTAACAGTAGTCTCGAGCGACATTATTGAGGCATATGAAGAGTGCTTAGAGAACAATTTGTTGGGCTAAGTAAAAGCAAAGAAAATAATAGTAAACTCGTTCGTTAGTATAATTATCTTTGGTAAACGTTAAAATATATTTCTCAACCTAAATAATGTAAATATTCAAGGAAAAAAGCTTGAGATCGGCCAGGAACCATACAATTTAGTAGTGACGAGCAACAATCAATTAAATTTTGAAATGCATATTTAAAATCTTATTCAGAAAACATATATTTCTTTAAAACAAATATATAATTAACAACCGTCACATTTTATTAAGCTTTGATTTAAAAAAGAAATTAGTCGAAACGCATTGTCTTGTCTTACTTTAATTATGCAGATGTCGTTTACGGTCCTTGTCTTATGCAATCTGAGAGCTAAAAATCCAAAGTATGTTTACTAAATTAAAATTTATATCCCTATTAATTAAAGAAAAAATAAAAACCAATTCCAACATACCCTCTAGAGATACCAGAAATAAAGCCATTATTATTATTTCTAAACATAAGACAGCTTTTTTTTTTAAAGCGGTTGCTATTTAATACTATAAAGCTGTAAAACTCGTTGCCTGATAGTATAACAGTGTAGGTATTATCCTACGAATAAATTTAAATATGTGTTAAACACCTTAATATTCGGTAAACAGATAGAAAATTATAATCTGACCCATCACTAACTCTTTCTTTTTGCATATCTGCCAGGGGTGAATTATTTATTATTTGTATTTTTCGCTTTTCTTCTTTTCCATTTTAGCAGTACGTTTTAAGTTTGAAATATATATGATTTCTTACATATCTATACAAAGCGCTGATGCCTACTTGCTTATTTTTTATACTACTTAGTGTCTTAAGAAAACTCTGTTAACGAGGTTAAGTTTGAGTAGCCCCAGGCTAGACTTCGCCAATTAATAAGAATAAAATTTATTTATGCAAATTAGTGTAACTATATTTTACGTTAAATAAATACGTTTATTATTATGTTATATTATTTTTTGAGATATTTCTTATCATCTAGAAAAATCACAAAACAGGGCATTGTGGAAGATCAATTTGACATTTAGCGAATATGCTAGAAATATTTAATTTTCTGAAACGGAGATCATTCTGGATCTTCATGAAATATAAAGAGTTATTAGGGAAATCATATATGTAACCACAAATGCATAAACTGAAACGGTCCTTACCCGATAAACGCTATATATATGTGTCAACTATTTATAATCTTTGCCTGTGGCTATATACATTCACATTTGAATAAAAGATCCAGCAATATTATGAATTTCACATTAATTATATTTTGGAATATAATTGTAACCGCACATCCTTTATTTACCGCGAGTACCATGCCTATTTAAGAGACGATTATATGATATTCCAATTAAATAGCAGAACGACCCCTTTCTGTGCGTTACATATAGTGTGTGCGAAAAACAAAATGTGTGAAGAAGAAATTCAGGCTTTGGTGGTAGACAATGGTTCCGGTATGTGCAAGGCCGGATTTGCTGGAGATGACGCCCCTCGTGCCGTTTTCCCGTCCATAGTCGGCCGTCCAAAACATCACAGCGTGATGATCGGTATGGGCCAAAAAGATGCCCATGTCGGTGACGAAGCTCAGAGCAAACGAGGTATCCTAAGTTTAAAATATCCGATTGAACACGGAATCGTGACCAATTGGGACGATATGGAGAAAATCTGGCATCACACCTTTTACAACGAGCTGCGTGTATCCCCAGAAGAACACCCCGTGCTGCTCACCGAAGCACCATTAAACCCCAAAGCCAACAGGGAAAAAATGACTCAGATAATGTTTGAAACTTTTAACACGCCTGCTATGTATGTTGCCATTCAAGCTGTCTTGTCTCTATATTCTTCAGGTCGTACCACAGGGATTGTTATGGATTCCGGTGATGGAGTCTCTCACACTGTGCCGATATATGAAGGTTACGCCCTTCCACACGCCATTCTCAGATTGGACTTGGCCGGTCGCGACTTGACCGAATACCTCATGAAAATCATGACTGAACGTGGATACCCTTTCGTCACCACCGCTGAACGGGAAATCGTTAGGGACATCAAGGAAAAATTATGCTACGTAGCTTTAGATTTTGAACAGGAAATGGCGACGGCCGCCACCTCCAGCTCTTTGGAGAAAAGCTACGAACTGCCCGACGGTCAAGTCATCACGATCGGAAACGAAAGATTCCGGTGCCCAGAAGCTTTATTTCAACCGTCATTGTTGGGTATGGAATCCGTTGGCATCCACGAAACAACTTTCAACTCAATCATGAAATGCGACGTCGATATTAGGAAGGACTTGTATGCCAACACGGTTCTGTCTGGAGGAAGCACCATGTACCCAGGTGTCGCCGCTCGTATGGAAAAGGAAATTTCTGCCCTTGCACCACCTACCATGAAAATTAAAATTGTCGCACCTCCAGAGCGGAAGTACTCCGTATGGATCGGAGGATCGATTCTGGCCTCACTATCTACCTTTCAGCAAATGTGGATCTCCAAAGAAGAATATGACGAATCCGGACCTTCTATTGTTCACAGAAAGTGCTTTTAGTTCATTTTATCATTAAACAATTGATATATTGCATAATATAATACAGAAATTTAGTCCTAGACCAGGTCCTGATTCAATTTTTATCACTTTTTATAGACATTAATCACAATAATTTGGGATCTGATTTTTGATTCTGTTAAACGAAATCTTGCTTTCAAAATTTATATAGGCACTTACTTGGAAACTAGAAGAGAGAAGTAGATGTTAGACTAGCCGTAGATGTTATTTATATCGATTTCTCCAATGCATTTGGTTATATAAATCACAGAATCTCTTTGTTGAATTTATATTCTTATTATTATGCATTATTTTTTTAACTGATAATCTGAAACTTTTTATTACTGTTCCTAATATAAAAGATAGAATCAATTGTATTCTGTTGAATGGATGTGCCCCTTAAATAAGGAAAAACAAACTGTCAGAGTCAAATAAAAATCAAAAACTCTTTAGTAATTTATTTGTACATAATGAAGCAACTTCAAATAAAAGGGGCAGTGATGAAAAAACCAAGTTATCAGTAAAACGTTTGAGGTATTTTTCCAAATCACTATAAAATGAATTAAGGAACATAATTAAAACCACCCAAAATACCCTTTTTTTGAAGGACTTTTAGGTGATTTTGGTGTAACTGGTATACTTAAACTCTCACTAGCACCCTCCTCAGCCACTTTATGGGAAGTTTCTTTTAATAAAGAGTTAGTTTGTTGCTGAAGTTGTGATTCATACTTTCTAACATCTTCCATGGTCATTTCAATCCATTCATCCATCCAGGCAAACGCTTGCCGATGACCAAGTAATAATATTTCACGAATGCACTAGAAACAAACAATATAAAGTATTTTAGGTGTTAGCACTTGAAAAACTCTCTCACTGAATGTATGAACTCTTCTACTTTGGTTTGCAACCCAAACACCTCAAAGTAAGCATCAACAAGTTTGTAGCTGCACATGACTGGTTGGAAATTTGTTCTCCAGCCATCCACAAGAGGACCCCTGCCAGTCTTTTTAGACTTAAAGTATCTTAAATCTTCTTCTTCCTTGTAATGTTTTGGAGTAACTTCATCATAAGCAATATCAATGGATTCTACTATCCTTTCTGCCAGCTTTTCTGGTGGTAAATCAAGACACTAAAACTCTATATCAGTCCAATTCTTAATAATAAATACACAACTTACATTTTCAGTAGTTCCAGGATTATTTTCATATTTGGTTTGTATAGATATATGAAATCTTGGTATAAAAGAGCACTGAAAAGAGAGATTTCAATAAAGTGAGGAGAGTATTTTACATTAGGACTTACAGTATAGTCTGTAATGGTGTATGGATAATAATTCCATGCTTTTTCAGTGACATAAAATATTTTAGGTATGATTGCTTGGATCCAATAGGGCAATCGACTAAAAAATTATTCCTATATACAGGGTGTTTCCTAACTATGGTACGAAACTATACAGGGTGAATCGTTAGGTCGTTTTATGAAAAAAAGTTCCTATGAACGTATGTCGGGAGTTGCTTTGTTTCTGAGATACACGGCGATGAAGGTTCAAAAAAATAACGGTATTTTAAAAATACTATAACTATCCTTAAACCGATTTGGTTGAAATTTGGTGCAGTTATTTGAACTTACAAGACGCTTATTTAGCTGTGACTAGATTGAAATTATTAGGTCCAGTGGCGTGTCAGTGGGCACCACATGCTTATTGTTGGGAAAAAAACAAGGCCAATAATTAATTGTTTTGCAGCTTTTTATTTATTTGTGTATTTAAGCAACTAAAAATACAACTTTTTCGTATCTTATCTTATTATCTTCATATCTTGCTTTGTTTTCGAGAAAAAAAATTAAAGTATCTTTAACTCATTCTAAAAATTATCCATGGACGACAACATGAAATAAAAACCAATTAATTCGATAAACAATTTCGACCTTAAAGTACATGAGCAAAATGTCCACCCTCCAATGCACGACTTTTTGGTCTCTTGTGTCTTGTTTACTATGATAATAAACATTCAACTTCTACGATTTTTATTATCAGATTTTTGAAATACAAGAAAATAACAAATACATTGCTTCTTATGACATATAATTGGTAAGTCCATTCAAGTACCTCCTTTGTACCTACCTGCTTTGCAGACCAGCTGACAGTGATAGAATTGCTATAAGTAAAATTCAGCTGTCAATTAGCTAAATCATTCTTCTTAATAATTTTACTAACCATGAAATGACCGGCATGCACTTTATTTATGGATTAGCAAATGGAAATGCGGAAGAAGCACGAAGAATTTACCAGGACAGATATCCTAACAGAGTAATTCCATGTGCAAAAACATTTAGAAAACTACATGCAAGATTATGTGAAACTGGGAGTTTTAATAAAAATTTGGGTGGTGGAAGACCAGAAACTATAACAACGCCTGAACTGGAAGAAGCTATACTTGATGCGATAGAAGAAGATCCTTCCAATAGTATCAGGAAGATTGCACTGCAGCTTGAAGTCAGTTCAAAAACCATTTGGAAAGTTCTAAAAAGAAACCTCCTGCATCCATATCACATACAGCGTGAACAAGCTCTACTGCCTCGGAATTTTCATCCAAGATTAATGTTTTGCAGGTGGTTGATTCATATGATGACACACAATAATAATTTCTTACCAAATATTTTATTTACGGACGAGGCAAATTTTTCAAGATATGCTATTATGAACTTCCACAATGATCATTTCTGGGCCGACGAAAATCCCCACGTTATTAGACAAACTCATTTTCAGCAGCAATTTTCGCTGAACGTTTGGATAGGAATTATTGGTGACTAATTGGCCCATTTTTTTACCGGCAAGATTAACAGGTGAATCCTACACGGATTTCTTGCAACACCATTTACCCACTTTATTAGAACAAGTACCCCTACAAGTAAGAGTCAACATGTGGTTTATGCACGAGGGGGCTCCAGCTCATTTCAGTGTTCTTGCTCGTCAGGATCTCGACGTCATCTACCCTAATTGCTGGATTGGACGTGCAGGACCTCAAAATTGGCCGGCTCGCAGTCCTGATATGAATCCCCTGGAGTACTATTTATGGGGCCATCTGAAGGCTCTTGTTTATAAAACTCCTGTTCTAGATGTGAATGACTTGAGGAATCGGATAATTGTCAATTGCAATATCATAAGGGATACCTCAGGTATTTTCGAGCGTGTCAGACACTCCATGACAAATCGTTTGCAGTCGTGTATTTTATCAGAAGGTGGGCATTTTGCTCATTTACTTTAAGGTCGAAATTGTTTATCGAATTAATTGGTTTTTATTTCATGTTGTCGTCCATGGATAATTTTTAGATACTTTAAATTTTTTTTCTCGAAAACAAAGCCAGATATGAAGATAATAAGATAAGATACGAAAAAGTTGTATTTTTAGTTGCTTAAATACAAAAATAAATAAAAAGCTGCAAAACAATTAATTATTGGCCTTGTTTTTTTCTCAACAATAAGCATGTGGTGCCCACTGACACGCCACTGGACCTAATAATTTCAATCTAGTTACAGCTAAATAAGCGTCTTATAATTTCAAATAACTACACCAAATTTCAACCAAATTGGTTTAAGGATAGTTATAGTATTTTTAAAATACCGTTATTTTGATGAGTGTGTGTGTACAGTCTGCCATCCCAAAACTTCTAGACAGTCTTATTTATGACCAAATTAATTTTTATTGCAAAGAACTTCTGTTAAGTGAACAGCATGGCTTCAGTCGTGGCAAGTCTGCTATTACAAACTAGTTGCTGTATCAGGGTGCTCTGTTAAGTGCTTTGGAGGGGGGTGAACAAGTGGATGTAATATATACAGACTTTTCCAAGGCATTTGACAGTGTCAACCATAGCTTATTATTAAAAAAATTGAGACTTTTTGGTTTTTCAGATTGTTTGGTGGCCTGGTTTGCAAGTTTTCTTTCTGACAGATTTCAGCAGGTACAAATTGGGGATGCTAGGTCGCATCTTATCAGTGTGACCTCTGGGGTTCCACAGGGTGGTCATTATTCTCCCCTGTTGTTCAATATTTTCATTAATGATATTTTGGTTTGCTTTAAAAATAGTGATTTTTTGTTATTTGCCGATGATTTAAAGTTTTATAGGGTGATCAGTTCAGAACAAGACATGGTTCTCTTGCAAGATGATCTGAATAGATTGTGTGAATGGTGTGTTGGTAATAGTTTGGCTCTGAATGTGGGTAAATGCAGTTACATTAGTTTCTACAAAAGAAACAAACGAGTAACTTCCTCCTATACTATTGATAATATTAATCTTAGGTACACTGAAATAGTAAAGGACCTTGGTATCTTTTTTGATGAACAATTGAATTTTAATACCCATGTAAATACTATTATAACTAAAGCATCTAAGGTCCTTGGTTTTGTCCTGCGCAATTGTAAGGATCTGTCAGTTGAAACTTGCAAAATGTTGTACATATCACTTGTTGTCTCTTTGTTGGAGTATGGATCAATGATTTGGTCTTCTCTGTACATAAATAATTGTATGACACTGGAGAGGGTTCAAAATAAATTTCTACAATTCTGCCTTTATAAACTTCGCATTCCAGTTCCTAATGACCATTGTTATGATGAAGCAATGAACTTGCTGAATATGCGGAGTTTACTTAAGAGACGCACTGAGAATGATTTGGTCTTTATTTATAAACTTTTGAATGGCCTTGTGATTTGTCCCGAACTACTTAATAGGATTTCATTTAATATTCCATACCGTAATCTGAGGGCAAATTGATTGTTTTCTTTGCCTTATCATCGTACCAACTATGCTATGCACACGCCTGTCGAAAGGACCTTGAGGCTGGTAAACTCTACTGGAATTGAAGTTTTGGGAATTTCCTTATTGCATTTTAGGAGTCTTATTAAGAGTTTGTAGGATTTTGTTTTTTGAATTAATTTTGCTCCATGATTAATGATTTGAAATACATTTGATCATTGTCATTGATAATATATTTTGTTTTTTCTTAGCTAATTTTGCATTGTTAATTGTTCTGATTTTGAGAGAATATTGTTACTACTTGTAAAACGGTTTAATTATCCTTGGTATTAAGATTAAGTCTGATAATTATTGTTAATTAGTAATTAGTGGTTAGGTAGTATAGCTTTTATTTCTTTTTCAGAAATATATATATTTTTTGTAATGGAGTTGATCCCGTGTATAAATAAATATAAATAAATAAATAAATTTTTTTGAACCTTCATCGCCCTGTATCTCAGAAACAAAGCAACTCCCGACATACGCTCATAGGAACTTTTTTTCATAAAACGACCTAACGATTCACCCTGTATAGTTTTGTACCCTGTATATATCAAACTTAATTGCTAAATATGGGACAATCAAACTCCTTGATTTAATTGGTTTATTTAGGAACCAATGTTCTTAAGGCAACTGCTTCCAGGGAAAAAAAAGAAAGACAGATTTTAGCTTACTTAGATAAATGTATTCTTTTTTCAGTGTACTGGCCCTTTCCATGAGTTGAGTCTTCAATCTTCTTATTTTCAACTACTTCTACCCCTTCTCCATCTCCAGACTGTTCCAAACTATGTCTGGCAATCATGTAGAGCTGACCAATTCGATACTAAGAAAAATGGAGTTTTGATGTTTTTTTATATAAGGTGTGGGATGGAATTTTTGTAAATATATATAGCATTTAATATATTATTCCAAAGCTCTAAAATAACTTAGCCAAACTAGGCCGTGTAATCCTTTTTCTTGCCGAATATCATTAAGTTAAATAATAGTTATTGATTTTATAAAAATAACTTATGGAGGTTACCTCTTCCACTGTTAATGGCATACATATGCGATATTCTTTTGTTAGCACCATAGTAATTTATTGAGAACGCTTCTTAGATTAAAATCAGCGGTTTTAATGATTAATTTTTAAAATTTTGAATTATGAACTTTTTTGATCTAATTTCAAAAATTTAAAAAAACATTCAGCTGAATTTGACAGAAGAATCAGCTGAATTTGACAGTTGGTGACTGCTAGTGCTGGGCGATGCTTATCGATGGTTTTGAAACATTGATATTTGATGTTTGCGCCATCGATGTTTTATTTCACAAATGTTGATGTTTACCTTTCGATACTCGACGCTAATAAAAGTTAATAAAAATTAGTGCAGCTTGTGGCAGGTTCAAGGAAGAAGCATTCAGAACGACTTAAATAAACTATTTTTAGTATTATTAATATTTTCTTGTCATGTGGACTGAAGAGAATTGACTTGCCTTAATTGAATTGTGTATGCACTTTCAAAATTCGGAAAAAGAAATTTTTCGACCTTTTTTTTCAGCCCAAAAGTTGGCTCTAAAAATGCGTTATCTCGGCTAATATGAGAGCTACCAGTTCTCATTAGATTTGGAAGGAGAAAACTAAGTTACAACCGTTTGAATTTTCCCGATAGTGCCCATAGAAGCCGAGATATCGCCCTTTAAAATTTGGGTTTTTTTCATTTTTCGGGTACATCCTCCCCGTATCGATTTTTTCACCAAAAATTGATTTTTTAAGATTTCGAACTAATCATATAATCATCTTGTTCGCTTTCCGTACATCACGAAAACACCTTTCTTGTTAATACAATAATAATAATGTATAATTATTTTTATAAAAGCTACAAAGAAAACAATAAAAATTGTAATCTAACGTAATTGCATACATAAACATTTAAAGAATACAATACATTTCACTAAATATAGAGACCCCTGTATATCTCCCCTCTCCTATATATATATTTTTTTATTTAAAGGGCTTTTGCGTAATCAGCAAAAAGCACAAGATGATTATCGACAAATGATTCTATGTCATTTATATCTGTACTTTGGTAGAATAAAGGCCAATGTCCATTTCAGCTGTTTTGAGAAAAACAGGGTTAATGAGATTGACTTTATAGAAAGAAAGAAAGAAAGAAAGAAAGAAAGAAAGAAAGAAAGAAAATGTGCTATATTACGTAAGACAACAAAATCTTGTGTACAAGCATCCTAAAAACTAAATTTGTCTGATACATAGAGGAACATGGTTGTAAATTTTTTTGCTAAGGTATATAAGTGAGTTCTTGGTGAGGGAGGATGTAGGGATTGGTAAGGGAAAATCGTTAACCTGGCGAGTCATATGACCAGTGTTAGAGGGAGGTTTAGGACATTTATGAATAAGAGTAGCTGTTTCTAAGATAAAAAGAGAAAAAAGAGTTAGGATTTTTTGAGATATAAAGGGAGGTTTACAAGAATCTCTTAACCCAGCGGAACATAGGTATCTAACTGCCTTTTTTTGAATCACAAAAATTATGTTTAATAATCCCTTGTTGCTTAAACCCCAAAAAGGCAAGCCATAACGAAGGTGGGACTCAATAAGAGAAAAGTACACTGAACGTGCAACTACCCCTCCCAGCTCATGCCCCGCCATTCTTACTGCAAAGCATCCAGAGGATAATTTTGATGCAAGATTTAGGATATGATCTTCGAAGCGAAGGCGACCATCAATGGTAATACCAAGGAACTTACAGCTTTCTTTGTTTTGCAAGGGGGAGTTTTCACTAAACATAAGGCCCTGAACGTCACACTTAAATCCCATAATAAAGGTTTTGTCCACATTAAATACAAGCCTGTTTGCAGCACACCACTCCGATAAAATCTTAAGATCTTTAAAAACCTGAGCTCTAATATTATCAGAATCTCTATGATTCCATAAAATAGTGGTATCATCAGCAAACTGAACCACTTTGCCCTGCAGTTTTAATAAACCCAAATCATTTACACAGAGCAAAAATAATAGTGGTCCTAACACTGAACCCTCAGGTACTCCAGTTTTAAGGGATCTGGAATCGGATATAGACATAGAATAGACAGATAGGAATCCAGCCATTGCAATGCCACACCTCTAAAGCCATAATTATTGAGCTTAGACAGCAGTATTCCATGATCTACACAATCAAATGCCGTGGATAAATCGCAAAACACTGCCGCCGCGGACTCTCCAGAATTCAGGGACACATAGACACTCTCCAAAAAGCCGAAAACAGCGTCATGAGTCCCTTTTCCCGTTTGAAATCCCAACTGATTTGCAGATAAAATGCAATTATGTTGCAAAAAAGATAAAATTGTAATTTTTGCAAGTTTTTCAACTATCTTGGAGAGGGTAGATAATATAGAAATTGGACGGAAATTACAAGGCTCACTCACATCTCCACCCTTATAAAGAGGGATAACCACTGCCTCCTTTAAACATGCTGGAAAGATGCCATTATGAAAGGAATTGTTTATGGCAGAAGCTAAGGCATTCAATGCTGAGTCAGGCAAAAGGAGTAGTAATTTTGATGATATTCCATCAGCTCCAGCTGATTTATGGTTTTTTAAGCTTTTAATTGCATCTCTAACATCAGTAAGGCTAACAGGATAAAAGAAAAAAAATTTTGAACTGACACTTGTTGAATATAATGCAAAGGATCAATATTAGTATTCACATCCTTGAGCAATAAATGAGGAATATTACAGTAATAATCATTTAAACTATTTGGTCTTACTTCTGGTTCTGAAACTTTCTTGTGAGAATGCCTGAAGTCATTTATAATTGACCAACATTCTCTCTGCCTATTTGAGGACATATTCAAGCGGTCACTATAATATTTAACCTTAGCTGCTTTTATCGTCTTTCTATATAGACTACGATATTTCTGATGATAAAGAATAATGTTTGCATTAGTTGTAAACTTGCACAGCTTAGCCAAAAAACGGAGGTTTTTAGCTGAAGTTCTGAGGCCTGCTGTGACCCATGGTTTTCTATTTTTCATTTTAAGCCTCTTTTTAGGAAAACACTGATTGATCTTGTCACATAGCACATGAAATAACAAAGTAAACGGGTCAGGAGCCATTTCAACTGCATTCCAATTAACCAAACCTGTAGTAGAAGAAAAGGCATTAAAATTTGCTCTGCTGAAAATTCTTCCTATATAATGAGATGAAGGAAATACAGTGTTGCATGGAATCCTAGCGAGAATGGCTTCATGGTCAGAAATACCAGATGAGAGTACTCTACATGACACATCATTTAAATTTGTATACAAATAATCAATAGTAGTTGCAGATGAGGATGTTATACGTGTGGGTAAAAGAACATGCATCTTCAAGTCATAAGTTTCCAATATACTTAAAAGGGATGTATGATATGATGGCAAGCTTACATCAGTGAAGTTAATATTAAAGTCACCAGCCAATATAACTATGGAGTGTAGAGACAATTGGGATAATAGAGAATCAAGTTTGTCCAGGAACATACCAATATCTCCTGTAGGTGGTCTATATATATTTTTATAAATTGTGACCCTTTTTTCCTACTTTACTTATTTTTGGGATTTTAAATCTTAAGAAGGGATTCTTTTTGAAAATGTATTGTTAGTCTTCTAAATTGCAAAAAAAATGGACATTGGCCCCTAAGCACGGACATTGGCCAAGGCGGTATTAAAGAGCTAATGGACATCGGCCTTTTTGCTACAATAAAACAATCCCAATTACGAAAATAATCTTTATTTATACACGAAATTCGTATTTTTTAGCATTAGAAAATTAATTTTCTGTGGTCATAAATCTTTACTGTTTATGATACCTACACTAAAATAACAGAGAAAGATAGTTATTTTCTTCATGCTCAGGGTCTTGTATATCTTCAACATTTAAGTCGGAAGATCTTTATAAGTTCTCATAAAATGGCTTGTTATAATCGCTAATGTAAGGCAGCAAATCTAACAAATCTTTAATTTTAAGATCTGCCAATGGTAAAGGTTCTTGATTTATAGGTTTAGGCATATCAATATCCAGAATCGCAGGCCGGTTTCGTACAGAACCTCTTCTCAGGTCAACAACCTTAAACTCTTTACTATTGTTAAAGTTCGTTTTGTAAAAAATCTGAAACTGGTGTTCAACGGAGAACTTCATCCGTTTAATCCGCATCCACGGGACAACTTCAGGAATCTCATTTTTTTTCTATGAACCAATTTTTCCGTCAAAAGTACTGTTAAAATTTAGGAAGTCTTTTTATAACATTTCCTTAACTTGTAGGGGTGGATTTCGGCGCACAGTTCTCTGATAAAATTAGTCCAGTCATGGGGGCCTTCTATTTCAGCAGTCGTATTTTTCTTGCATATTTCGATTGCTGCATGGATTTTGTCGGCCTTCATATGAGTGTGACCAGGCTTCATAAATTTGTGGTTGATTTCTTGCAAATTATGTCCTAGATCTTGACATTCTTTCAAGACATAGGTCATCATAGTACACATAAAAATATTTCTGTTTTGCCCCGAACATGAATCACTATAAAGATTTAAAACTTCCGTTTCCTTTGGTAATGACAAGATGTATTTTCGGACGCATGAAGCAATTTCTTGACCTCCACGAGCAGCAATTGTCTCATCCAATAAAAAGCAAATTCCCAAATTGCCGGCAGTTGAAGTCTGATGAATAGTTAAGTTATAAGTCCAGAGTTGTCTTTTATAAAAAGAAACGCCATTACGCAAATATGGTGTAGGTAAGCACTTTTGTAGGTCGAATGATGCAACAACAAATTTGATGTCTTTCTTGCTGTTTTCTTTATCTAGTGACTTAAATTTCAGAGAGATTTAAGTGAGCGTTTCTTTGTTCCAAAACTTCAATTTTAGTTTTTTCTTCTTCTGTAAGATTTTTACCATTAAATGTCTTAAACTTTACATTTAGAGCCAGTGTCGTTCGCAGGGGCATGAAATGAAAAGTTGAATTCTTCATTAAAAATCTGTCTGTAAAGTGACTCTTTTTCGGGGCTTATGTTTTGTTCCTCGCAATACTGAATGTAAATTCGATACATTTGGGCAATTGAAAGATCGGGACTTAAATATTTTTTTGATGTCCTCTCTCTAGAGTAATGACTGCTGGATGTAGGAAAACTATTAATATGTGATTTAATAAAATCTCTTTTTTCCTCGGTAACTTTATAATGATTTTGATGTTTTCCCAGACCGTCTGAAGAGCAAATATTTGAATCATTTAATCTTTTTTTTTCGACAATTACTCTCACTTTTTTAAGGGTCAAATCAAAAGTATTTAGGTACATTTTCTGACAAACCTCAAAATTCTTGTGATCTTCATTTGTGAGAAAGTACTTTCTTAAAAAGTTTCTTCGACTAGGTTTAATTTTCTTATCAGCTGATTTTCTTTGTCGTTCTCTAAATTTTGCACATTCCTTAACAGTTTCCGCTATAAACTGATCTTGACCATGCCTTGATAAATTGTAGAAATCTCTAAATAGATTCTGCCTTTGGACATTTTCAAATTTTCTGCCAACATTTTAGTTTACATTCGCACGGCTCCTTTAGCTCTTTTGCCCTTTGTAGGATTCCTTTTTTTGTCTTATATTCTTTTCCTTTTTCTTTGCGATCCCTTCTTTCATTTTCCATCCAACTTTTTTCATTCCTTACACGTTTTTTAGTTTTTTCTCAGTCATCTTTGCAAAATTTCCAGGGTCCATTTGCTCATTTTGATAATTTAACGTTATTCAAACACATAACACAGTTTACTAATAATATAATAAAATACATTAAAAATTTGAGGTTTTAAAAACTAGGTACGCATTAAAATCTTAAGGCCAATCTCCTAAATAAAATAATACAAAAGGGCCAATGTCCATATTATGGACTTTGTCCATTTAATTTATTCTTCTAATATATTGAAAAGGCCTAAGTCCAGAGATTGGCCTTTTTTCTATTAACTAGAATTGGACATAGGCCTTTGTGTATTTTGTTTATTTCGCTAAAACACAAGTATTTTGGACTTTGGCCTTTTCAATAATGTTAAGTCATTAATAAACTAACTTCCTATGCCTATAAGTCAAATATGGGAAATTTGGACATTGGCCCTTTTTCTACCAAGGTACAGATATAAAGAACGATAAAAGCGACTTTTATCGTTCGTTCCTTGTTTGTATCTCGTTATTTTTCAAGTTGAAAATTAATTGTTTTTTGAGATTTTTGGTTGTTTTTAACGCTTCATTTGAGATTAAAGACATTTTTTCTTTTGGGCAATTTCTGACGATGGATTTGGCACGACAAACGTCCTTCTGGGTTAAGGATTTTCCGGGCTAAACCTATTGTTCTAAAAATTTCCCTGAGGTATTTCCTGCAAATTTAAATAATGTTTCCTGGAAATTAAACAAATCGATTTGCTTCAAACTAAGTGAAAACTCAATTTTCCCTGTACTGCTCTTAGAAGCCAGATATCGACCTCCAAACTTTGGGATTTTTCATTTTTCAGGTATATCCTCGTATCGAATTTTTTCACTAAAAATTGATTTTTTTCGAAATCGAACTATCTATACGAGCGGCTTACTCCCATCCTACATACATTACGAAAACATCTCGTTGAATTCGGAAAAACAATTTACTTTATCTCTACCCGTTCCAAAATGGCGGCTTATTAAAAATGTGATTTTTTATATTAGTATTCCTTATTTTTAATATTGACTTCCGAAAGTTACTTTCTTTTTTAGTGATTTGCGGTCCTATTTTTTGCAGAAAAGATTAAAAGTCTGTTGGTGACTTTTTATACTGAATTTTTATATTGTCCGCTGATCTGCTGAAACTTTACGTCTTGCAAGTTCTAAGCCAGAACGTTTTTTATATAGTACGCCACTATCGGCGAGAATTTCGTTTTTTTTAGTAAACTTTCTGCAATTACTATGCAACCACTACCCAGGGTTATTAACGCTGCAATGTTTTCGTTCTCAGACATAGTAACGAAGTCATATATATACAATAAAGGTTCTTATATATATATATGAACTTTATATACAGGGTGTTCCGTTGATCATGTTACAAACTTCTAGGGCAGATAGAAAACGTCAAAAGAAAAACAAAAGTTCATATAAACATGGGTCCGGAAAAGCTTCCTCAGGGAGGTAGAGCTCTTTGAAAATAACCTTTAAAAACTAGTTTTTTTTTAATAGCTCCGGAACTACTTTAGCTACCGCAACCAATTTTGGGAGGTAAATTATTGTTAGTACGTTTATTCTTTTGAACCTACTAAATAAAAAAAATATTAACCAGGGGCTTCAGAATCAGGGGGGTATTTGGTAAATTTAGGCCCATTTCTTTAAGACTTTAATTTCTGTCCGTTTGGGCATTAGATTATGATGTTCCTATGCTTTTTACATAGAAAAGGTGCTCTTAGTAAAAGTCGGTAAATGGCAAATATCACCGTTTTTGTTAAAATTGACGAAAAGCAAGTTATGAGATACAAAAATGAATTACCTACTATTATTAATAAACAATTAAAAAAAAATATAGCGTAAATAAAAAATAAATGTTTAAAAAAAGTTAAGGTAGCCACTTTATTAAATTGGTACTCAAATTAATTAACTGTCACTTTAATTACCTTGAGGCATAAAATGTTTAAATGATTTTAAGTGTAATAAAAAGCCAACAAATTAACAATTTTAGAAACGTAAACAAATTTTATTAAAGATTGGTATTACAAAAATAAACTTAAAATATTAATTGCTCAAAATTCCGGCCGCCACGATCGATACATTTATTGTATCTACGCACCATATTAAGGTTGACGTGGTTAAAAATATCAGGCGTGGTTTGGATTACTTCAGCAGCTGCGGAAATTCTGGCCACCAGGTCTTCTTCTGACTCGACTAGAGTTTCATATACGACACTTTTCATATGCCCCCAAAGAAAAAAATCTAAGGGTGTCAAATCTGGTGAGCGCGCTGGCCAGGTGACAGGGCCTCCGCGGCCAATCCAGCGCCTTCCAAAATTTTCATTTATAAACTCGCGGACATTAAGTGAAAAATGAGCTGGTGCTCCATCGTGTTGTAGCCATAAGTTCTGTCGTATATTTAGGGGCAGATCATTTAATAGTTCTGGCAGTACATTTCTTAAAAAATTGAAATAAATATTTCCCGTTAAACGAGGAGGCAACATAATTGGACCAATTAAGCGTTCTCCAACAACCGGCCCTATTAACCGAAAACTTATGTTGATAGCTCCTAAAATGAATACCATAAGGGTTTTCCTCACTCCACACATGATTATTCTTAGAATTAAAAATGCCTTCTTTTGTAAGCATCGTCAGTAAAAAGGACATATTTTGGAAATTGAGGTTCTTCTGTACACCGGTCAAGAAACCACTGGCAAAAATTCACGCGGAGCATAAAATCATTGGGTCCTAATGATTGCACCTTTTGCAGGTGGTAGGGCTGAAGAAGCTGTTCATTAACAACGTTCCATACCCTAACATGATTTACATGCATCGCATCAGCTACTGCTTGAGTACTTACTGATGGGTTATCTTCAAATCGCTGAAGCACTTCTTCCTCAAAATCCGGGATTCGGATGTTCCTTTGCGCGCCATTATCTTGGCGTTTTATTTTAACGGAGCCAGTCTCCCTGAGCCGTTGATTGACCCTTTCAAAAAGTGTGTGAGCTGGGATTCGCCTTTCGGGAAACCGCTCTTCAAATAGTCGAAAAGCAGCTCTACCATTACATCGAATTTCCCCATAAATTAAAAGCATATCGGCGTATTCAGCAAAAGTGTAATCTTCCATTACTTAACGGTAATAAAAAGGGAATTAATATCATGTAAAAAATAATGACAGTGGCAATGAATTAGCATTATTATTTTTGCACTTTTAATATCAAAGCTAAACCATAATGTAATAATAGTGAGCGATTTTAACGTGTCTGATTTCTCTATTAACTCACCTAGAGGTAATCATGTTAGTCAAAAGTCTATTGCTGTGAATAATTTTGCTAACACTTTTAATCTTGTTCAGTGTAATCACATCCTAAACTATAATAACAGACTGTTGGATCTTGTTTTATCTAACTTCACCTGTACTGTTTCGCGTAGTGACGTGCCTTTTGTCTTGGAGGATTTGCATCACCCTGCACTGGAAATTGATTTTACCGTCTCAGGCCAACGTGTCCATAATTTTCAGCTTAATAAAAACTTATCTCATTCTTTTAATTTTAGAAAGGCCAACTTCCATCTCCTTTATGACTCGATCCTTGAAGCTGACTGGTCTACTGTGTATTTATCCTCTAACGTTAATGATGCATGTGGAGCCCTATATGATATATTGAATGGCATATTTGCCGCACACATTCATCTTAAGCAGCAACGTAAAAGAAGATTTCCAAATTATTATTCTCGAAAATTGATTAGGAACATTTATAGGAAAGAAAAGGCTTTCAAGGACTTTAAAATGTACAATTCTCCATTCTTTCAAAATAAATTCCATTCTCTTAGACGCCTTATCAAACTACAAATACGCAATGAATATAAGTTGTATATATCAAACACCGAAAGGAATATTTCTTTGGACCCATCTATCTTTTGGAATTTTATTGGTTCTAAGAAGGCTGGCACCAGGATTCCTGGTATGATGAGGCTACCCGATGACGTGGTAATTAAAGACCCACAAGACATAGTTGATGCTTTTGCACTGTTCTTTGGTGAGGCATTTATACAATCAAATTTCATTAACCATTCGTCGACGTCTGATAATGTGCCCCACTTTGACATTTCCAACGTTGATGCTTCCCCGATTATTTTGGCCAGTAAAAAACTCAAAAATAAGTTAACATCTGGTGTAGACGGTGTGCCTAGCTTCTTGATTAAATATTGCATTGGTGTGCTGGCTGATCCGCTGACCTACATTTTCAACTTAATACTGTCAACAGAACAAATCCCTGAAATTTGGAAGACTGCTAAAATAATACCTTTTTTAAAAGCTGGGGACTCTGATCAAATCGTGAACTACAGGCCAATCTCATTACTCTGTAACTTCTCAAAAATTTTCGAAATTATCCTGAATCGGTCGCTATTTAGTCACGCAAAAGAACTCATCTCTGTAGACCAGCATGGATTTTTTAGCGGGCGATCTTGTGTTACTAACTTATCCTGTCTGTCTAGCCACATCTGTGAATCACTTGATGTTAATACTGTTATTTATACCGACTTCCAAAAAGCTCGGAAGATCGGATAGATCACTATATTTTGCTGCATAAATTAACTCAGTATGGTTTTTCAGGGAGATTATTTAATTTATTTCATTCCTACTTGATTGGTAGATCTCAATATGTTGAATATGAGGGCTTTAAATCGAAACTTTTTAACGTAACGTCGGGTGTGCCACAGGGCTCGAACCTGGGTCCGCTCCTGTTTAGTTTTTTTATAAATGACTTGATTGAGTCACTCACTTGTCATAGGCTGGCTTTTGCCGATGATTTGAAGCTATATTTAAATGTATATGGTTTGGAGGATTGTGTTTTTCTTCAGAACTGTCTAAATACATTGGAGGTATGGTGCGCTGTTAACAGGTTAGGCTTGAATGCGGCTAAGTGTAGTGTGGTCAGTTACTCTAGATCAAAAATACCCTTAAATTTTAATTACTTTATTAATGATACTATTTTGAGTAGATTAGAGCAAATTACTGATCTTGGTATAACCTTTGACTCTGAATTTACATTCGTTCCACACTTCAATAACATAGTCAAGTCAGCCCTGAGAAGGCTTGGGTTCATAATTAGAAGTTCTTAGAGTTTTACTTTGGAATCTACATTAAGACTGCTTTTCTGTTGCTTTGTGAGATCAAAACTGGAGTTTAGCTGCATTATATGGAACCCGCTCTATCAGAATCATGTTGGTCTCCTTGACTCTGTTCAGCGTAGATTTGCTAAGTCTTTGGCCTTCAGGCAGGATGGCATATATCCCCTAAGAGGGTTTGATCATCGGCAAATATTGGAACGCTTCAATCTACATCCATTACATCTCAGAAGAATGATCTTCTCTGTAAAATTCCTGCATGGGTTACTGAATGGATTCATTGATAGTCCTGTACTTCTTTCTGGTGTACGTTTCATGGTGCCTAGGCTTAATGCTAGACATCCCCTAACATTCTTTCTGCCAAGGCCTCATACTAACATCCTGTTGAAATCGCCACTATATACAATATGCGCTATATTTAATCGGATCTGTCACATGTGCGATATAAATTTCTCTCCGGTTCATGTGATTATCGATATCTTGGTGGATCTTTACTCTTGGGATTAGGGCCCATGTGTTTAAGTTATAGTTAGTAGGTATATTGCAGTTAATTTAATTTAATTTTGTTGAATATGTGATTATCTTGTTAAACTTTTATAAACTTTTATAATTGGGTTTTTATATCATATTAATAGTTATTTGTTCTAATTTTTTGGATAACTTTTGAGAATGTGACTTTACTCTTTCTCTTTTCTTTTCATTCTTTTAGGTTTGTTTGTGTGTGTTTTTTTTTAACTATATTTTTCATTGTTTTGCAACTGTTATTGGGCAAGTTGCCTGTTGGAAATAAAGGCTTATTATTATTATTAAAATAATTAATTCAGGTGCTGTATCTTAGTTTGGTTTTAGTCAATTTCCACAAAAACGGTGATATTTACCATTTACCGACTTTTACTAAGAGCACCTTTTTCATGTAAAAAGCATAGGAACATTATAATCTAATGGTTGCAGTAGCTAAAGTAGTTCCGGAGCTATTAAAAAAAAACTAGTTTTTAAACGTTATTTTCAAAGAGCTCTAGCTCCCTGAGGAAGCTTTTCCGGACCCATGTTTATATGAACTTTTGTTTTTCTTTTGACGTTTTCTATCTGCCCTAGAAGTTTGTAACATGATCAATGGAACACCCTGTATATATGACCGAAGTACCCTACACTATTACTCAAACGCTAAAGTAAACTAAAGCTTCTTAAACTAAAGTATGCACTTTCAAATAAAAATTTAATTACAATCAATAAAATCGATTTGTTGGTAAAGCGTGGCAGGCGCTTCTCTTCTAATGGATAAAAATGGCGCCTAGTAAGCGCGTCCCAACAAAATATTCTACCAGGCACGTTCCATGCGCGTCTCGTTCAATGTATACGCGTCTTTAGGTTTTGATCGATTTTTCTATCTCGGACTCGGTAGTAAAGCGTTGAATCCAGGAAATCCCCGCAAGTCTGTGTGTTCCCCGCAGTGTTTTTTAGGTGTAATAATCAAAAATTAGATTAAAGGTATGTCCAGAACAAGTAACATCGCCAGAAACATAGAACTTTGCAACATTGCAACATCGAGTTTCCATTAACGGCTTGTATCCGGCAACATGTTGCACTAGATGTGTTGCGCCAAATGTAAATGTGAATATTATAGCAACAATAAAACATTTAGTAAATAATATGGGACTGCTTGGAAGCCGCTGGAATTACTGCAGCTTTTATTATAATTAGTGCTCATCAAAAACAAAGAAAAAAAAAGCGTTGGTGGAGAAGAGAATTATTTAAAAATAATGAAAATTATGGAAATAATTTAATGGCCGAATTAATTCTTAATGACGGAAGTGTTTTTAAAAACTTTGTGAGAATGACTAAAACAGATTTTGAAGAATTATTGTTATTGGTAGCTCTAAAAATCTGTAAAAAGAACACGAACTTATTGTACTTATTTAAAATATCAAAGCAGTCCATATCTTTAATCGTTCCTGAAGTTTGTGAAGTGATTATTGCAGTTTTACAAGAATATTGTCAGGTAAGTAAAGAAACACTAATTTTTAATATTTTCTAATGACTTATTACAAACTTATTGATAAACATCACTTGATTTTAATACTAAGAATTCACCAATGGTTGAATATTCAGCGGTTGATGCTTGCCCAGTCATTTCTTCCATGGGGGAGTTTATTTGCTTTAAGGCTTGCTGAGAGTATTGAGTTGTTAACCCGGTGGTATGAGCAGGTTTGCACTGATAGGATTGAAACTGACGAGCAAAGGATTGACTGTCAGTAATTGTATTTGTAGGAGACAACATTGGAGATGATGAATGTGATGAATATACAGAAGAGTGCTCGGGGGTTTGATTGTATGCAGTAGGTTTTTTTTGAATATCGTCATATTCACCCATCTCCAATTTGAATAAAATGTTATCTATGTGATGCTTAGCTAAACATACAGCTCGGTGACTTTGCTTGGCATTGCGCATCCTGCAAGAAACATTTTCCCCATAGACGGCATAATCATCTCTGTTTTCTATTTTCTGCCTTACATTTGTCATAAATTTATACGCTTCATCGACTTTTTCATCTTCAGCTTTTTTCTTAAGTTTTTTATTTATTATTCCTGGCATTGAAAAACCATTTTCTTTTCTTTTTACTGCAATTGGTTTTTGAATGTTAGAAGGACCAGGATTTAATAGATTTTCTGGTTCCGAAGCAGTATAATTTTGTTTCACAATAGTTTCTATATTGCTGTCGTTACTCTCATTTTCATCAGTTTCAATCTAAAATTAAGAAAAGAACTTTTAAAATATTTTTATTTTTTACACATTTTAATAAATATTTTTCAGTATTTTTTTTCAGGTTCCTTTATCGGAAAATGAATGGTTAAAAATCGCGGAAGGATTTGAAAAGAAATGGAACTTTCCACATTGTTTGGGAGCGATTGATGGGAAGCACGTACAAATTAAAGCACCAGAAAATAGTGACAGTATCTACTATAACTACCATGGAACATATAGTATTGTTTTAATGGCTATAGCAGATGCAGACTATAAGATCAGGTATGCCGATATAGGCTGCCAAGGTAGAATTTCAGATGGTGGTGTGTTCAATAGTACAGATTTTCACGACAAGTTTGTTAATAACAAATTAAAAATACCCAATTATAAAACATTGCACAGCTTACAGAGACCCCTTCCATTTGTATTAGTAGCTGACGATGCATTTGCATTAAGCACGAATTTAATGAAACCTTTCCCTGGCTCTTATGAAAAAGGATCAAATGAAAGAGCTTTCAACTATCGATTATCTCGAGCAAGACGAATTATTGAAAATGTATTTGGTTTACTGGGTGCTGTTTTTAGGATATTTAGAAGACCTATAGCTTTAGAGCCTAAAAAGGTCACTTCTATTGTTCTTGCTTGCATTCATATACATAACTATCTTGGGAGGAATTTAGAATCGATCCGCTCATATAATCCACCGGGTACATTTGATTATGAGGATACTGAAACCGGAACGGTTATTTGTGGGTGGACATAACGGAGCGCCGACCATCGCTCTGACCATAGCATTGCACCATAGCTCTGCTCGCATAAAAAATAAATACACACTGTTAGATCTGTGTGGCAACATTGGAGCGCCGACCATCGCTCCGCGCATAGGTCGGAGCTAAGGTCTCTACATCGTACCAGGGTAAAAATCGAGCTTAGTATTTTTTACACCCTCGACCGGAGAACCTCGCGTTAAATCGCTATCGTCGCTTAACATGGATAAAGAAAAGTTAATCGGGCTTGTTTTTGCTCGAGAGCCTATTTGGAACAAAATAGACAAAAATCATCATAACTGCATTATTCTTAAAAAAATGTGCAATGAAAAAGCAAATGAGTGTGATGTGCTGAAAGTAAAACAATTTTTTTTAGACTACCAGTTTATAATTTGGTTCTGTTGCATAAAATAAGTTTTAAAATTTTCTCGTACAAATTTTGCCTCATCGTTGTATTCTCGTATTTTGATACCTTTGATATAGGTACCACTTTTTAGCACTAGAACTCAAAATAATATCTTCTTCATCTGATGAAGAGGAGGTTAAAAAATCCACGTTTATGCGACGCTTGTTTACGCCAAACTAGTGTAAAAATGCGATGCTCCAAACCTCGATGTGACCACTGCGGCGCATGGGTCGGAGCGAGGGTCGGACCAATGGTCGAGGGGGCTTTGCTATGGTCGAGGATCAATGATCCCCGTTATGTCCATACCCTTAGAGGTAATTGGCGCAGTGAAATAGATGGAATAGCTATGCTCAATTTACAAAACATTCCTAGAGGGAGCTCTGAACATGCTAAAGAGATCAGATGAATTTGCAAGATATTTTAATTCACCTCAAGGAATGGTACCATGGCAACATAATTTTGCATAATTATTATCTTAAATCATTAGGTAAAAATATAGTATGAAAAAATAAAAACTGATGTTTTAGTTATACATGCCATTCCATCGTAAAAATGTTAAACTAGTTGTCAGATTTAACGGAACACCTTACTTTTTTTGAGCAAACTTAATCTTCAACAATTTTCCCAACCCATGTAAGTACATAATTATATTTGTACAATGAAAAAACTTATAATTATGCTTATTAATATTGAAAAAATGGTATAGTGAAAAATGTAAGATTAAACAACGACACTTACCTCTAGAGTACTACGGCTTCCTATGGAAACGCTATTTTCAATAAGAAAACTTAAGGGATTAGATTAAAGATTTAATTTTTTTTGAAATCTCCTCACTCTCAACATTAAAATGCTTAGATATTTTATTTATCTCATCAAACTTTATATTTCTATCTCTATACTCTTTTTTTTGCAAATCCCACACTGCAGGGGCTGCGTGAAACAGCTCTATAAGTTCTAAAACTTTATTTTTGGTCCACATTTTGCCTATAAATAAACATTAATTTATAAAATAGAAATCAAAATACAAATAAAGTAGATATATACAAAATAAACAAAATATACTAATAGCTACTTACCTACAGCAAATTTTTAACACTATCTATGCTTAACTAGATCCTATATCTGTATCTGATGTATATATCTTAATACCGAAAAAAAACCAACCCAATTATATTAGTTTTGCCACATACGGTCCACACTGGCCGATGTTACCCATTTTAGGCGGGAAACACGCAACAACCAACATTCTTTGATGTTTATGCCGTCGTCGCTTTGTCCGATGTTGCAAAGTTGCCGCCACAATAACAACATCGAGAATCGCTTTGTTGCCGACGATTATCGTCCGGTCTGGACTAAGCTTAAGAGCATTCAATTAAAAAAATATAGTGTCCGTCAAGTGTACCGTCTGATTATTAATACACAAATTATATTTCGGTGCTTCATTCTTCATAGATTACTATACAATTATTCACTATGTGGTACCGCGTCCGGTGCTAGGTGGCGCCAAGTGTAAAACTCAGATAAATTTATCTGACAGGTCTCCTACTTACCGACACGGCTGTCAGCCACCACTTTCGTTTTTGGCGCTTGGGTGGTAACAAGTGAATTTTTCCACAAATAAATTTCAGCTCAAATCCAAGGAGTAAGTTGTAATTTTAAGTAATAACGTTATTTATTTCTTTCAGCATAATGGGAAACGGTTCAAGGAACCGAAGAAAGTCAGTTTCTGGCTCCGATTCAAGGGAGTCAGCGCTGGCTTTCCATGACCTCTACGCCCGTATGAAGCGTATTGAACAATTCATACTTAAAACAACACGTGGAAATACTAAATCTAGAGGCAGGCCAAAAAGAAGCCGATCTAGATCATCCGACTCGTGTTCAGAACATTCAGCACGTCCTCGAAGACGCGACTGGATTTCGCGGAGCCCTGACTCGAGTGAGCAGGAGCCCCGAACCCCTTATCCATCCACGTAAGAGGTATAGGCGTCTAGACTCGAGTGAGCTGGACCAACCTAATCATAGTCCTTCCAAGATCACCGAGCAGGTGCAAGTGCACAGCAGACCAATAGACCCTAAGGTGGACAATAGAGAGAAGATCCTAGTCATCCACCCAGACAAGGATACAGAACAGTTTCTAACTCTGAAAGATGACATTCTTGAATGCTTGGGCACAGACCCCAATGACATTATAAGTGAGGGCATTGAACTACACCCAGCCCTGGTCTCTAAATGGTCTAACATAATTAAATGTGGCCTAGATAAACAAGAGAGACTAGATCTAACTAAAAAATATCTTGTACCCAAAAATTTAAAAATATTAGAAGCCCCAGATCTAAATGAGGAAATTCTAAAAATTTTATCACAACACGCATTAAAAAAAGATAAGTATTTAGCTATTGTTCAATCTCAGTTAGCAGCTTCTTTAGCAGCCTTGGGTTCATCATTAAATAAAATTCTAGGTTAAGAAAGTAATGATCAACTTAAAGCCATTATAACTGAACTATCAGATACTGGCAAATTACTAACTGATTTACATCATTATGTATCAATATCTAGGAGGTATGTTATCATACCATCCCTAGATGATTCCCTTCGGCAAGTGGTGGTCAAAACGGCCCCAGACTCTAAGTTATTTGGTTCTGATTTTGCGGATAAAATTAAAACTGCAAGAGATTTAGAAAAAAAACAGTAGAGAATTAAAAGCCACAAAATCTGGTTTAACAAGAAATCCCAGAAGAGCTGTTCAAGAAGCAGACCATTTAAACTGGAGAGTTCCTCGAGGAAGTTCAGACATCAGGGGCAAAAACCTCAGCAGAATGTGACCTACAGGCACAGACCAACAAGACCAGCAAGACAGAAATATTAAAGGTTAGTATCTTAGCAGGTCGTCTCAAGGCTTTTTCACATCGTTGGTACATCTTAGACCCTAATCCCTTAGTTTTAAATTGGATAAAAGGGTACAAAATTGATTTTAATGGCAACTTCATAATGTCATCAAAAACATATGCTCAGAGGTTTAATAACATTGAAAAAACTCAATTAAGTCAGGTAATCAATGATATGTTAATCTCAGGTGCAGTTAGCCTATGTAAGAGCATTAAAGGACAATTTTTGTCACCTATTTTTTTGATTAAAAAACCTAATGGCAACAAAAGATTCATACTAAATTTAAAGAGATTAAATGTACATATAAAAAAGAATCATTGTAAAATGGATGACTGGCGAACAGCTGTTAAATTAATGCAAAGGAATTGGTTTATGTCAACCATAGCCTTGAAGGATGCATACTACCTAATTTCTATGCATCAATCTAGTAAAAATATCTCAGATTTAAATTTGATGAGAAACTTTTTGAATTCAACTGTCTACCATTTGGGTTGTCTAGTGCACCATATATATTTAGCAAGGTTATGAAGCCAGTTGTCTCATATTTACATAAAAGGGGCATATGCTGTGTTATTTACCTTGACGATCTATTAATTTTGTCCAACACAAAAGAGCAAAATAGACAGGATTCTCTTAGATGTTTAGAACTTTTAAAATATCTTGGTTTTCTGATTAATGATAAAAAGAGCTCATTAGAGCCACAAACAAGATGTGGCTTTTTGAGATTTATACTTGATTCTAGACAATTTTCTATAGAATTACCTCTTAAGAAAGGGTAAAAAATTATTAGGAAGATAAAAAAATTTAAGACACTCACCTTATGTTCCAAAGACTAGGCAAAATATTCGAGAAGATAATTATTACTTAGAAATTTCCACAGACTCTTCAAGCTCTGGCTGGGGTGCTTACTCAGGAGGGGAGAAGACACATGGGTTTTGGGGCGAGGCAGAAAAAAAGAACCATATTAATTTTTTAGAGCTGCTCGCAGTATATTATGGGCTAAAATGTTTTGCTTTTAAAATTAAGATCCTGTAATGTTTTACTTAGAATGGATAATGTCACAGCAATATTTTACATAAATCATATGGGTAGTGTAAGAATCCATTTATTAAATAAAGTAGCCCAAAAGATCTGGAAATGGTGTGAACAAAAAGATTTATGGATTCACGCTTCATATATCTCAACTGATCATAATTTGGCTGGTAAAAGCTCCCGCATAACAAGTCTAGGCACTGAATGGGAACTATCCAATGCTGCCTTTCAGATGATTGTTAAAAGGTTTGGGAAACCATCAATTGACCTGTTTGCCTCAATCATTAATAAGAAATGTGAAAGATATATATCATTAAACAAGGATCCATCCTCTTGTGCAGTAGACTCTTTTACAGTATCATGGAGGGGAGAATTTTTTTATGCCTTTCCTCCATTCTCACTAATATTACGAGTTATTATAAATATTATTAATGATAGGCTGAAAGGAATACTAATTGTACCAGACTGGCCAGGTCAGGCATGGTATCCTACTTTTATCAAGCTCCTTACTATATAACCAATAATTCTTGGTCTAGACAGTAATTTGATTACATCTCCTTTTTGGGAACCATTCCCCATAGCAAACCTTACCCTGGTTGCAGGGAAATTATCAGGAAAGCTTATCGACTGAGGAACGTACCAGAAGAATGCATGGATGTCATGGTGGAATCCCTTTCTGCCACAACACAAAAACAGTATGACACAGATTGTAGATCCTGGTGGAAATATTCTGTAGATAGGAATATTCCTGTATTCAAGGCAACACCCACTCAAGTGATACAGTTTTTTCAATTTGTTTTTAAACATGAGGTTTTAAATATGGGTCATTTAACAATTTCCGTTCGGCCTTGGCCTTAATAATGCCAGGCAGTTTAGGTAAACACCCCTTAATAAAAAGGTACATAAGAGGCATTTCAAAACTACGTCCACAGACTCCTAGATACAATAAAACTTGGGATCCCCAGGTACTACTAAATTACCTCAGAAATCTTCACCCTAATGAAATTTTTCTCCCTTGAGTTGCTCTCAAAAAAGTTGATATCTCTTTTGGCTTTAATTACGGCCCAACGTTTTCAAACATTTGGCCTGATTAAAGTAGAAAATATCATTTTCACAAATGAAGTTGAGATTCTTATTTTTATCTCTGATGCTATAAAGTTCTCTGGCCCAAATAAGAGTCAACCTTGTTTCCAATTTAAAACATTCACTGAACAACCTGAGGTCTGTTTAATTTCAGCATTAATGCAGTATATCGACAAAACAGCTACCTTACGGAAGATAAACAATGAATACCTTTTCATTTCATATTCTGCTCCTTTTAATAGAGTTTCTAGTCAGACATTAAGCAGATAGGTAAAGGACTCCCTAACAAAAGCTGGAATCAACACAAATATTTTCTCAGCTTACTCCAATAAAATAATAATAATAATATAATATAAAAAATGGCGGGCGACAAGAACGCATCGTCAAGTGACTCGTCATCAAATATCTATTTTGAGTGCCATAAATCTACTAAGTCAAGTACAATTGTGTGCATAAAGTGTGGAAAAGCATTTCATAGATCTTGTGCCGAACGCGACTATTCCAAAAAAGTGCAATTTATTGACGCCACTCGTTTAACATGTTGTGATCACGACTTAACCTCCAATACCAGGGAATATCCAGAAACGGAAACCATTAATGTTGACCAAACAACTGAGGTACAACTATTACGAACTCTTGTTAAAAAACTACAGGAAAAAAACCTATTAGTGAAAAATACTGCCCTCTTGAAAGAAAAAATTAAGTTTTTAGAGGAAAATAAGATGACAAAAAACATAAACCAAGGTAACAAAAAATCCCAACAGAATAATGTCAACATCCCAAATATGCAGGTACCACTTCCAAACACAACTGATACTGTCACCGAGCAGCTTGAAGTTGGCCGCGAAGCAAGTGGCCATAAACAAGTAGCAACCGAAACGAAGGATGGTTTCCAACTAGTTGAAAGAAGACGGAAGACTAGAGCCGGGCAACAACTATCGACTGAAGTCAAAGTCGATGGTCGCTCTATCTCTGAGCATAAAATGCCCACAAGAAAAAGAGCAAACATAGGAACGCGTGTGGAGGATGGAACTATATTCGGTCAAGCTACTGAAAAAAACGAGGACAGAAAAATATGGTTGTACCTTAGCAAAATCTCGAAAGCAATTACGAGCGAGGTGATTAGAACCTACGTAGCAAAGCACATTGATACCGTTCCAGAAAACGTAACCATTAAAGAATGTCTACCCAAGACAACAAAATCTGAGCGGAAGAGATATATGATTGGCGTAAGCCCCGTCCACAAAGACTTAGTGTTTTTTTTTTTGTTTTTTTTTTTTTTTTTTTTTTTATAGACGTGTCCACGAAAGTTGAATCTCATTCATGTTCATATTCTACTAGTAAAATTGTTGAAATTAGCTCTTCGAAAAACTTAAGTATCTTTATTCTTAATATACAATCCCTAAGAAACAAGATGGATGAGCTTCATCTTTTGCTGGACACATGTAATTTTCCTGATATTGTACTTCTGACTGAGCACTGGTTGAGGCCTAGTGAATGTTTTTTAATATCTGATTATCTTCCTATATCAAATTTTTGTCGTCAACAATCTATACATGGAGGAACCATGATCTTGGCTAGGCAAACAATTGAAACGATTTTTTGTAATATTGATAAGTATGATCATCTTCTGTTAGAGAATGTTTTTGAATTCTCTCTTTCTTTTTGTAAGCGTTTTAATTTATATATTCTTTGTGTTTATAGGCCACCTACAGGAGATATGTCTATGTTTCTGGACAAACTTGATTCTATTTTATCCCAGTTGTCCCTACACTCTAAGGTTATATTGGCTGGTGACTTTAATATCAACTACACTGATGAAACCTTGCCACGTACTTCTCTTTTAAGTATTTTAAATTCTTACGACTTGAAAATGCACGTTCTTTCTCCCACACGAATAACTTCTTCATCTGCAACTACAATTGACTATTTCTGTACAAATTTTGATGACGTTTTATGCACAGTACTCCCATCTGGTATTTCCGACCATGAAGCTATTCTTGCTAAAATGCCATATAATACTGTATCATCTTCATCTCATTATATGGGAAGAATTTTCAGCAGGAGAAATTTCAATGCTTTTTCTGCTGCTACAGCTTCGGTAAATTGGAATGCACTTGAAACGGCTTCTGATCCACTTACTTTATTTTTTCAAGTTCTGTGTGATAAGATCAATCAGTGCTTTCCTAAAATGAGGCTTAAAACTAAGAAACGAAAACCATGGGTTACAAGAGGCCTTAGAATTTCTGCTAAAAACCTCCGTTTTTTGACTAAATTGTGCAAATATACCACAAATGAAAATATCCTTGTATATCATCAGAACTACCGTAGTCTGTACAGAAAGACAATCAAAGCAGCAAAATCTAATTATTATAGGGATCGCTTAAATATGTCATCAAATAGGCAAAGAGAGTGTTGGTCGATTATTAATGATTTTAGACATTGCCATAGAAAAGTATCGGAACCGGAGTTAAGACCTGACATTTTAAACGACTATTATTGTGATATACCTAATATCTTGCTCAAGGGCATTCGTAGTAACATTGATCCCCTACACTATCTTCAACAAGTGTCGGTTGAGCATTCATTTTTCTTTCATCCTGTCGAACTTACCGAAGTAAAAAATGAAATCAAACGCCTAAAAAACCATAAATCATCTGGAGCTGATGGGATATCTTCGAGGTTGTTACTCTTTTTGCCTGATTCAGCCTTAAATGCTTTAGTTTCTGCCATAAACAATTCTTTACATAATGGCATTTTTCCTTTATGTTTAAAAGAGGCAGTGGTTATCCCTCTTCATAAGGGTGGAGATTTGGATCAGCCTTGTAATTTCCGTCCCATTTCTATTTTGTCTACCCTCTCTAAGATAATTGAAAAACTTGCAAAAAGCAGAATTTTGTCCTTTTTACATCATAATGGCATTTTGTCTGCAAATCAGTTTGGATTTCAAGCCGGTAAAGGGACTCATGATGCTGTTTTTAGCTTTTTGGAGAGCGTCTATGTGTCCTTGAATTCTGGAGAGTCATCGGCGGCAGTGTTTTGTGATCTATCCAAAGCATTTGACTGTGTGGATCATGGAATACTGCTATTTAAGCTCGATAAATATGGTTTTAGGGGCGTAGCGTTGCGATGGCTTGAGTCCTATCTATCAGATCGTACTCAGAAGGTTTCAGTGTCTGGGCGTTTGTCTGCTTCTAGATCCCTAAAATGCGGCGTTCCCCAGGGTTCAGTGTTGGGACCACTGTTATTTTTACTGTATGTGGATGACTTGAGTTCATTGAAACTGCAGGGCAAGGTGGTTCAGTTTGCTGATGATAGCACCATACTATGGAGCCATAAAAATTCTGACGATATTAAGACTTGTATCCTTGAAGACCTTCAGATTTTATCAGGGTGGTGTGCTTCCAACAGGCTCGTGTTTAATGTAAGAAAGACGTCTATTATGGGGTTTAAGTGCGATGTTCAGGGTCTGATGTTTGACGAAAATTCCCTCTTGCAGAATAAAGAGTGCTGCAAATTCCTAGGAATTACCATTGATGGTCGCCTTCGGTTTGAAGATCATATTTTACATTTAGCTGGGAAATTATCTTCTGGATGTTTCGCAGTAAGAATGGCAAAACAAGAGCTGGGAGGGGTGGTTGCACGTTCAGTGTACTTTTCACTTATTGAATCTCATATTCGGTATGGCTTGCCTTTTTGGGGTTTAACCAATAAGGGGCTACTTAACATTATCTTTGTTATTCAAAAAAAAGCAGTTAGATACCTGTGTTCTGCTAAGTTAAGAGATTCTTGCAAACCCCTCTTCATTTCTGAAAAAATCCTAACTCTTTTTTCACTCTTTATCTTAGAAACAGCTGCTCTTATTCACAAAATTCCCAAACTACCCTCTGACACTGGCCATTTGACTCGTCGTGTAAATGATGTTCCCCTACCTATTCCTATGTCTTCCCTTACCAAAAACTCATTAATTTACATAAGTAAAAAAATTTACAATCATGTTCCTCTGTGTGTTAGACATATATCGAATGTTAAAAAATTTAAAAGAGAGTTAAAGTCGCTTTTATTGGCTAAGGCATATTATAACCTGGATGACTTTTTTAATGATAGGTTTTAACCTTAGACATGTTGGAAAGTTTTCTTTTTTTTTCCTTTTTTCTTCTCTAGTTTTGTCAACAAGTTTACCTTTACCTTTATTTAGTAATTGATTGTTTTATTTAGTTATCTTTAATTTAAGTATGTTCAAAAAGTTTTGTCTTCTTGTGTTTAATTTTGTTCATTGTTTTGTCAATTTTTGAAATTGTATTTGTGTTTTGTTTTTTTAGCTTGTAGGATGCTTGTACACAAGATTATTCTTACGTAATATAGCACATTTTCTTTCTTTCTTTCTTCTTTCTTATGATAAGAATTTCTGGCCACGTGGAGTAAGTTCCGAAAGGTTCAACTTCTCGCGTGGTCGTAATTTTTTAGACCATCATCAGAGAAGTCAACAAGCCACATGAGTCTGCATTCTAACCTAACAGTTGCTATGCGGGATTTGCATCGCAAGAAGCATGAAAACTATTCTCAGTGTGGGTCTCACCATTCTGACGCTGAATACTTGTCACCAAATACAAATACTTTCAGTAATTCTGCACTAAAGCTGCTTAACTACAATGTGCAAAGCTTAAACAATAAAGTTCTGGAGCTCCAGGTTCTGCTGGCTACACTATCTCCTGACATTCTTACAATTACTGAACATTGGCAAAAAAACCAGGACATAACACTTGTATACATGGGTATAACCTCTCAAGTTACTATGGTCGCTCTTGTTCAAAAGGAGGTGGCACTGCTATATTTTATAAGGATGATCTCAGTGATCATGTTAAAGTAGAGGAAGTAAACAGTCTACAGACAGGCACAGAAAAAGACTTTGAATTTTGCATTTCTAAAATTGTTATTAATAGCAATAATTCCATAATAGTTGTTTGTGTCTACAGATCACCTAGTGGTAACAGCCAATTTTTTCTCCACAATCTTGCTAACCTACTTGATGAGATGTATAATAACAAAATTTCTTTTATTATTTCAGGAGACTTTAACTTTAACTTTAGTAATCCTGATGACCATGGCGTGATGGCCTTGCTTGGACTAATGCAGACCTTTGGTCTAATACCTTACATTAACTCCAACACTAGAATCACTGCTCACTGTGCCTCTCAGTTGGATAACATCTTTACAAATATGAACTCAAGTGTTGTCATATCTTCTGGTTTCTAATCTGTCTGATCATTATCCTCAAATTTTTGTTTTTAAGACATAGATGGAGGTTCCTCAATGTGGTATGGTTGTGAAGCGACGAAAATTCTCAACACACAACATGAATCGATTTTACAATATGCTGATGTCGGAGGCATGGGAGGAGGTCTATTCTGCTGAAGGAGTTGAAGGAAAATATAATACTTTCTTTCGTATTCTGTTCTATTATTTTGATTTGGCTTTTCCAATATGTACGACTAGGTTGAAAAATAAGAAGCCAACCTGGATTACACCAGAGATAGAGATACCATTAAAAATTATAGGTACACCTCTCTTGAATGCTGAGGATGTTGAGGCATGTTTAATAATAATATCCTTTATTTGCCAACAAAATCGTATGCAGGACGACAAAGCAACGTCATACAAAGGAGGATCTAGCTCCCATAGGGTACATTAATTTTTCTTATCTAGAGTCCATAGAGGCAATATACTTATATAAACAAAATAACAAAATTTAAAATAAATATTCTAAATATCTAACCTAAGTTAAAATTATTATCCAAAAGTAAAATTATTAAAACATTTAATCTGCAACCAGTGGTAAACAGCTTTTTTAAATTGGACTGTAGATTCAATGCTTCTAATATCAGCAGGTAGCATTCTATAAGCCCTGATGGCCATATAATGAGAACCTCTTTCATAGTAAGCTGAATTATGCAATGGAATGCGGAGATCGCTTCTATGTCGTGTAATCATAGTCACATCCTCAGCGTACATTGCCCTATTCTCAACAAACAAATGATTGTATCTCTTCACAAATAACACCAAGGAAGAAAAGTATAAGGAGGGAAGGGTGAGTATTTTTAGTTTGCAGAAGTAAGGTCTACAGGAAGTTCTGTAGGTCATGCCCAATAAACAACGAATGATACGCTTTTGCATTCTAAATATATCTAGAGCTCCTCTTGCAGATCCCCAGAAACAGATACCATATTGTAAGATCGATTGTACCTGTCCGAAATAAAATAGGCGAAGAGATACCTCAGACACTACATCCCTTAATCTTCTAATCAATCCGCACAAGCTAGCTAATCTGGAATAAAGGTTTTTAATATGTTTCTCCCAATTTAAATTGGGGTCAATGTGTATTCCTAAGAATTTAATACTATTGGCTACAGGGATTGACTGCCCACCAGACCACACAAGTAGAGATTCTGAGACAATATTGGCCTTCGAAAAATTAATCAACCCCGTTTTACCAGAGTTCAAAGACAACTTACTGTCCAGACACCAGGTCCTCATGCGCTCCACTGCGGATGAGCAGCCCCGTGAAAGATCTGCCACTGTCTTTCTGGCAACTATAACTGATGTGTCGTCGGCGAATTGACAAATCATATCAGAAGGGAACAGCTCAGGCAAGCCATTGACATATAATAGGAAGAGCACAGGTCCCAAGATTGAGCCCTGAGGCACACCTCTTCCTATAATTTGGGGGCGGGAAAACGTTGGTGAGCCGGAATGTGTCACACAAACTATTTGTTCTCTTTGCTCTAGATATGAACTGAGTAATTTAGATGCTGCACCCCTGATGCCATACCGTTCCAGGATGTCCAGCAGTAAAAAATGGTCAACCGTGTCAAACGCCTATGAATTTCCGTAAAACTGCAAGCTGGACAGAAACTTTTGCTAAGTTCTACAACAGGCCTATAGTTAAGACAACGGACAACATTGCAGAGGTACTAGCAGAGGAAAAGTTACCCTATAGGTGTGTTATTGTGATTTATTATTTGTTTGAATCACTATGTTGATTAACTGTTTTCTTGTACTTCAGCAATCATTTTCATTAGGAAGTATATAGGAAAACATTAGGGTAGAATATTTTTTTAATCTTCTAAGAGAAAGTAGAATTTTGTTAAAAGTTTTGTAAGCAAACTGTTAGTGGAATACTTTTATTTCCTTTTTGCTAAATATATGAACACTTAAGTCTAGGAATAAACATTATAACCAGATATAAGAATGTGTTATTCTCCACAAGAATTTTCTAAAGTCTGACCAACAAACAAAATAAATAAGACATTAAATAACTACATAGTGAATAATTGTATAGTAGTAATCTATGAAGAATAAAGCGCCTCATATAATTTCGATCGAACTTCCTAAAGTTCGTTTGATCGATAAAAAATAAATCATAAAATCCATGCATGTGGAAGGTGATATTTAGATCCGTCAGGCCTGTTGGGCAGCCACTCCTAACCTATAAGAATATAGTTGTCAATAATTTACATAACCTCAAATAGCAATCACAAACATTTTAAAACAAAAAAAAATACGGATTTTTGTATTGTTTAGTAGCGTTTACAAGATGTTAGATAAGGTAAAACACATAATTCTAGTATTGTCTGGCAAAGGGGGCGTCGGGAAATCCACTGTCAGTACGCAGTTGGCCTTAACTTTAGTGGAAAAGGGTTTCAAGGTATTCTCATTATTTTACACTAAATACATAGAATTATGTAAAATATGGACATATATTTAAATGTATCTGTTTTACCCGAAGGTGGGTATTCTAGATGTAGACCTGTGTGGGCCAAGTGTGCCTTATTTACTACAGTTAGAAGGTAAAGATGTACACCAAGCTGATGAGGGGTAAGTCTCTGTCAAAAGTGTTATTAATTTTATCACATTATACCTGTATCATCTGATTAGTTGGGTGCCAGTTTATATGGATGAGAACCAAAAATTGGCAGTGATGTCTATAGGATTTCTGTTAAATAATAGAAATAATGCAGTTATTTGGCGAGGACCAAAGAAAACTTCTATGATTAAGCAGTTTTTGACAGATGTTTGCTGGGGAGAACTTGATTATTTAATTATTGGTATGCCAGTTTCTTATTTCCCTAATAATATACAGGGTTCATGTGGGAAATCTCTCGGATCCAGGTAGAACATCGAAAAATAATACCGAACATTCCTATAAAAAAAAATTCCTACAGGCCTTCTTTACGAAGATACAGCCTCCTAAAGGACACTGCTGGAAATTGGTTTTTCATAAATTACTTTTAAACTACCCGGCAGAATTTAATAAAAATTTTAGCTGATGAACACTATTAGGGATCTCTTAAAATGACATCCTTAAAATACATTTACTTTGTTTACTTTACCAGGGGCGAACTAGGTTGTACACTTTAATGCGTATATTTTTAACACCCTGTATGTTAAAGTCTAAAAAAAATAAATTTGGATACCTTGAACCCTAGGCTAAAAAAAAGGTACTCTTGTTCATTATCAATAAAATGATCGTTTTGGAGAAAAAAAATAATAAATGAGCCAATGTTTTTTTTTTAAATGAGATAAGTACACCAGTTATTCAAAGATCAGAAAATTTCGATGTAAGTCATTTAATTTTGAAAAAAATACATGTTCCTTAAAATACAGTGGTGTCCTAAAAAATACTTTTACAAAATAATTTAAAAAAAACCTATGATAAGTGTATGTTTTTAAATTAGAAAAAACAACTTGCAAAAAAATGCCAAAAACCAAATATGTAAACAAAAGTTAAATTCTTCAATACGAGCAATAAACAATTAATTATTAAAAACTTCATAAGTAGGTTCGACGTGGGCTCCGTGAACTCTAACACATTCGCGGGCACGACGAATCGAGGACTGCTGCAGTCGCCACAATAACCCAAGATTGTTTTTTATATTATCACAATGAAATGTAATTCTTTGGAGCAGTTCTTCCCGAGAGTATCGACTGGGGTGGAAAACACCAAGGTTTTGAGGTGACCCCCATAGATAAAAATGTAATGGCATTAGATCGGGAGACCGAGGAGGCCAAGCAACAGGTCCTCCTATACCTATCCAACGGTTTTCAAAAGTATTATTTAAGTGGTGTCTACACTACAGCAAGGCTAAAATGGGGTGGGGCTCTATTATGCATAAAATACATATCTCGGTGGGTTGCAAGGGGCAAATCTTCTAATAAATCTGGAAGATTGTTCTGGATGAACTCCAAATAGAGTTCTCCGTTTAAACGTGGTGGCAGTTCAAATGACCCCAATCAAAAAATTGCCAATAATTCCTGCCCAGATATTTATTGATTGGAATTGATCTTGATGATGAGAAATAATAGTATCACGGGGATTTTTATCAGCCCATACATGCGAGTTATGTAAGTTTTCAACTCCATTTTTGGTAAACCCTGCTTCATCCGTGCTGATAAAGTTAGGGTTAGTTCGCTGCTGATCTAACAGCCAGTTTGCGAAGTGTATTCTAGGAGCAAAATCTCTGGGCAGTAGTTCATGCACTTTTTGTAAGTTATATGGGCACAACAGTTGTTCTTAAAGTACCATATGTACAATTGTTTTGGACGAATGAAGCTGAGCGGCTAATTTTCGAGTACTCGTTGTAGGAGTGTCAGCTACAGCTGTCTAAAATATTTTATTCCAATTGCACTGTACGTGTACTGTTCTCCTCCGACCACCATTCTGCCCTCCTCAGTTAAAACGTCCTAACTACAAAATTCTCTTTTTTTGGCTTATTACATTTTATTAACCTATCAAATGATATCTACCTCCTTGGCTAAATTAGAAAGTCCTAACTACATTTTTTATGCCTTAAATTCACCTAAATATATTGTCCTATGTGCAGGAAAGACGATAATCCCAAATTAAAATGTCCTATGTATCTTTTTCCAAGTTAAAATGTCCTAAGTAGCCTTCAGTTTGTAAAATATTTATTTGTGCCAGTAGGGGCATATTCGAAAAGCCGGTGGCAATAATATGACACGAAGGAGTTGCGGGTCGAAGTAAGGAAGATTTAATTTCAACTTTTTTTGATTTTTTTTTATATAACAGACATGCGTAATATTACGATCTGGCTTGACAACTCAGCTCAAAACAAAAATTGGGACTTATTTTGTTTACGTTGTAAACTCTACCGGGACTGAACTGGAGAATTTCGAAATTAAATACTTTCAATCTAGTCACACTTATATGTCCGCGGACTCGTTCCATCACCAAGTAGAACAATCATTGAAAAGGCACGAAAAAGTATTCGATTTTAATGATTTTAGATCGGCTGTAGAAAAAGCAAACTCATCTAAGGTCCGTGTAAAAGAGATAAACAACACAAAACTTTTTTGAATGGAAAGATTGTTCATCCAAGTTTAAGCTTCAAAAGATTGTTCTTAAACCTTCCTTGCAGAATATGGGACATTTGCACTTTAAAAGGGGAGTAAATGTGTTGTACTACAAAAATGCCTTTTTGGAAGAATTTAAGCTCTTGAACTTATTGTGCTAAATATTATAAGGATGGGTTACCAAAACCTTCTTGCCAAACACGATGTAGAGGTGTAAAATTAGAAATAAAGCAAAACTTGATTTTTAAGGTACGTCTCATTATTCCAGCTAACCGAATGATATTCTAGGAGGAATTAGTCTTTTCCCTAAATAATGATACTGACCATAAAGAGAATGTATATTTCCAGTAAGAGTAAAGCACTTTTTGAGTAACTGATATCCATTCATAATGATTTCATGATTTACTTTCATACTGTTTAAAATGTTCTAATGTTTTATTAGTTAGTAATTTCGTTATAATGTAAATTTGAAACGTAACTCTTGTGTCTTTAATAAAAATCAGTCCAAAAATATATATATTTTTTTAGTATAATTATTTTACTAAGTTAAAAAGTCCTATGTAACTTTTTTTTCTAAAATTTCACCAAATTTTGAATCTAGTCCTTTATTAAACTTTACCCACAAATGTAAAAAACAAATTTCGAACCATATAAAAAGAATCAGGTAATTATTTCAAAATATGAGGACCTCATTATTATTTTTCCATAGACATATTAGTTTTCATAAAATCTCAATTTGCTCAGCTTTATCGATTTGCGAGTTAGGATGTTTTAACTAAGGACGGCAGCATTATTCTTTTTTTTTTCAAAACAACAAATTTAATAGTATTACCTCATTAAGTGGAAAACAGAAACCTACCAGTTTCCCTTAAGGTGGGTCCAGACTACTCGTGCTCGCGCTCGCACTCCGGCTTTTACTTGTACTTTTTGAACTAGATCTACTTGTGCCACCATTTACTTGGACCGTCCACATAGACTTATTTATTTGCTAAATTGCTTGTACTCCGGCTGTTCCAATGAGCGACGACGAGCTTGTGGCGGCTAGTGCGGCTTTTAGTGTAATTTATTGTTTATTAAATAAACAAAAAACAAAAATGAGAAAGAAGAGATGGTGGTGGGTTACGTCGTTATTTAAAAGTCGAAGCAAATGCAGTGGAAGCAATTTACTTAGCGACCTTAATATTGAAAACCTCCACTTTCATACATTCTGTAGAATGTCGCCTACTAATTTTGAGGAAATCATAATTTTAATCGGCCCAAAAATTATGAAGAAAAACACAACATTTCGAAAAGCAATTCCTGTAAAAGAACGATTAGCTGTAACACTAAGATATTTAGCATCGGGTGATTCGTACACTAGCTTAAGCTTTTTGTTTAAGTTTTCCAAGCAGTCAATTTCGCTGATTGTGCCAGAGGTATGCAGTGCTTTATGTGAAGTTTTTCAAGATTTTATAAAGGTAGGTAAACAATAATTCGTTCAAAACTTTATTAATAATAATTCACAAATTTTAATATTGATTAGTGTTGAGAGTGTTAATCCATGGCGTTAATGAATAGTTGTTATCGTTGGTTTGTTCGGGCTGAGAGGTTGTAGGTGTAGGTGTTAGTTGTGACGGTTGTAATAGTGGTTGATGTTCCGTGTTTATTGCATGAGGCGAGGGAAAAGGACTTTGAACCGTAGAAGCTGATTCAGTGGTTGAAGGGGAAGCCGTACTCCAGTACGCCTGTAGTGTTTGGGCCCTATAATTTCCTAGATTGGGTCTTTGCATAGGGTATTCCCCTAACTCTGCCTTAAACAGGATGTCATTAAAACCTTTCTGGACGTAAACAGCTGTTCGTTTATCCAATGATCTTAACTTACGAGCGATGAATTCACCATATGCGTCATACTCATCTCTCTCTTTATTGTTTATCTTCTTTAATATTTCAAACGATTCTTTTATTCGTGGATCTTCATTACTACGTATTCTTTTGCGTCCAGTGATTTGCCTAGTTTGGGCCAAACTATTTTCTTGTGGTACAGTCTCTTCAATAGTGTTGTTATTAGGTGCTTCTTGTGTATGTCCTTCTTCACTTTCTACTTCTTCCTCTTCTAGATTTTGTGTTGAAGTTTCCTAAAAAATTGACTTATTAAATTAATAAAATCTGTCCAAGAAAATCTACAATATTTAAATATTATTAATAAATGTTTCTTTTTTTCAGATGCCTCAAACAGAGAATGAGTGGCTTCAAGTAGCAGCTTAATATGAAAGACTATGGAACTTCCCACATTGCATGGGGGCAATGGATGGCAAACACGTTGTTCTTCAGTGTCCAGTAAATACAGGCAGTGACTATTTTAATTACAAAGAAACTTTTAGTATTGTTCTTTTTGCTGTTGTTGATGCCGATTATTGTTTTCTCTACGCTGACGTGGGCTGTCAAGGTCGAATATCAGACGGCGGTGTTTTTCGCAATACAACCTTTTACAAAAAACTGGAGGATGGCTCTTTAAATCTTCCAAGTAGTAGAAAACTTCCTGGTAGGGAAATGTTGGTCCCGTATGTTTTTGTTGCGGATGATGCATTTCCGTTGCATAATAATATAATGAAACCATACTTAGGACAGCAAGAAAAGGGATCAAGCAAAAGGGTTTTTAATTACAGGATGAGTAGAGCCAGACGAATAGTAGAGAATGTTTTTGGTATAGTCTCAGCAGTATTTCGGGTTCTTAGGAAACCCTTACTTTTGGAGCCCCAAAAAGCTCAAGTAATTGTTATGGCTTGTGTTTATTTACACAATTATTTAAGACATAATGCAAGGAATACATATACACCAACCTTAACATTTGACTGTGAGCAAAATGGAGAAATTGTTCCAGGAAATTGGAGAAATGAACCAGAGCCGAACTCTACATTCCGGGCTTTAAGAAACATACCTCGTAAATCTTCTCAGAATTCCCAAAGATTATTTCGTGAAAATGTTTAAAGGCAAACCAAGGAGAATATAATGACACCGGTCGGAACCTCACGAGTAACGTACTTGCCTGGCTTGCGCTGCTCCCACTCCGACTTGTCGCCACGTCCACATATAGGCAAGTCGCAAGTAAAAGCCGGAGTACGAGCACGAGCACGAGTAGTCTGGACCCACCTTTAGACGTTAATCAACACGTTGAAATGTTTTCTGATCCGGAATAATGCGATTGGGAAATCTTTCTTCGTACAATCTTTTTGCTTCCAATGCATTGCAAGACGCCAGACCATACATAAGATGCATATCTGCATACTCAATAAAAGTAAACTCCATATTTTGACGTAATTTAAATTAAAAGTTACCAAAAAATACAAAAATTAAAAAAATATTATCAAATAAAGGATGAATATGTTGACAAAGATTAGGTTTAAATGATAGATATTTGCTAAATTTGGAGTATAGCAACGTTTATAACAATAATGCGTTCAAAAATGCAAAAATTCCGATAAATAAGTCAGGTACAATACGATTGGTTTACATTATTTTTTTAGTTTTTTTTATGTTTAGTTTTTATCTGAAGAGTAACAAAAAAGAAATAAACTTATAATAAATAAGAAATATTTTGTAAAAGTATTTTTGAGGACACCACTGTATTTTAAGGAACATGTATTTTTTTTAAATTAAATGACTTACATCGAAATTTTCTGGAATAACTGGCGTACTTATCTCATTAAAAAAAAAAAAAAAAAACATTGGCTCGTTTATTATATTTTTTCTCCAAAACGGTGCATTTTATCGATAATGAACAAGAGTAGTACCTTTTTTTTAGCCTAGGGTTGAAGGTATCCAAATTTATTTTTTTTTAGACTTTAACATACAGGGTGTTAAAAATATACGCATTAAAGTTTACAACCTAGTCCGCCCCTGGTAAAGTAAACAAGGTAAATGTATTTTAAGGATGTCATTTTAAGAGGTCCCTAATAGTGTTCATCACCTAAAATTTTTATTAAATTCTACCGGGTAGTTTAAAAGTAAACTACCAAAAAAATATACATTGGATGGGAACGATACCCTGCATATGAAAATTTAGCAGTAAAACAGTGTTTTAAATGTTGTGGATATTACCACAAAAGTCCAGACTGCCCAAATGAAACCACCTGTTCATACTGTGGAGGAGAACATAATCGAAAGGACTGTCACTTAACCCAAAATAAAGAAAATAGGAAATGCGTGAATTATGAACATTGAAATAAAAAATATAAAACGAACCATAATCTCAAACATGATGCCACGGATTCTGAATGCCCCACAAACCTATACCATCTAGAAGTATTAAAAAGTAAAATAAATTATGGCTAGACAACAAGAAGTGGAGCTGCTTGAAACGATATCCAGTGAAATTTTTAGTGAAACTGTGGAGCCTGTAGAGATCTGTGGTAAAATAGACACAGATAAAAAACTTTTAAATATAATGCATGTTAACATAAGAAGTGTAAAAAAAAACTTTGATGAACTGTTACTATTTTTAGAGACTTTCAAAATTTCTTTCTGTGATGTTATAGTCCTAAGTGAATGTTTTCAACTCACCTCTTTTTTAGAATTTACTATTCAAGGCTTTACCACTCACTATAGTAATGGAAATATCACACGAAATGATGGTGTTCTTATTATGGTAAGAGACAATCTAAATTCTAAAGTGGCATTTCATGAACTTGATTCCACTAAAATAAAGGTGGGTCGAATAACTTTGGAACATAAAAATGTGCACTATGAAATCTCTTGTATCTATCGATCTCCTCACTCATCTATCGAAAATTTTGTACAGGATCTTAATGTATATTTTACAGGAAAGTCAGGAAACAAGTCAAATAATGTTGAAATTTTAGTTGGAGACATAAATATTAACCTCTTAAATAATACTGATTTAAACGTGGTAAATTACATTTCAACATTAAGTTCATATGGTTTTCAATCACATATAAACTCAATCACCGGGCCAGAATCAGGCACATGTTTAGATCATATATTTGTAAAGAACAATAATAAAATAATTAACATTCACACAAAACCGTATATAATAAATTATGATATAGCGGATCATTTTCCAATAATGTTAAATTTTTCACATGCTTTAAATATTAAGAGAATAGAAAATATTGTAAAAACTGATGTTAAAAATAAAATAAATTACATAAAACTAAATTATTTATTTGAGAATGAAAATTGGAATGACGTGTCTAAAACAAACAATCCAGAAGAAGCCTATACACTTTTCATAAACAAATTTTTAGAACTTTACTTAAAATGTAAAACAACATCAATTTTTTACAATAAAACTAACAAAAAAATTAAACCCTGGATCACAAATGGCATTATTGTATCAATAAAAAAAAGAGATAGATTAAAAAAACAATTACAAAATAACTTTACAGAAGAAAAAGAAAGAGAGTATAAAAGATACCGTAATAATTTAAAAAAATAATTGACTACACAAAAAACCTTTACTACAAGACAAAAATTAATGAAAATAAAAATAACTTAAAAAAATATACGAAATATTATCTGAATATAACAATAAATATAAAAAACAAAATAAAATCCCTATTAAAATTCCCATGGAAGCTAAAAATAATTGCAATTTAAAAGAAAAAGCAAATTTTTGTAATGATTACTTCTCTAAGATAGGCCTCGATATGTACAACAAAATACCAAACTCGTCAAATATATTTCAATTAAAAAATGCAAATAACTCAATGTTCTTAAGGCCAGTAGATCACAATGAATTAATAAAACATATAAACTCTTTAAAAAGTAACAGTGCTCCGGGACATGATGGTATTTCAGCAAAACTAATTAAAAAACTTCACATTTATCTAATTGAACCCTTGACATATATAATAAACTTAATCTTTAAAACCGGAATTATTCCTAAATCTTTTAAAACATCCATTATAACCCCCATTTTTAAATCTGGAGACAAAAGTTTAATTGATAATTACAGACCAATCAGTACAATTTCTAATTTCGCAAAATTGTACGAAAAGCGTTTAAGGGAGCGACTAGCCGGGTTTTTGGATAAAAATGGACTTTTGTCTGAAAACCAGTTTGGTTTTTCTTCGGGCTTGAGTACTGGCGATGCCATGCACAAACTCATTGAACATGTAAGGTATAAATTGGACTTTGGCAAAAAGTGCTTAGCAGTATTTTTGGATCTGGCGAAGGCCTTTGACACGGTGCCCCACAAACAGCTTCTTGATGTCCTCAAGAAAAACGGGGTGAGGGGTCAGTGTTACAGGTCTTTGCGAACTATCTTGTGGAGCGGCAACAGTACGTTAAAATAGATGACACTTTAAGTGACCCATGTACAGTGAGAATTGGGATTCCACAGGGGACCGTTCTGGGACCGTTGCTGGTTGTTTATTCTGTACATCAACTCACTTACAACTTTAAACATAAACGGTATAATTATTTCATACGCAGATGATACTGTTGTTGCTTGTGACGGAGATACGTGGAAGGAAGTGAAAAAATGTGCCCAAACTGGAATTATGCTTGTAAAAAAATGGCTTGATATATACAAATTAACATTAAATGTCCAAAAAACCAACTATATTGCATTCTCAAAGACTAAAATAAATCGACCATTGTTCACACACTTAGATATTCAAAATCTACCAGATAAAATACAAGAAGCATCAAATGTAAAGTATTTGGGAATTATCATTGATAGTAACATGAAATGGGACTTACATACTGCACATTTAACAAAAAAATTAAATTTCCTAGTCTACAAATTTTACACTATTAGAAATATTTTAGACAGAAATATGCTTATAACCATATACCAAAGTTTAGTGGAATCAATACTAAGATATGGAATATTACTCTGGGCAGTATGCATTACAATGCTTTAAATCCTCTTCAGATAATGCAGAATAAAATATTAAAAATAATCCTTAAAAAACCATTCTTATACTCTACTAAAGAAATTTATAATGAAACCTATATAAACATAAGAACTTTATTCTGTATAACTGTTTGTTGCTTCATACACAATCGTGAAAATATTAGATATCCAATAAACCATCACCAAAACACTAGATCTAATGAAGATAATCAACTAATTCTTCCTGTATGCTATAGTGAGTTCGGAAAGAGATCCATTAAATTTATAGGACCAAAACTGTACAATGTATTACCTAAACATATTAGAAACATCAAAAATAAAAAAAATTCAAAAATAGTGAAGGAATATATTGTAAACAATCTTAATAAGTTTAAGTCTGTTGTATCCTAATATTAGTAGATGACTTCCCTTGTTGAATTGTTTAGGTACTTTATTACCTCACTGTTATTATTTTATAAATATACTTAGGAGCTCATATTAATGTATATATTTTTTCTTTAAATAAGTTGAACAGAAGAAAAATGTTTATTGTACGCTGTTCATTTATTACTTCCCATACAGATGCTTGCATCTAGGGTAATATAACTGCATAATTTTGATATTGTAATAACTTATTATAACTGTGTAACTATAATATGATGTTATAAATAAATAAATAAATAAATAAATAAAAAAATAAAATTTATGAAAAACCAATTTCCAGCAGCGTCCTTTAGGAGGCTGTATCTTCTTAAAGAAGGCCTGTAGGAATTTTTTTTTTATAGGTACGTTCGGTATTATTTTTCGATGTTCTACCCGGATCCGAGAGATTTCCCACATGAACCGGGACACCCTGTATAATTAAAGCTCTAGGATATGTTTTTAGATACACCTCCTGGTACCTCAGATGAACACATAACAGTTATGGAAAATTTAAAAGTTGTCAACTGTGATGGGGCAGTAATAGTTACCACCCCACAACAAGTGTCAATAGAGGATGTTAGAAAGGAGATTACTTTTTGTAAAAAGACTGGGATACCTATTATTGGAATTATTGAAAATATGAGTGGGTAAGTATGAGAACTTTCATGTTTTAAGACAATTCATTATTTCTTTATAGGTTTGTATGTCCCCATTGCACGCAATGCACCAATATCTTCAGTAAGGGTGGTGGAGAGTCCTTGGCCCTAATATCTAATTTGCCGATCTTAGGGTCCTTACCAATAGACCCTAAAATAGGTGAACTATTGGGTAAAGCTTGTCTAAAAGAGTTTCCTGAGTCACCATCTGCTAAAGCATTAAGTAATATTGTTGATAATATTGTTAGGTCTAAAAAAAGTTCATAAATATATTTTTTTATTGACAATATATCTCCAGCACTTGAGACTTACTTTAGATACATAACTTAATTACTAATAGTAATATATCTTTCAAATGCCTTTATGGTCCCAAACAATATAAATTAACTAACAGATAAAAAAAAATTGACTAGCCCACTCACTCTTAAAATTTTGTGTACAAACTATAAACCTAAAAGTGGAAATAAAAAAAATTACAAAAATTAGGGCTGATAACAAGTCTACCTCTAAAAAAATATACAAATAGAAAACAATATGCAATAAAATATAAAAATACCAACAAAATATATATAATAAATGTTCTTTGGCAACAATTAAATAAAACTAATTATTATTTACAGTCCGCTCATGCATTTTTTTCTTATAACAGTTGTCCCAATCTCGTCATATTCGGTCTTTTGGACGCATATATTTTTCGGAAAGGTGCTGAGGGATCCCAAAATAGACCCTCCTCGCCACACAAAAATTTTCCTATCTGGATCCGAAATTATGTTGATTTTCATGCTTGGTGGCACTTTTTTTTCCAGGTCTTGTATCAATCTCGGCTCCAGGCCTTTAAGAAGGGTATTACCTACAAAAAATATTGCATTAACTAGATTTTTAGATAGAATATTTGGACAGACTTGCCTCCAGAAAGAATAATATTACTAGCAAAATCTCTTCTTAAGTCAAAACCACATTTGAAAATTGATTCGTAGATCATGCCACTTAGCCCTGGCAGATCATATTGTTCTACCAGCGCAGGTTGGAACAGTGGGTCTGTAGCTTGAAATCTCTCGGATCCTAAAATGTGTGAATATAAGACGAAATGTGTGTAATTAAAACAGTTTTTACCTAGAATAATATTTCTTCCATCAGGCAAAGTGTAACACTCGTTCTCCTCACTGTCTTGTTTAGCCAGATTAGGTACAAAACATAAGTTTTCTTTAAGCAGTCGTGCTTCTTCTGGTCTAAAATTATGTATAATGAGGTTTGAGTAATGGGAACTTACTTGCTTACCCTAAAGTTTCACCAGTTCTTTGTTCATAAATTTTGCCTAAATATTGATCTAAGCTGCCCCCTCCGATATCCAGTCTTAAAATCGCCTCCGAAATCGCGTAGCCACTAAGAATTGGTACCACTGTCGTCACTCCATGACCACTTTCTACAATTAAACCTGCTTGTCTACCTGAAAAATTGTTAATATTGTAAACAATTTTTTTTTTCAAAAATATTGGAAAATCTAGTATATTCAAACTTTAACAAACAACCTGTTTTAGCCTTGTCCAGGTGAGTACCTCCTAAATCTGGGGAAATTTCAGAGCTACAGAAATTCTTCATATTAGTGGAGTAAAAACAAGAAAAGAAGTCGCTTCTTTCTCGATTTTTTTTTTTTTAAGGTATAACCACATGAAACCTTTACAGGATTATTAGTTAGGTCCCTGTGCATGTAAAATAACTAGTTACGACATCTTTTGAGGGGTCAGACATTTTTTATCCCGAAAAATGTCAATAAATTGTCAAAATGTTATAATTATGTTTTTTTTACACATACCACGCGATAACTTCGAAACTAATAAACATATACACATGAGGCTTTTTTTAATCGATTGGAGATATACAGGGTGTTTCACTTTTTTGTAGCAGGACTTTAACAGTATTTAGAACAATTAATTTTAAGGTAGGTTTCTCATATAAATATTGATCATCAAACTTTTTGTTTCTGAGATACAGGGCGTCAAAGTTTCCCAAAAAAAAAAGTTTTTATTTTTTAATATCCGAACTATCAAAGATATTAAAATCAAAATTGGTATAAACAGTTCTAGGATGAAGGGTCATAATCGTAAATAATGTCATGTTTCTACGTTGGCCAGTGGCGGAGATATGACTAATAATTAATGTTAATGTGATTAAAAAAGTAGCACGCCACTGGATTAAGTCGATTAAACGATCATTTCTAAATAGTGCATTTAATTGTAAACAAAAATGCCCTCTTGATATTTTTTCGTATCTGACTCCGTTTTCTCCTCAAATTGGGATGTAAAAATCACTTAAGATTTGAAGATAAATTTATTTCAACCGTCTAATAAATCGCAACATAGAACAATACCACAAATACTTATAACTTATTTATAACAAACAACAGATTACAAGAACACAACAAACAATTAACAAATTTAAAGAAGGTGTTCGAAATGTGAACCATTTTCTGCAATACATAATTCACATCGACGAATAACCGAACGTGAAATGTTATTTATATTAATTTATTTTAATAATTTGAATAGTGTGCCATGAAATAAAAACAGTGTCATAAAATGTAAATGTCATATTAGTATTATCGTGTCAAATTGCAATTGCGTTCTCAAAAAGTGTTATTTGTTTATTTCTTCTTATCGTTTTTGTGTAAAAATGCCATTTATGTTTTCAAATCAAGAGTTAGCGGATATCCACTTTATTTATGGGGTTGCAAATGGAAACCCGGCAGAAGAAGCCCGGGAATATATGCGCAGATATCCGATTAGAAGGCATCCAGATCCTTCTGTATTTGTAAGAGTCCATCGACAAATTATTGAGAATGGTTTAGCCAATGTACAAGGAAATGAAAATAATGTAAATTTTCGAATAGAGAGAAATAGGCGTGAGTTCAACAAAGATCCTACAACAAGTATTAGAAGAGTTTCCGCTGGTTTAGGAATTTCAGCTTCCCGTGTTTACCGAGTGTTAAGACGGGATCATAGACGTCCTTATCATTTGCAGCCTGTTCAGGGATTACAACCAGGAGATGAAGAACAAAGAACTGCATTTTGTCGTTGGATTCTTAATGCAGCTAATATTACTCCGGGTTTTTGAAATAACGTGTTGTGGAGCGATGAGTCGTGCTTCACTCGGCGTGGGAGTGGTCAATTTCCATAATCAGCACATTTGAGCGCATGAAAATCCACATGGAATTGGAACAAGAAACTTCCAGCATGAATTTAGTGTTAATGTCTGGATTGGTATTTATGACAATCGACTTTTTGGACCATATTTTTTGCCACCACGGGTAAATGCTGCAGCCCTCTTGGAATTTTTAGAACGGGAGCATGCGAATATGTGGGAAGATATTCCTTTAAATTTAAGGAGACGGAGTTGGTTCCAGCTTGACGGTTGTCCTACGCATTATGGGAGAATTGTGCGAAACTGGTCGGATACCCATTATCCAGAAAGGTGGATGGGTCGTGGAGGGCCAGTAGTGTGGCCTCCACAATCCCCAGACTTAAACCCCTTAGACTTTTCAGTATGGGGATTTTTAAAAGAAAGAGTGTATGCGACACCTGTTCCAACAAGGGATAACCTTATAAATAGAATTAGGATTGCTTGTAATGAAATAGTACCATTTTTAAATAACATTTCACGTTCGGTTATTCGTCGATGTGAATTATGTATTGCAGAAAATGGTTCACATTTCGAACACCTTCTTTAAATTTGTTAATTGTTTGTTGTGTTCTTGTAATCTGTTGTTTGTTATAAATAAGTTATAAGTATTTGTGGTATTGTTCTATGTTGCGATTTATTAGACGGTTGAAATAAATTTATCTTCAAATCTTAAGTGATTTTTACAACCCAATTTGAGGAGAAAACGGAGTCAGATACGAAAAAATATCAAGAGAGCATTTTTGTTTACAATTAAATGCTCATTAAAAAATTAAATTAGAAATGATCGTTTAATCGACTTAATCCAGTGGCGTGCTACTTTTTTAGTCACATTAACATTAATAATTAGTCATATCTCCGCCACTGGCAAACGTAGAAACATGACATTATTTACGATTATGACCCTTCATCCTAGAATTGTTTATACCAAATTTGATTTCAATATCTTTGATAGTTCGGATATTAAAAAATAAAAACTTTTTTTTTGGGTAAATTTGACGCCCTGTATCTCAGAAACAAAAAGTTTGACGATCAATATTTATATGAGAAACCTACCTTAAAATTAATTTTTCTAAATACTGTTAAAGTCCTGCTACAAAAAAGTGAAACACCCTGTATAGGCGGTCATAATAGTGCTAATTCAAGTCCCCTGATTAGCGTATTTTTTCTTGGAGAATGGAGTAAATCCGAAATTTTACTTTTATTGCTGCATGATTTTCGGTAAGCGAGAAACTTTTTTGTTTCCAGGAATTTTACCATAGTATCTGCGTATGAATTAAAGAAGAGATACTAGAAAAGTTTTTAAAATGAAAACCAACCGTCTGTGACACACAGTTTTTAAGATATCGGCATTTAAAATTGTAATTTTTCGCGCGCCCGTGTAGTGCACTTTTTGGCCGTTACGTATGCGTTGCTAATATAAGTCGGTTACGTGGAATACTATTGTTTTGCGTGTAATCTGATTTTTCTGTTGGTTCATGCGTTCAGTCCATTACGCGCCTCAAGTTCTTTAAATTGTGTTTAATTTATTTAATATTTAAATAATTGTACATTGTTTGATTATGGAGTGTTTAATTTGTGGAGAAACTGTAAGCCACGGTGACAAACTGGTAGTTCAAAATCCTACAATCCGGGGCTTAAAAACATTAATAAGTGCTGCAGAAAAAAGACAAGACAATTGTGCAAAGAATATATTGGGCCAAAAGAATGATATTTTAACAAAGAAAAAACTAGTTAAATATCTACATTGTAGAAAAACTTACACTAGCCTACGAAATCTTGAGGATGCGTCCCAAATTGCGCATGGAAGTCCCAAATGCGTCCCAAATGCGCAACGAAGCTTGTTCATCTCAAAACAGAATCCACAACAGAATCTTCGATATTTGAAAAATGTGCCTGATATGTAATAAAACCGGCAAAAAGGGCAAAAATCAGCAACTGATAGCTATACAGACAGGTATTTTTTTGCACTTTAACTTATTCTTTTCTTTATTATAAATCTATTATTGTATTGAAAATTCTGCGCAAGACGGGTGTATGCTTGAAATATTAATGGTTGAGCTCCTCACATTTTTTTAGTCACGATTTATTATGCTACTGCAACAAGACTGCTTATTATTATATTATTATATGCGGGGATATTTATTTTGGTTAACTTTTCTTACAGGTACAGGAAAGTCCACCTATACAAAAATATTAGCTGCTGCAAAAAAAAAGGAATGATATCAACATGATTTCTATGCTTTCTGGTTATGATGATCTATTTTGCATACGATGCAAAATACCACAAAGTGTGTTATTGTGGCTATATTGCAGATAGAAATATTAGGGCTTCTTAAAACAAAGACAAGGTCTCTGGTGGATTGTCCAACATAAATAATGAATCTGCTAGCTCGGAAACGAGTGGTTCTGAAGAAAATTATTCTGCGAGGCCAATAGAAACTGATACCGGTAATATAGAAAACGAAATATTAAATTTTCATAAAGCAGCCAGTATTTAAAAAAAATACATGCATGACTTTAAATTTTCACACAACTATTTTGACAGTCCAGATGATATAAATCAAGCCGAATTTCAGAAACAAGTTCCCAATATGCTTCTAAAATTTGTATCATGACTGATAAGCTTCGTGGGATGCCATACAAACTGTCTAATGACCAGACTAAGATGGAACAGGATGCATATAAGGAATCTAAGAAGTCTTTATTAGATAGAAAATCTGCTGGTGAGGAAAACCTGATTATTCAGTATCGTAGAGGTGTTCCAGTGGTTGTAGAGTCCAAACAAAAAAACTTGCTTCAACCCCATTAACTGTGTTTTACCAAAATGTTGGAGGTTTTCGTACGAAGATTCAACCATTACTCAGTAGTATTATGTCCTGTTCTTATGATATAATTATATTGGTGGAGAGCAATTTGAGTGACAGTATTGTAGATGCTGAACTGACGTGCAAGGGTTTCAGGGTCTTCAGATGTGACAGAAGCTATCGAACTAGCAGTAAGTTGAGTGGAGGTGGTATTCTGATATTTGTCAGTGATAGTATACAATCACAGTGCATTTCTATTCAAAAGGACCGTATTGAGCAAATTCTGATTCTATACCAGTGTAATGGGACTAAGTTCATTATTGGTGGTGTTTATATACCTCCACAATCACCTCGGGATACTTATATCTGGCATTGTCAAACCATGGAGTGTTTTACTACTCAATATGCCAACCTAAATGTATATCTGTTTGGAGATTACAACCTACCAAGGGCTGCATGGGGCAATGACGAGCATGGTCTCCTGGTTCAATGCCCAAGAGGTGACCCAGCTTTAGATGCTGCACAAAGATTTGGTTATTTAAAATTTTATCAATGTAACTTGATTCCTAATGATAGAAATGTATTTTTAGATCTGGTTTTCTCTAATGTTAAGGATTTAAATGTTCTTAAAGCTTCTGACCCTCTTTTTGAAGCTAATTTTCATCATATTGGATATGAGTGTCATTTGGATATTTCAACAGCAAATACCTCAATTTTTTTAAATCTAGCTTATGAAGAATTTTTTTATGATTTCCGAAACGGTAATTACAATGAGCTTAATATCTTTCTATCCTCAATTAATTGGAACGAGTGTTTATCTCATAGTGATCTTAACTTATCAATCAGCGTTTTTTATGAATATCTCTCTATGGGGATTGCATATTTTATTCCTTTAAAGAAATATAGAACTTCCTCATTTCCTAAGTGGTTCTCCCCTGAACTTAGAAAGTTAAATAGGAACAAAAGGAGTGCTCATTCATTATATATGAGAGATTATACAGACGAAAACTATATAAAATTTTCTCGCCTTAGGTCTGAATGCAAACGTATGTCTGATTTGTGCTTCCAACAATATATTGAAGGGATAGATTCCGGCTTACATAATGACCCTAAATCATTTTGGAAATATATCAATGATAAGAGGTCCAATTATACCCTTCCCAATACCCTCTTTTATGGTGACAAGCAAGCGTCCAATGGTTTGGATATTGCGAACATGCTTAAAGAATTTTTCCAAACTGTTTATTCTCCTGGTATTGATAATAATCAGCTGCAAAATGGTCCCGCTAATGGTTTAAATTTAAACATTACTAAGATCTTAACATATGATATATTTGAAGGTATTAGCTCACTCCCTAACAAGATTACTGCAGGCCCAGATGGGATTCCGAATTTTCTCTTGAGGAAATGTGTATGTACTCTTGCCATTCCTTTATCTTTGTTATTTAATGCTTCCTTACAAACATCCACATTTCCAATTGCCTGGAGGGAAAGTTTGATTGTGCCATTGTTTAAAGCTGGCCGTCGGGATGTCATAGATAATTATAGAAGTATTTGCATTCAATCTTCAATACCTAAACTTTTTGATAGCCTTATAGCTAATCAACTTTCTTGGTTATGCAAAGGCTTAATATCAGATTCACAGCATGGTTTTTGCAGGAATAAGTCTACTACCACTAACTTGATCTGTTACCATTCTGATCTTATGAGTAAATTAGAGGATTATAAACAAATTGATTCTATATACACCGATTTTAGTAAGGCGTTTGATCGTATTGATCATCAAATTCTTCTGTCAAAACTGATCTCCGTAGGGTTTCATGTTGATTTTGTGAGTTGGATTAAAAATTCTTTAACTGGCCGTATTCAAAGGGTCGGGGTACGTGAACATCTTTCTGATCCTATCAGCGTAACATCAGGTCTCCCTCAGGGAGGGCATACATCACCCTTATTATTTAATTTATTTATTAATGATATAGTTAACTGTTTCCTGTATAGTCAGTGTCTGATGTTTGCAGACGACTTAAAATTTTGGAGGGTGGTTGGTAGTATTGTGGATCAAGAATTACTACAAGCTGATATGGATCGCTTAAATAATTGGTGTGAACAAAACAATCTTCATTTAAATGTTAAGAAATGTTGTGTTATTAGTTCACTCGCAGGATCAACCGGTTTCAATCCAATTACTTCATTAATAATGAGCCACTGAATTATGTTGCATCTATTAGGGATTTGGGAGTTGTTTTTGATGAGAAACTCACATTTATTGATTATATTAATTCAATTTCTGTAAAAGCATCAAAATTGCTAGGGTTTGTTATGAAAGGTTTATTGCTCCCTAGTAAGAACTATATTGGAGTACTGCTCTGTAGTTTGGTCTCCATACCAACAGATTCATATCGATGCTTTAGAAAGAGTTCAACATAAATTCCTGAGATATTGTGCTCATAGAACTTTAACTGTTATTGAGAACCATGACTATTCTTATGTTGAAAGTCAATTATCTATTCCGACACTGTCGCAACGCCGTAATATTTCTGGTGCTAGTTTTATATATAAGATCGTTAATAGGCTTATTGATTGCCCTGATCTGTTGGGTCGCATACGATTTAATGTTCCTCATCACGGGTTGCGCCATAATGTAACCTTTAACATTCCATTCCACAGAACATCCTATGGAATTAATAATCCTATGGATAGGTATATGAATTTGTTAAACAATTCGAATATTGATGTGTTTAACATAAGTTCCTTAATGCATCTAAAGAGGTCACTTACTTCATAATTGTGCATAAAATTTTGTATTTACATTCTTGCATATAAATTATTAAGGTTGTTTCTATAGTATATGTAGTATAGGTGTTTTTTACTTTAGTATTAATTTTTTAGGTAGGTTTAGATTATGACAGTTGTTTAAGTAAATATTATTGCTTTGTAAAATTTACAGTTAATGGGGTTTTCCCGTATTATAAATAAATAAATAAAAAAAATGATAAACGATGATTTTTACAATACTCCAGATGATGTTGAAATTGATATGGTTGGAAAAATGATGAAACTCACTGGAGACCAATATCAGCAATACAAGATCCGATCCCCAATGAAGTAAGAAAAGCATTGTCAATTCGATGTTCCGACAAAAATTGCAACAATAATAGGTGCACGTGTTTAGCTCAAGGGTTAAAATGTTGTGACGAATGTAAATATGCAATATGTAGTAACAGACCACACGATGAAGAACTAAGCTCTTCAGATTCAGAGTCTGAAGAAATCTAAATCTTTTCAACTTATGTTCTTTTTTTGTTTTTGCAATTCCTGTTTTAACTTAATATTAAAAATATAAGTGTAATTCCAGTTCAGTCTGCGTTCCTGATAAAAAAAATTATCGAATCGCCAAATTAGTCAGGAGATTACCCAAACGGGCCTTCAAAACACATCGAGAGCGCGGTACCGTGTGACATTTTGTGGGCATCTCCAAATAAGTATATTGCGCATCGCCGCGCGTCCCTGTGTTAATATTTTAAGTGACGATAGCTCTAAAAGTATTTGTCACAGAAAGTTGGTTTTTACTTTAAAAACTTTTTCAATATCTCTTATTTATTTTATATGCAGATACTATGGTAAAATTCCTTAAAATAAAGTTTCCCGCTTACCGAAAATCATGCAGCAATAAAAGTAAAATTTTGAGTTTACTCTATTCTTCAAGAAAAAATAAGCTCACCAGGGGATACGAATAGGTTTAATGTGGTTATACCCTTTAAAAAATTTTTTTGGACATTTTCCCACCGTTTTTACTCCACTATACAGGGTGCCTCCGATTAAGTCGGCACTATTGGTATCTTTGTTAATATTTAAGATACAGGGTCGGTTAAATTAGCAAACTAGTAGGATTTTTTCTGTTGATTAAAATGGTGAAAACAGAAAAAAAAATTGAACATCGCGTTTTCGAGAAAATGTGAAAAATGTACTTTTGTTAAATGGAATCCCCTGTATATTTTTACATAAATCAAAAGATAATAATTTTCTTAACACGTTGACTGCCTATAAGTATTTTGTGCCCTTGTTCAGAAGCCGTCGGGACTATTTGCAAAAAGTAGTTCGAAAATAGGATTTTTAATACTTTGTATGATTAATATTGTGTTTTTTTTTTGCTTTTTGGGCCTAAATCTACTTTGACTCAATAGCTGAGTCACCGGCCCCTGAGGTATATTTCTCCTAGAATATGCCGGTGACTCAACATTTGAGTCAAATTTTAAAGTCAGAATTAAAATAAAAAACAAAGAACTTTTAACAGGTATATTTTATATTATGTATTGCACGTGTAATTCTTATCACTAAAACTTTGCAAACACATAACGTAGCGAAAAAAAACATAAATAATTAATTTTTCTTAGGAGTAAATCACAAAAAATAATAACAAAATTAACATTTTTTAAAGAACAAATGAAAAAAAGACCTATTTTTCATCGTGGTAGATTCGAAAGCAATTTCCGAGGCAAAGACCTGGCTTATCTGGACAAACCGGGCAGAAAAATGGCGTGTTCTTGCGCATTTTCTGTGTATAACAAACCCTGCATCTCTTTCTCATTTGACGACCTTTATTATCCATTTCACATTTTTCAGGCAAATGACTAGGCTGGTTTTGTTTGACTTTAGGAGGCTCAGGTGGTTTTTCTTTGGCTTCAGACAACAAATTCTTTATAATATTATGCCTATAATCATAGTAGCTTAACTTTTGCTGAGTAGAATATTTGTTATAAAGGTGATAACTATTAAGCAGCATCATTGATATCAGATGAATAGCAAGCTTCTTATACCATCTGATGGTTTTTCTTTCGCTGGCATAATAAGCAAGCATCTGATCTTGCCTGTCGATTCCTGACATGTTTTTATTATAATTAATGATAGCATTTGGCTTTTCTTTTTCCTCGTTTCGTCTATTTGGTTGCTTGATCAGTTCCCCACTAAACTCTGTAGATATAAATAAAACCTCCCTTTTGTCACGCCATTTACCCACTGCAATGCCTTTAGAGTACTTTGTAATAGATTCACCTTTTTTAAGTTTTTTAGAACTCACTTCGGGAGGATTTCCTTTCCTGTTCAGCCTTAAGGTTCCAGTAGCATAGGTTTTTTTTAAAATTAGCTCTTTACATAGTGCAATCGAGTTATAGTAATTATCCATGTATAAGGAATGGCCCTTATCAAGATAATTCTTTGTCAAACTTAAAACAACGTTTGCTGCATGCCCTAATTCTCCCTTCATATCTTTTTCGTCTCCAGTATATATCCTAGCTTTTAACACAAGCCCATCAGGTTCTGACAAAATATACAGTTTCACCCCAAACTTGTGCTTTTTATTTTTAATATACTGGCGAAAAACCAGTCTTCCTCTCCATAGCACCATGGACTCATCTAGTGATAGCTCCTTGTTTGGGTAATAGATCTTGTCAATTCTGTCATTGAAGAAATTTTGAAGCCATCTTATCCTGCACAAACGGTCACCATAATCTGGGTCACCTCTTTCGGGATTTTTAGAAAAATGTAAACATCTTAGAATGACTAGAAATCGATTTCGACTCATGTTATTTCTGAAACAAGACAGATTATACAATTCATCGGTCTTCCAGTAGTCCTGCAAACGGTTTAGCTGAATATTGCCCATGTGAAGCCACAGACCCAAAAAAGTTTTCAGTGTTGGCACTGTCAACGGCTTCCATTCAGTGATTTCTCTTTTGTTTCTTTACTTAAAAAGAGTTGTTTGGCATAGTTGTTAGTTTCGGTAGCAATATGTTCCAGAAAATCGTCTGTGATAAACAATTGAAAAAAATCGATGGGGTTGTCCGAGGTTAAATTTACTCTAAGTCCAGGCACACCCGAAAATAAAAAGTCATTTTGATTAGGCACATCAGTCCAGGTCGGAATATCACTGTTACTGTTTTGAACACTAATCGTCTCATTATTCTCAATGTCGGTAAGGCTTGCATCCTCTAAAGCGGCAACATCGGGCAATTCGTCTTCGTCGCTTGAACTCTCATGATCAGTAGGCTCGTATTCACTGCCACTGTCGACGAACGGGTCCTCCTCACTTTCTGATAAATACAAAAGTTCTTCTTGTTCAGATAATGTCAGGGGTCTCATCATTTTGAAATCTGTATGCCTCCGTTTAGGCCGAGAAGGACCTGGATTTTCTTCATCCATGTCAGGAAAACTACTTATCACCAACAAAAACCGATTTCGAAAAAACACGTGTTTATAAGTACACTTGCGACCGGTGAAACGAGACGTATCCCCTGCGGAAGCCGAAACAATACTAAACTCATATACTAAAGCCATGCACATGACTCAACAGTTGAGCCACTGGCCATAGGAGGGGTACCGCCGTGACTCATATGTTGAGTCATTGGCAGTGAACGTGTTAATAAAAAAGTTCATTTACACTAATAGCCTAAACCTAAAAACAACAAAGTTATAGCGATATTAATAATTTTGTCAAATTTAGGCAAGTTGGCGTTAAACTTTTTGAGAGCAAAACAAATAAATCACTGTTTGAATAATAAAATGACAGTAGCCGTAGATTTTATTAAATAAAGAAATACTGACAGTTACATGTTAGCAAAGTTTGTCATTTTTGTAAAATCTAAATTAGTAAAATGCCTTTTACGCATATTTTACGAAAAATGTGATATGTTAGAATGTTACCTTGTATGTCGAAAAAATAGTGACAAAGCGCTAGAAGAGTACCGCCAGAGATTCCAGACTTGTAACTTGCCAAACCGTAGATACTTTTTAATTCTCTACAGAAAATTTAGAAGTAACGAAAACGTGTTTAAAAGAACTAGAAGAAGGAACCAATTTATAGTAAGCGAGGATGTTGAAATTTCTATTTTGGCATATTTTGAAGCTCATATGGAAAACTCAACTAGAGATGTAGCAAGAGCTTACGGTGTGAGCTTAGTAACAATTTGGCGGGTCTTAAAGAAACAAATTTGTTTCATATAAGTATCGATCAGTACAAACATTGTTGCCTGGCGATAACGAAAGAAGACTTGCTTTTTGTAACTGGTTACGTAATGCATATGAAGCTAATGATAATATTTTAAACCGTATAATTTGGAGCGACGAAGCTAATTTTTCAAACAAAGGTATGTTAAACCGTAAAAATGTACACTATTGGTTCCAAGAAAATATTTTCCTTACTGATCCCAGAAATCCTCAAAATCAATTTAGTATAAACGTTTGGTGCGGCTTAATAGGAAGCCAAGTAATAGGACCTGTGATTTATGAAGGCACTTTGACTGGAAGGAGATGTGTTGTGTTGATCTCATATTATCTGGAGCCCTAAAAGATTATTTGGATAATGTTAACTTGGAGAGACGGAAACAAATCTATTATCAACAGGATGGAGCACCTCCCCATCAACTAAATGATGTAAGAATATTACTTAATAGACTGTTTGACGATAAATGGATTGCGACACGTGGCCCGATTCATTGGCCCCCTAGGTCACCAGACCTAACCCCTCTAGATTTTTATTTTTGGGGTTACATAAAAAATGAAGTGTATAAAAAAAACAGAACCGTTGATGAACTTCAAACACATATTAGGCAAATAATTGGATCAATAGATAGAAGATCAATCTTAAAAGCTACAAGAAGTGTGCTCAGAAATGTATTGAACAAGATGGCGATGTTTTTGCTCATTTATTGTAAATTAGTAGTTTTACTTGATGTTATTTATTTCAAAGCCAACTTGCCTAAATTTGACGAAATTATTAATATCGCTATAACTGTGTTATTTTTAGGTTTAGGCTATTAGTGTAAAGAAACTTTTTTATTAAGAAAATTAATATCTTTTGATTTAGGTAAAAATATACAGGGGATTCCATTTAATAGAAGTACATTTTTCACATTTTCTCGAAAACGTTTTCACCATTTTAATCAACAGAAAAAATCCTACTGGTTTGCTAATTTAACCGACCCTGTATCTTAAATATTAACAAAGATACCAATAGTGCCGACTTAATCGGAGGCACCCTGTATATAAAATTATTAATTAGGAATTGCTTCAACTTCAAAAGTTTGTAAAAAGCCCTATATTATTTTTTAAATAGATAGAAAAAAGATAGAAGTTGATTTTTTTGTAAAAAAAAAACGTCAAAATGTAACTAAACCAAAACTGCTATAGCTGATTCAATTTTTCACACTAAATAGAGGGTTTATACATGACTACCACCCTTAGGAATCCTTTAAGAGAAAAAACTAATAAAAAGTATCCTTCGAGCCGGATTTGAACCAGCGACCTATGGATATCTACAAACCGAAATCCCCTACAGTCCACCGCTCTACCAACTGAGCTATCGAAGGTTGATTTCATTTTAAATGAAAGTTATTTGTAAGTGCATTTGGTACTTATCTAAATCGGGGTCAGTTAAGTAACACACCTTGCGCGATAACCGTATGTTTATCCGACCACTTCACTTTTAATGAGTCAGACGTTAGGAATTATTTTATTGATGATTTACTGCGGCTTACCTGAAGAATAAAAAGTCAATACCGAGTGCACTTCCTCATACAAAGCGGGCACGTGGAATTTTTCAAATAAAATTTCCGCCAATTTCTCTTTGTCCCTCTGGGGATTTTTTGGGGGTTGGGTTACCAATACTGGATGCTCTTCAGCCCTATTTTTTTTTTAATTTAAAAAAACTCTCATTTATATAATATCAGTTGCCTCACCTGACTTGTAGTTCTTTATTGAACACATGTTCAATAAGACGCTCAACATGTTCAAAGTTTTGTATGATTCCATGTTCAACCAAATGAGCATTTTCTAGGGATTTTGTGGGAATAGTACAAAGGGGGAAATAATTATCTGCTAGACCTGCTTTGGTGTCTCCTGAGCCTATGTCAAGGACTATGGTCGGTTTTAGGTCGTCCATTTAGGGTCTGAAAATAACGATTAAGTCATTTATTAGAGTGTACAAGTTCTTTAGGTTGCAAGAGGCAAGTTGCAACAGCCTTCCTGCTATATGAGGTAGTAATAAACGTTTCTTAGTAAAAATCTTTTTATTAATCCTTGGTTTAAAATATGTTAGTCTTTTCAGGGAATCGAAATGTGTATTTTCATTTTCCTTTAGGCAGATTTACATATCGTAATTTGAGCTGAAGCAGGAATAAATTTACTACTGGACCTGTATGAACTTCACCCATTGAACAGTATGGAAAAAATAGCTCAACTCCTGCAATAAAAAAGAATTTTCTTTTGTGCTAAAGAGCAATTTTTTAACGTCAAATTTACTACTGGAAAAAGAAACCATTTAACAGTTGAACAATTTACTTAAATTACTGAAAGAAAAAGGAAGTTCTTTATGGTGCAATAATTATTAAACTCCAACTTTAATTGTGTCGAAAAATTTCAAATTTACTACTGGAACTGCCTGAAAGAGAAAAACTATTTAACACTGTATAGTTTACGTGAACTACTGGAAAAAAAGGAAGCTTTTTGTGGCAATCTAAGCAAAAGCCAACTTTCCCTAGAAAATTTAGAACTTTACTACTGAAAATACTTGAAGAAAAAAGTATAATAATTTTAACTCTCTGTAAGAGATAAACCACTAAACAACCTGGAAGAATTACTTAAACTACTTTAAGAAACACTCACCTAATGCTGATTCTATATCCAATAAAACACAAGAATTAATAATATTTCGGGACTGTAATATAACGTCCCAACCCAGCCCAAAAAAATATATGCACTCCAAAATCAACTTTCACACGCGTTAGACCGGCCGTTTATTGAACGAATCCGAATATTTTAATATTAAATGAAAAGAAAAAAAATACCAGAACCATCAACCGGAACCATTATGACAGACCCGCGGCACCATCGTATCAAAACTAAAAATAACTCATTAACTAATTGGTTTCGACGACAGCCGAGTAGTAGTACTTATTTCGGTACCTATTTACTCATTTCTCAATTTTAATCAGTTTATTACATGTTTACTCAGATAAAAGTCGATGTTGACAATGTACGGTACTTTTATTGTACTATTCAAACCTACGATAAAATGCGGTAAAAAAATGTTTTCGTTGCACAATATTTTACCACTCACGTGGCTTGTACCGCTATATATGCATAAGAATTTCTTTATTAGGTATTTAATGGATATACAGAGTGGACCGTTTCTGGTATTGTAAATTAGGTGAAAATCGTTGGAAAATGTAGACATTTTTCTTTAAAAATCCGACAAGTTTCATCCAGAGATATTTTGAGTGTTGTTCAGAAAGTTTTTGAAGAAATATATTATTTTCAGGAGAGTATGAATGTGACTGTTTTTATATGTTACAGTACTTTTTTTCAAGAAACGCTTAAAGATGTCCAGTCATTTTAATTCAACAATTTTTGATACAAATTTGGAAAAGTTTAACTTTCTTAGTTTTTTTCCTTGAGTTATGGGTAAGTTAAAGACAAAATTAATGCAAAATTTACAGAGTTATATTTTTGTTTTTTATTCTTAAAATATTCACGTTATTGTATGTACGTATAGTGAGGGTCTTTACCAAGTAAACTTTAAAATGAACTTGTAGTAAAACCGTTTTTTTTATTGAATTTTATAAGCAGGGTTCGTGAAGCAATATGTAACTGAAAAAACTTACTTCTTACCGAGTCTACAGGGTCTCGAATTATAAAGGGACTCTGTGCAACTGGCAACATAGTACCAATAAAAAATTCTGGGTCGCCCAAAAATGATCCAGTCATATCGTCATCTAAAATCTAGGGTATTTGGAGGAAGGAGGGATGAGTTAAAGTTCTACGTCCCAAGAATAAATGTTTTTCAGGCTTTCGGATAGGTCCGGTACACATGTAAAATGCATACAGTGCGAACGTAAAGGTTGGAATAAATTCATTTAAAATTCAGGGGTATGTTCAAAAAAAAAACGCTCGGACATGTCGATTTTTATTTTTAACTGCGGGTTTTCTTACTATAATTTTATGTATACAGGGTGGCCCAAAAATAAGTTACGGTCATCGACGTAATTTTTTTAAATGTAAACACCTATTTTTTATTTTAGATTTAGGTTCTACATCAAATTCTAAATACATTTCGTGTACCATGTCCTATACCTAAACTCGACCGTTGACGATTGAACACAATAAAAGGCTATTTTTGGAAGAGTTATTTATATCAAGCAACCTATCAGTTATTGTTTGGTTATTTACATTTGTGGTTGGTGTTTTTGATTGCTTGTCACAATTTGTTGACATCAAATAATTTTGAGTGAATTTAGTTTGATTTAGATGCCTAAGCAAAGTTTTGCTTGTGTTAAGTTTATCAAAAGATAAAATTAAAATTTCAAAAAATGGTACGTCTTAGTGAGCGAGAGCGAATAGAGATTTTGATGATGATAGGTTATGGAAACAGGATGCGCACTCAGATGGAAGTCTGTGAAATTTATCATGCCAAGTATCCTGATAGGCCACGTATATCTCAAAGTACTGTCAGTAAAATAGAATATGAATAATCGGGATTTGGGTCATGTCAGGGATAATTATACGAAAGGTCGGTCAAGTATATCAGAAGAGAAGCAACTAAATGTTTTGCTGGCAGTTGAAGAAGATTGCCATAAAACGACTCGCAATATTGCGTTAGAAAATCAGATATACCAGACATCCGTCATTAAGTATTTAGGTATAAATAATGGGCACCCTTATAAAGTTTAATTGGTTCATGAACTAAATGAAGATGACCCAGATAGGCGTTTAGAATTTTGTGAGAGACTTATGGACTTGTGCCATGCTAATCCACAATTTTCAAAAAAAATTGTATTTTCTGATGAGGCAACGTTTTGTCTTCATGGTAGTGTAAACCGGCAAAACTGCCGATATTGGGCTACTGAAAATCCGCACTGGATGATGAAGTGCCACAGCCAAGTCCCTCAAAAAGTAAATGTTTGGGCGGGGGTGATTGAAAACAGGGTTATAGGGCCCTTTTTCTTTGAAGGATACTTGAATGGTGAGAGGTATTTAGAGTTTTTAGAAAATGACTTGGTACCATGCCTTGCCACTTTATACCCCGATCCAGAAGACCCGGATATATTAGATAATTCCTAATGGTATCAGCAAGATGGAGCTCCAGCCCATTACACTCGTCCCGTGCGCCAGTACCTGGATACCGTTTTCCCTGGACGTTGGATTGGTCGGAGGGGTGCAATTGAATGGCCGGCCAGATCGCCGGATCTGACTCCTTTAGATTTTTTTTGTGGGGGTATCTTAAGTCCAAAGTTTATGTTAATCGGCCAAACAACATTGAAGACTTAAAAATTAGAATAACGGAAGAAATAAGATTGATAGAACCTTCTGTTATCGATAACGTTTTACAAGAATTTCAGCATCGATTGGGATATTGCCAAGAGGTTCGTGCCAGCCATTTTCAACACTTAATAAATTAATTAAAATATTTTTATGTATTCTTGCTTGATATAAATAACTCTTCCAAAAATAGCCTTTTATTGTGTTCAATCGTCAACGGTCGAGTTTAGGTATAGGACATGGTACACGAAATGTACTTAGAATTTGATGTAGAACCTAAATCTAAAATAAAAAATAGGTGTTTACATTTAAAAAAATTACGTTGATGACCGTAACTTATTTTTGGGCCACCCTGTATACATAAAATTATAGTAAGAAAACCCGCAGATAAAAATAAAAATCGACATGTCCGAGCGTTTTTTTTTTGAACATACCCCTGAATTTTAAATGAATTTATTCCAACCTTTACGTTCGCACTGTAGATTTATGTATACAGACATTTTGGAAAATGTGATATGGTAACTTATACAAATGAAGGAATGCCTTTAACATTCGTGTTTCAACACGATAATGATCCCAAACAAGCTTCTAAGCTTGTAAAATATTAGTTGAATAGAAGTCCATATTTTGTAGGAGAATGTGTATATAAAGATTACAAAATGGGGAAGTCTTTATCTCCAAGAAAAATGCATGTATGTCATTAAGTTAAATGTATTATGCATTTCGGCTGTGTAAACAGCCATTATCAGATACAGAACATCACAAAAAACATAAACGTTCAACAAATAAAAGTAAAAAAAAAGCTACCCGTTATCGGGAATAAAAACAGCAATAAATGTTGATGTTGAATGTTTATGAAATGTTTATTGTTTTTTTTATTCCCGACAACGGGTAGTTTTTTTTTTTGAGTTTTATTTGTTGAACGTACTGTAACGGTTGATTTTTGTTTAAACCATTTTATATATTAATCTAATTCTTTAAAAACAAAGTTTCTTAACTATTTAATCAAACAATTAAAAATTATCGAACTGTATATTACTATTTAATTCACAGCCATCCTGTATAAATAATATTCGTTTGAAAAGAATCCTAGTCTGGCATTCTTTGTACGCGTTCTTCGTTTTTTTTGGGTTTTTCGCTCATGGTAGACCGTCGAGCATCGGTCATTTTCTGCCAAGATCTACTTCTGTGCAACTAGTATAGACTAAAATCGCTGTTTTGTGGCAATTTAACGCTTTAGTAATTTTTGCGTTCCTTTGTGGATTAATAGCTACAAAATTAGCAAATTAAATGAATTATATCTCTGTAGGAGTTCTTTTGAAATTCATTTGCTGACTTTGGTCAGGATAAATGGTTTTGGTCTTATAGTAGCATAGAAAATCTTTCGGTAAGTTTCTGAGACTTTATTCCAGCTTAGTTGGTTTTTTTGGGTGACTATAATAGGTTTAAATTTCTTTTTAGCTTAAATAAATCAATTTATATTGGAGGACTCGAAAGCTAGAACAATTTTATTAATTCTGTTGCTTTCCCATTGCTGAATTCTGAAAGTGTAAAAAAAAGTACTCTAAATTTAAATTAAATATTTATTCTTAAATTTATGACAAAAGTTACATGGGTACTGGGGTATTTTAGGGTTGAAGGATAGGGTGAAAAGAAAGATCCAAAGCAGTTCTATTCTTCCTCGTTGGTCTCCGGTTTCCAGATTGGATGAAAGTTAGTTTGGTATGATGAAGTTCCAGATATGTCAAGTTGTTTGATGGTGTCCTCGATTCCTTGAGTCTGTTGTGGTGTCCCAGGCTCCCAGATAAGTCGTTTTTTTTGTAAATTTGGTGCAGCCTAAATGCTGAAAACAAATTGATTAATATATATTTTTTTTGTAATTTAAATTAAGGCTAAATTGAAAACTTACCTATTTTTACTTACCGTGTCCAAAGTGTAATTTTTGTAGGTATTTATTTTATTCAAAAGTAGTGCTTAAAATATTACTTATCGATACAAAAAGTGTGATAATACAGTTTTTTATATCGGCAGAAGTGTAAACCAAATTGTGATCACAATAAGGTGGGTTTATCTTCGTTGTATTTTTTTATAAACTTTATTAAGTGATACCACAGCATAAAGAAACCAGCAGTCTCACTCCGCTCGAAAATGTAAGCGAACTAATAGCATCCTTAGCCATGCCGCAGCCATGTTCTCCGGATGCCGAGCTCACTGTTTATCGAACTGTGTTCATAGGTGTATCGCCTAGTTCAGCGCCGTACTTAGTGACTATTTTGATAGCGTTTTTACAAAGCGTAGCGTTTTTTATAAAAACTTTTGTATTAAAAGAGGGGTATGTCAAAAATTATTAATGAAGCAAAATAATTGACTTTGCCAAAGTTTTTAATAGCTGCAAATTTGGCTGTATGGCTTAAATAACATAATTAAGCATCAGTTAAAGTTGCAGCAATGTTATATTTTTTTTTTTTGGATTTTTAAGGACATTATTTATATTTCTGCCATTTTAACAGTATTGCCATATTTAAAAGAGTTGCAAAATTGTATACTTTTACTTTAGTTGGTACTTAATAATATAACAAAAATTCGCAGATGTTAGAATTGTTTTGAATTTTTGCCAACTATTTGTCTTTATTTATTGGCCTAAGAGTTTCTATTTGTTTTGAAATATTACTTTATTTGTATAATTAGTTATCCTTAAACTACTATGTAGTCAGATGTTAATCTAAAAGCGTTACTATACAGGGTGTTAATTAAGTATGTACCATAAATTATTTAACAGGCTAATTTACCCCTAACATGATTAAATTTATTAGGTTCAGTGTAATCTCGTACGGGACCTGAAGAAATATTTGTGGCAAAAAAATTGGGGCACCTGAATTTTGTGCCATTTTTAATATCTTATTTGATTTACTCAAATACAAATACAACTTTTTCGTATCTCGCTTATTTTTCGAGAAAAAAAGTCCACTTAATTGCATATCCCTGGATCACACAAGGAATTTGGGGAAAAGTTTCATTTGGAATTTATTATTAACTAAGCAAGATACGAAAAAAATTTAAGAGACAGAAAAGTTTTATTTGTATAATCCACAGAACATAATAAAAATTGCACAAAAGTCAGTGGCATATATTTTAGTTGTTGTTAAATTTTAACACCCTGTATATTGAGAACGAAGAATTTCTGGACATATGTTTATATGAACCTTTTGTTTTAAAATTACTCAAAGAATGGTCTCTTAGTTATGGGTTCATACCTAATTAACTTCCTGCACGTATTCTTCTATATCGTCGTTGTTAGATGTAGAAATCCGATGTTTATTTTTGTTTAAATATTTTGTTAATGTATGAACTTTATTTATATTAAAAAATCAATATTTGTACTATGTAGGTATTTTTATTTTACAAGATAATAACATCTAAAAAAATGTTTAAGTCCGGCTCTAGCCAAGGCAAAAGCCGCGTGGACCGTAGCGAGTGTCAGCGGCATCCCTACTACAAGCAAAAATGCCTCGCCTGCGTTAGTACACATGCACCGAACTCGCTTATTCAAGCCAATGTATTTTTATTGAAGTGCGACTGCTGGTTTCTTTATGCTGTGGTGATACCATGGTATAATAGCTCGTTTTTTTAGTAGTGTCGATATTTTCATAACCTTACGGTTCTTCCCCCAATTAAAGTTATATAATTAACAACCTAAATTTGAATTAAATTTACCTGTCATTTGAAGATAAATTTTAAAGCTTTTATTTGACCCTAATTTCCAGAGGCAGAGCTTTTACAAGACTTAAAATTCGTAGATACTTGGGTCTTTATTTTATGCAGTAGTTTTTATAGTAAGTATTGTGTGGCCCTTTACTTAAATTCTATAGGGGTGTTTTAAGGGTAATTTGGTCACTGGCGCCCCTGAGCTTTATTTTATTTACTTCCTTTGTTTTAAAGAACTCGCACGAGCACTCTCCGCGAGATAGGCTAGCCCAGCACTCTTTTCTTGTCCACCCTTTTATATTGCATTTTATGTTGACCTATGGTTAAATATATGGGTGGCAGTACCTATATGTTTTTTGTGATATTCTGTATCTGATGATGCTGCTACACAGCCGAAATGCATAATACATTTAACTAAATGACCTATATGCATTTTTCTTAGAGATAAAAACTTCCCCATTTTGTAATCATTGTAAAATATTGACTGAAGAATGAAAAATGAATGTTTTTAAGTGGCCCGCTCCAAACCCGGACCTTAATCCTCCCTTATTGAGACCTTATGGAAGATAGTAAATAAAAAAATACCGCCACGAAATTTCAAAAACACAGATGAACTTTTCAAAGCATTACTTAAGGAACAACATTGATAGGAATAATATTAATTAACAATCTAAGGTTGCTAGAGAGTTTAAAAAAGAGCATGGTTTTAAATATATCTGGATTAGAAATGGAAGTATATTTTTAAGAAAAGAGGACAACTCTAAAATATGCTTAATTGAGGACCATGCGGATTTCAAAAATTGAGTCAACCCAACGCAAAATAAAAGTTTCTTTTATGAATTGTCAAAGTATTAGAAATAAAATTGATCCGGTGAAATGTTTTGTGGTGTAAAGTGAGTGTGATGTTCTTGTGGCAACAGAAACATGGATAAAAGAAGGTGAGCAATTTATGTTTGACATTGATAATTTTAAGGCGGTAAAAATTTAAAAAAATGGGGGCGGTGCGCCAACTTATTCTTAGGGAAAACATTAAATTTAGAGAGGTAGAAAAATCAGATAAAAATAATACACTTAGCTGGATATGTAAGTCTTGGTGAGCAAAATTTAAAAATTAGTGCTATGTATAAACCTCCATCTTATATGGCTGAATTTCGAACACACTTGGAAGCAATACTTATTAGGCACTCAAAGAGGCATTTAATAATTGGTGACTTCAACATAGATCTTTTGCAACCTTTACAGGGCGTGGATATTACAAAAATTTGTTGTCACTAAATAATTTTGATATTAACAATGTCGTTACTGAGGAAAATGCCACAAGAGTACAGCTAATATTAGGACAATAATAGATCACGTAATTACTGATTAGCATAGTAAATTAAATTGTTTAGTTAATGTCGAATATCGTTATCTTTCAGATCACAGAATTTTATCAATTAATTTAGATTGTAAATTTAAGATCTATAAACCTATGACTAAGTATGAAAAAAAGGGAGTTAATTATAAAAAAATGCAAACTTTGTTTGAGCGGGAAATTGCGCATGCGGATGTCTCGTCATTTGGGGATTTAATTAACTTAATTTCAAGTGCAAAAAAGAAAGTGGAATTTTTCTTACGTTATTGGTACGTGAAAATAATGCCTGGATAAGATAACGTGATAAAATTTATAAAACAACATTTCTAGACGTGGGTAATGCGGAGTTACACACAGAATTCAGAAAAATTAAAAACGCTATAAACAATAAAATTAAAGTTTTAAAAAATCAACACTTTTGAAAGGAATGGGACAGCACAGAGAAAGATGTTAAAAAACAGTGGAAATTTATTAATAATATTTCTGGTAAGGGTCCTAACAAAGTTTATATTGATTCGTTAGAAACAGATGATGGGAAAATAACTAACATCGTTGAAGTAGCTAATAAATTGAATGCCCATTTTGCTCATGTCTGTGTGGATATTGTAAAAGAATTGGAAAATGACGCTAGGTATTTAGGAAAAACCATTTCATTTCCTGAGATTCACTGTAATAATACTGCTTGTGTAATTAACAACTGAATTCGAAGTAAATGAAGTCATACTAACACCAAAGAAAAATTCTGCAGCGGGACATGATGGCATATCGGTATACGACATTCTTACTCTGAAAGAGAGTATTACTGGGGCTCTGTTAAGGTTAAAAATAATATTTTAACTACTGGAACCTTTTCAGAATAACTAAAAATAACTAGAATTTCTCCAGTCTTTAAGTCAGGTAATAAGTCTTCGATGAATAACTACAGACCAATTTCGGTAATGTGTTTTTTTCTAAAATTATTGAGAAAATAATTAAAAAAAGGATGACGTCTTTTATTAATAGATATTTACCACTTGATGATTACCAATATGGGTTTATTGAGAACAGTAATACTCTTACCGTAACAGTTGATTTTGTAGATTACATATCGCGGGCATTGGATAAAAAAGAATTAGTTGTGGCCGTCTTGTCGATTTGCAAAAAACATTTCATGGTGTAGGTACCGATATACTTTTAAATAAGCTCAAAAAAATGGGATTCAGGGAAGTTTTTAATTTACTTAAAACATATCTCGAAAATAGAAAAGAATATGTAAAATTAAATGATACACGTAGTTCAGTGTTAATTCTTATGGTGTCCCACGAGGTTCCGTACTGGGACCATTGTTTTATTCCTTGTATGTATTAAACTTGAAGCTTGCTAATCTTACTGCGCGTTATTTCACCGACGATACTGTGTTAGTTTATAGAGGTAGTAGCTAGTTGAGATGTTATTCTCTAGAACAACCTCTAGAGAATAACATCTCAAAATATATATGGACTGGTTGCATGTTAATAAATTAAAAATTAATTGTAATAAAACAAAATACATGTTATTCAAGCAAAAAAATACACAAGTTTATGACTTTAATATTGGTATATATGATTTTCACATTCAAAAAATTGGGTATCTGAACTTAATAATTGATGAAGCATTAACTTGGCGGGAACATATCTGCAGTGTCCCATTGTCGTTGAAAAAGTAATGCCCATAATTGCAGCTATCTACAGATGTCGTGGTTATTTAGCTGCAAAAACTAAAAATAATATCTATAATGCTTTCTTGATGCCATTTACCTTAGGTATTTACTCTACTAAGTTCTTTTTAATTACGATAGGCCTACTCATACAAATACACTTTATTTATTTTTATTACACACTAAGAATTACATCTTAATAAGTTAAATAAAATACTAAAAATAGAACAATGTAAACTAGTATATAAAATTATCCACAAAAAGCAAAAATCTAATATAAATATTACTTTTACGAATATGATACATAATAATCCAACAAGAAGTGTAAATAACATTTATCAGAACTATACAAGAACTAACATAGGCTTAGAAAATCCTATTGCAAAAGCAGGTATTTAATGAATTGCCAGAAAATATAAGATGTGTTCAACCATTGAGTATTTATTACAAAAAAAAATATTCTTTGATACTTAGGGATTTATAGATTAGTTTTTTCTTTTTTTGGTTTGTTTTTTTTTAGGCATAGGCTTACTGTATAGAAGTAAAATAATTACTCTCTTACCAATGCTTGCATGCATTGATTAGGTTGAGTTTTAATTGTAATATACATATGTGAGTATTATTGGAGATAATAAAGATGTTTCAAAATTAAGTCAATGCCCAAAAGATGTGCTGATGTTATAAGAGCTAAAAGCTACTGTTCCAAATATTATAATAATAATACTTAACAGTTAAGTTTGCTTAAATAGCACTTAAAAAAAACAAATTCTTATTGTATCTATAAACCATCGACTAATGAAAAAATTGTGACAATGTATACAAATTGTCAGAAAATCAGCCAAAACAAGAGTGACACACATAAAAGTTTTTGCTCAAAACAGTATTATAAGTTATTCTCAGTGGAATATTATAGATCTTGGGAGCCAAATAGTTGACAAATCTAAGATTTATATTTTTCTTACTTTTTGATATTTCAATATGTTCGTTTATTTTATTTCGCGTGTTATGTCTATGTTCTACCTAATTTTTCAAGTTATTAATTTTATGAGTAAAAAAAACCGCTAAGGCATAGTGCCCTAACATTTAGTACTTTATGATTATGCAGTTGTTCAGTTGAAAACCGTTTATCCTTGTTATTTAGTACTTTAAGTATGTAGTTCTGTATGTAGCAATGAACTAATTTGTTATAGATCTCAGTTTATTTTATTATACATTTCTTGCAATGATTTTGTCCAGGCTGTTTTTTTATTATCTTCATATTTTTGTTCACTAATTTACATAACAATAAAGGTTTTTGATATTGAAGACCAACATACTTATTACTTTAAAAAATATCCATGCAAACTAGAAAAGGTGACCTAATTAAAAAGAAAATAAGCAAAGAAATATATTGCAATAATTATGGCCAATACTGTATTATTGAATTTTTTTTTATATGATATTGTCACTTCCTTTACCGATAATTCGAGACCTACGCATGCATTTTTATAATGTTTTTACTCATGTTTGAGCGATTCTTAATACAACAGTATCTTATATGAAGAATTCTTGTAGCTCGAAACATTTTCAATTGATTTTACTCACAGAACGTTCAAGGACACTGAAGTTCCAGCTTTTAAAATAAAGAATACTTTTTTCCGAGATGGCGGCACAGACTGAAAAAAAACCATCTCACCCTGCATATTATTACTATTTAAGGCAATTAAAAATTTATATATACATAGATACGCCATATATATCGGCGTGGTACACCCTGTATACTTTCGCCAGTTCTGTAATTGAACGCCATTCATTATATTACGTATAGTAAGTAGTATGTTTAACGTTATTGTGTCAGTACCACCAGTAGGACGCATTTACCGACCGAATTGGCTACTTTTAACCGGTTTTATTGTTCAAAGAGAACTTATAATTCTTGAAGCGGTGCAATATAACAATTAGAAAGGACTTTAATAGTTTTTGTGCAATGATTAGTACAATTTAGAAGAATATTAAAGATATTGCTTACCAAAATCGTTTTAATGCAATTTTCATCTGTTTTTAGGTTAAAATAATCGATTTTGACAATGATACAAACACTTGGCGCGTGCTATAGGTTTAAACTGACTTACCCCATGATTTAAGGGGTTATCAGGGCTCTATTATAGCATGCGTGTAGGGTTGTTTTATGTTTGTTTTATTAAAAAAATCTGGTATTAAATCTAATAATTAAGTCAACCCTGGATCCAGTGGCGTATCCAGGATTCATTCCTGGGGGGGGCAACATGGTTTATCACCATTTAATATACAATATACTTACATATGTATGTATGTGTATGTTAGTTAATTTTTTTGGCCTATTATCGGAGATATGGTATTTATTCATCAGGAAGGGAGAAATAATTACCATGTTTTTGAAATGCTTTTATTAATTTAAAAGCTACAAAAATAAAGAAAAATAAAAGATACTAATATAATATATGGATAGTAAAACAGGCACAAAAACAGCACAAAAATTATTCTAAAGTAACAAAAACAAATTGACTCCTAAAAAAACTAAACAAGATCAAAACTCAATTAGGTATCTATATAAAACACCAAGAAAAGCCAAATAAAACTAAATAACAATATCAAGTTTCCTCGATTTAAGCTGCATTTCGTTAAGTACTTCCTCGGCACTAACTGAGATTTCTGGATATACATACAGAAGAGTTAAAACATTTAATCTGTCTTCACTTATTGTGTGAAAAGTGTAGAAAATTTTCTTTCAGGGGTTGCTGTGCTTACAGGTAAAGTACAAAAAATCTTTAACAGTAAAAATATATTGGAAAATATATCCTGATCACACATTACTAGGGCATCGAGAGCGGAGCTCGGATATTTTTCTGGTGCACAGGCTTCAAATTTTCTATACCAAAGTTTGAGTTCAGTAGTAAATGAACAATTTTCTAAATCATTTTTATAAAAATTTACCAAATACTTAAGACTTTGAAGTTGATTATCAAGTTTCTTATTTACTGATGGAATCAGACAGTTAAATGGTTGTAATATATCTTTATGTTTAACAAATCTCTCTTCTAATTGTAATAAGACGCAATCTAAAAACGAAATAAATATTGATATTCTGAAATATTCTTCAGTTGTGTTAGTTTCAAAATTTGCCCTATTTTTTTGTCTGCTAGTTATGCGTGGTTTTGTTATTTCTAAACCAAATAATTTGTTTATATTTTTTTTTGCCTCTGCAAAAATAGTTGCAAAACTATTATCTGCTTTATGACGTAAATCTTTAAGCTCTTTTAAGCAATCTTCAGCCAGTAATATTGCTTTGCCTAAATCAATATTAACTGATTGCAGCAACTTTGATAACGGAGTGGTAAATGCAAAAACATGTTCAATTACATAAAGAGTAATGAGGAATTCTGATGTACTTAAGGTGTTTAGTAACAACTTGCTACAAGTAGACTTTTCTTTGTCTGGCCACTCAGCTATTTCTTCTAAAGCCAATACCACAGAATTTAAAAGCTCTCTCATTACGCTTACTGAATCTTGTCTTTGAACCCATCTAGTAGCACAAAGTTGTTTTAATCTGTCTCGTCTTGATCTCTCATTATCCGGCATTTCATTTACTTTTTTAGTTAAAATATTTTGACGTTTGGGAGTATGTATGTACATTTTTTTTAAATGTAAGCATTTTCAATAACACCCATGCAATTTCGTACAGTCTGGACAGAACATGCATCGGATATAGCAAGGTTAAGGGAGTGTGAGACGCAATGAACATATAAGGCTGTAGGATATTCCTTTCTTATAATAGCCTGTACCGCAGAAAACTGACCACTCATTGCCGCTGCCCCATCGTAACCCTGGCCTTTAAGATTATTTAAATCTAAACCACAGTTTGTCAAATTTTCGATAATTGTTTTTGCTAAATTATGCCCAGTCGTTGAAATTACCGGAATAAATTGAAGAAAGGACTCTTTAATAGATAAATTATCGCATACTTACCAAACGCAAAGAACAAACTGCTCTATTTTGGCAATATCAGTTGTCTCATCAGCCAAGATTGCATAATATTTTGCAGATTTTACTTCTGCTATTATTTTTCGTAAAATATTTGTGTTACATGCATTAATTATTTCGTTTTGTATTGTACTACTTAAAGACGCAACATCTTATTATTAGCAGAACTCAATATATGTTTTTTATGTTTTTTCTCCCTAGCTTTTCTGGGGGGGGGCAATTGCCACCTTTGCCCTCCCCTGGATACGCCACTGCCTGGATCTATAACTAGAATTTAGTATAGAATACATTTACATATGCAGGGTGTTTCAGAACTATGGGATCAAACTTCTGGGGGTTGTTCAGTGCAACAGAAGAATCCATTTGAGTATAGGAACCCATGTCCGGAAATGCGTCACTACGCCACTAAACGGCCCTAAGACGCGTTTAAATTTAGAAAAAATATTAATTACCTAAATAGGATCTGATGCATTTATTTTTACCTTTTGTACATGATACCATAACAACAATTGTTTAAAATCAACTCTTATCAAAGTCAATTCTCAATGTCATGTTTAAAAATTATAGCTTACAATTTTTAAACATTTATTGCTAATGGAAAATTTTACCAATCAAAAATTGGCGGTTATGCATTTGGCATACGGAGCAACAAACTGCAATGCATGAGCAGCATCGCGGTTTTATCATGAACGTTAACCCGAACGACAGCATCCTGGATACAAAAAGTTTATTGCGGTTCATCGGCGGGTCGCTGAGACAGGCATGTTTAAGACCAAGATGCATGATACTGGTGTTGCTTGAACCATAAGAATGGTCGAATTTGAAGAAGAGGTGCTTCAGCGAGTTGCAGATGAACCATCAGTTAGCACACGTGTCGTCGCCAAGAATATGAATACGAGTAACGCTTCTGTCTGGCGGGTACTACACGAGCAACTCCATCCTTACCACTTTCAGAAAGTTCAAGGTATGAGTGCAGCCGATTATCATCCTGGAGTTCAATTTTGTCGATGACTTCTGAAGCACACCATTGCACAACCAAATTTTTTACGATAAGTTTTGTGGACCGATGAAGCCTCTTTCACAAGAGACGGTATTTTTCGGACGAAGAAAATCCTTATGTAATTTTTCCAAGAAAACATCAGAATCGTTGGTCTTTCAACATATGGGCAGGCATTGTTGATGATTATTTAATTGGGCCATACCTTCTACCAGAACGGTTAACAGGACCTATTTATCTGGGTTTCTTGGAGAAAGTTCTCCCAGAACTCCTTGAAAATGTTTCACTAAACGTTAGACAGCAAATGTGGTTTCAGCATGGAGCGCCGGCTCACTTTGCTGTACAAGTACGCGAGTATTTGGCTAAGCGGTTTGGGCACCGTTGGATTGCCAGAGGTGGAGCAACTTCTTGGCCTCCTAGGTCACCTGATTTAACGTCGCTCGATTTTTTCTTGTGGGGACATGTAAAGTCTTTAGGCTACAAAACTCCAGTAGAATCAGAGCTAGACTTAATTGGACGAATAACAGCAGCATTTGAAATCATTCAAAACGAGGATCACATTTTTAGTGTAGTCCGCCGAAATCATGTGCGGCGTTTAAATCGGTGTATCGGAGGAAGACATTTTAAACAATTGTTGTGATGGTATTATATACAAAAGGTAAAAATAAATGCATCAGATCCTATTTAGGTAAATAATATTTTTTCTAAATTTAAACGCGTCTTAGGGCCGTAGTGGCGTAGTGACACATTTCCGGACATGGGTTTCTATACTCAAATGGAATCTACTGTTGTACTGAACAACCCCTAGAGGTTTGATCCCATAATTCTGAAACACCCTGTATGTGTGTGTGCAAAATTAAGCCAATTTTAATACGTCAAAAGGTTAACTGTCAAGCCGCTCCTGAATGACAGTTTTAGTTTTCCAAATGGCGAATAGAAGACCATTTTGATTAGAAAAAAATATAGCTACGTACAGGGAGTAGTACAATTTAAAGCATTTTTCTACATATTGTGTGGGTGGTCTTAGGTCAACAAAGGCGTAAGTTTGTACATAATTTTCGCAAAAATTACCAAAGAAATTATTAAATTAAATACCATTCACAGGATAATAGGGCATTCAACTCTTATACAGTAAGACGTAAAAATGGTAATTATACTACTTTTAAAATGAGCGCCATCTTGTAGAAAAATTATTCACAAGTTCTTACGTCAAACCTGGCAAAACGTAGATTAGTTGTCGTTATAGGGAACCCTAAATAGACATTTCCAGCTTGCAAAATGGTGGAAGAATGCTATTTTGGAGTATCCACCATGACACTCCGACATCGCAGTTTAATTTTCAAAATGACGGGCAAATGAGAGGCCATTTTAATTAGAAAGCACATAAATATAGTTTTGTACTATGAGTTGTACAACTTAAAGCATTTTTTTTATAAATCGTTTATGGGGTTCTCTATTGCCATTAACTTGGTAAAGCCGTAAACTAATACATAATTATAGTAAAGATTACCAAAGAAAATAATAAATTGAATATCATTCACAAGGATAATATGGAATTCAACCCTAACTGTATTCTAACGTATATATATTATAACTGTATATATATATAAAGAAAAGAGTAAAAAACAGAAAATAAAATATAGTACTATAATAAAGGCATCTGACAAAGTGAGTTATGAAATATTCTGAAAGGTGTACAAAAAAAGTTAAAATCTTTACAGTGGTTATTGGCTAGTCTACACAGTCTAGTTAATGGACTATTTATACCATAATTTGTTTTCTGTGATATTTAAGTGAGAGCAATTTTGGATCCCAAGTGAGTCTTTGAGGGACATTAAGAGTGATTATATCTAACAACTCAGAACAATTAAATATACACTGTTAACAATTTTATATAAAGTGAACAGATCAAATATTACACGACGATATTACAAACAATTTATATTTAAGAGATTTTCCATATAATTGTAATGAATATAATAATAATAATTATAATAATATGTCTTTATTAAAAAAAAAGCAATATTAATCTTTCAATATTACTTAATACTACATTGCCAAAGAAGGCGAAGATTAGCTTAGAGCTACTCTTTAACTCTTAATTTTCCTAACAATCACAGTTTAAACGGAGAAAACGAAAAAAGTAACAAGTATAAATAAATAAAGTATTTATGTTCTAGAAAATTAGACTATACTTTGAATTGGCTTAAAAACAAAAAATTAAAAGAATGGTAGGTATATAGAAATCTATAGAATGGCCTGCTAGATCTCCTGATATAACGCCGTTAGACTTTTTTCTATGGGGTAATTTGAAATCTATTGTGTTTACTCCCCAACCTAAAATTTTGGATGAACTTCGTCAACGCATCATGGACAGCTGCCATGATATCCCACAACATGTTTTTGAAAAGGTCCGTCAGGAATTTGAACATCGCCTATATCATTGTTTGGCCAAAAACGGGCAACATTTTGAACACTTATTAAAATAAAAACTGATATTTTCATGTTTTTGTTTTCTATCTGAACAAATTAAGATAAACAAAGATTTTTCTAATTTTCTCGAAAACGAATGGACCGATTTAAATAAATCAAACGTCAAAATAAAAGACTTCGAAAGACCTTTTAAACAAGCTATTACTCAATACCCCTTGCCATTTAAAATTTTTAAGGGGATGACCCTGGGGGAAAGGGGGTGAAGTAATTTTAGGTTAGAAAGTTGTCCCCCTTGACAAACCTTTTGACGTATTTCAGCGTTTTTTTTAAACCGTGGTTTTCGATAAATCCGTGGTGAGAAGTTTTCAAATGAACGAAATTTCAAAGTATATGTTATATTGTGAGGACCAAACTGGACTAGCATATTCGAATATCGATCGCTCATAGGAGCAGTAAAGGGCTCTAAAACAATGAATGTCATTAAAATCCTTGAAAGTTCGACTAATAAAACCCAATTGCTTCATAGCTTTACTCCTAATAGAATTTATATTATAATCAAACAGAAGATCAATTACATCAATTTACACACCCAAATCTTTAATTTCATTGTTTTTGGTCTCAACATTTGATCATGATCACAGATAATGTCATGGTTGATTGTATTTTAAAATTTTTCATATATCTATATACATGTATGTATAATTTTTTAATTTTGTTTCTCTCTAATTTGCTTACTCTGTTAGTCTTTCTTATCTTTGTGATAATATTTATAATAGAAAATATTGTTATAATATATATATATAATATATATATATATATATATATATATATATATATATATATATATATATATATATATAGTTTATATCTAATCTATATATTATAGTTTATATAATATATAATAATAACTATCTATATATTATAGTTTATATCTAAAAATAAGTAACATGATTTGATACGGCACGTACAGATGTTTCACATCTAGGTGCTTGATTGTTTATCTAAATCATGTTGCAATTTTAAGGAATCATTAATTTTGCTAATACTTTTAAAAAGTTTTCAATCATTCCTATAGAGAACACATTCGCAGTATTTAATTATTGTCTGTGGAACACCAGAGTCGACCGAAATTTGTTTTTTTTTTTGAGAAAGCATTTTCTCTCTTTACAATTTGTGTTCTATTGCTCAAATAACTTTTTAAACAAAGAAGCAAAGTGTCGTGAACTCCAAATGACTGCAACTTATTAATAAGAAGACTGTGTTGAACCCTGTCAAACGCCTTTGAAAAATCTGTATAGGCAACACCAAATTGTTGCCGGTTTTCCAAGCCGCAAGGATTCACATATAACAACATATAACAAGAAGTTCATATTAGTAAAGTGACCCTTAATAAAACCATCTTGAGCAATCGATAGAGCATTATAGAAAATAGGTGAGATCTTCTTTGAATTTATGTGATCTAACAATTTTGCCACCATGGACATTTTTGAAATTGGACGGTAATTTTTGATATCATGCTTATCGCCATTTTTAAAGGTAGGTGTATTAAAGACAAATGACAGTTTTCCAATTTGATGTATGCGTTCGCTAGTTTGGTTACCGTAAGTAATTGAACTAGGTAATTCCGAGTTTTTATTTTTAAAATGAACATTAAATATGCCAAATTCTTTGCAATCATTACCTATATTGTTTTGGAGCATGTCAATGTGATTTATACAATGAGTACGTGCATTACAACAAGCTGACAGGCCGCTATCAACAACACTGACCAGCTTCTTTGAAATGTGCCAGAATGATGACTGCCCGAACGCTGCTTTACTCCGAAATGCCAAGATATTATACCTGGAATCAATCGTTAAAGACATTTCAACGAAGAAAACAAGGTCAGCCCGTTCCAGGTTACCCACAAGTATTTTCCACCGATGCACTAGGACGTCTTTACACAATTCATCCCAACCAAGACGAGTGTTTTTATTTGCGTTTACTGTTAATCAATGTTCGTGGACCAACATCATTCCAACATCTGCGAACTATTAATGGTGTATTATGCGGCACATACAGAGAAGCCTGTCAACTTATGGGATTGCTAGAAAATGATACTCATTGGCACCACACTCTGGAAGATGCTGTAGTTTCATCAAATGCTAAACAAATACGAACATTGTTTTCTATAATTTTGTCTTCATGCTTCCCATCAACGCCAATTGATCTGTGGAACAAATATAACTATCATATGGCCGAAGATATATTGCATCAGACGCGACTTAGGACATCGAATGCAGATTTGCAAATGAACGAAGAAATTAAAAATGAAGCATTAATTTTAATTGAGGATGTGTGCTTGATGATTACCAACAAAAGATTAATACAATTAGGAATGATAGGTCCCAATCGCCCAATACACGACGCATTTAATCAAGAGTTAAGACGCGAAACCGAATAACGGAAATAGTTCAACGAAACGTTCCCCTATTAAATCAACAACAAAAACATGCCTATGATACGCTGATGAGAGTAGTCAACGATGAAACTGGGGGACTGTTTTTCTTAGATGCTCCTGGTGGAACTGGAAAAACGTTTTTAATCTCATTAATTTTGGCAGCGATTCGATCGCAAAATGGAATTGCACTCGCATTTGCTTCATCAGGTATTGCAGCTACGTTGTTAGAAGGCGGTCGAATAGCTCATTCAGCACTCAAGTTGCCGTTAAACATGCAAATTATCGAAACTCCAACTTGCAACATTTCGAGGCATTGTGCGATGGCCAAAGTCTTACAACAAAGCAAATTAATCGTTTGGGAGGAGTGCACAATGGCAAACAAAAAATCTCTGGAGGCATTAGACCGCACAATGCAAGATTTACGACACAACCAGAACCGGTTTGGTGGTGCGATGATTCTATTGGCAGGTGATTTTCGACAAACATTGCCGGTAATGCCACGATCAACACCAGCCGACGAACTTAATGCATGTTTGAAGTCGTCAAATTTATGGAAGTATGTCAAAACAGTTAAATTAAATATAAACATGCGAGTCGAATTGCAGAACGATCAATCTGGAGAAGCTTTTTCAAAACAATTGCTTGATATTGGTAATGGCAAAATTCCAGTAGACACATCGTCGGGATACATTAACTTCCCTCCCAATTTTTGTAACTTTGTTGAATCAAAAACCGAACTTATCGAGGAGGTGTTCCCAAATATTGTTCAAAATTATAAAAACCACGATTGATTAAGCGAACGAGTTATATTGGCTGCGAAAAACGTTGATGTCAACGAAATAAATTTTGAAATTCAAAATAAGATTGCAGGCGATCTTATGACTTATAAATCCATTGATTCCGTTACCAACCAAGATGATGTCGTTAACTATCCAACCGAATTTTTAAACTCGCTGGAAATACCCGGACTTCCACCTCATAATCTGCAATTAAGAGTCGGATCGGTTATTATTATGTTGCGGAACATAAACCAACCACGTCTTTGCAATGGCACCCGCCTTGCGGTGAAGAAACTGATGAACACTGTCATCGAAGCAACAATTTTGAAAGGGAAGTACAAAGGCGAAGACGTTTTAATTCCACGCATCCCCATGATTCCGAACGACATGCCATTCGATTTTAAGCAGATGCAATTTCCTGTGCTACTTGCACTTGCAATGACGATAAATAAATCGCAAGGGCAGTTATTAAATGTTTGTGGCATAAATTTAGAAAATCCATGTTTTTCACATGGTCAATTGTATGTGGCCTGCTCCCGTGTTGGAAAACCTTTCACATTATTTATTTTCGCTCCAGGAAAGAAAACTAACAATGTTGTGTATCAAAAAGCGTTACAATAAATATTTAATAGCTTTTTGTAGTATTGTTTTGATTTTTTTATTAAATTGTTTGGTATTAACTACGGCGGTACGAAGTTCGCCGGGTCAGCTAGTATTTGTATATAATTTTAGCAAAAATTTTTAAACAAAGTGATAAATTGAATGTCTTTCACAAGAATAATATGGAATTCAAGCCTAACTGTATTTTTAACATTAGCGCCATCTTGGAGAAAAATGACTCATTAGTTTTTACGTCAAAACTGTCAAAAAACAGGTTAGTTGTCGTTATGGCCCAAAAGACATTTCTAACTTTCATTGACGCATGAACGCCATCTTGGGGGTCGCCACTCAGAAAGATGGTGAATAGGAGACCATCTTGATTAGAACAGACTTAAATATAGTTTTGTACAATGAGTAGTACAATTTGAAGCATTTTTTTACAATGCTTTATTGTGATTGACTCGGCAAAGGAGTTGGCTGATACCTATTATGGTAAAGAGTACGAGAGAAAGTAATAAATTAAATGCTTTTCACAAGGATAATATGGATAATATACACTATAACTGTGTCTTAAATGTAACAATTACGTTTATAGTACTTTTAATATGATCACCAGTTCTTAAATCACAACTGTCAAAAGATAGATCAGGTGTCGTCGTAAAGCACATCTTAAAAAAAAAGTTCTAGCTTTTAAAATGGTGGACGAATGGTGTCCACCATGCTACTCCGAAATGACAGCTTCAACTATAAAAATGTCCGAATGGACATACAAATATTTAAATGAGGATCTGTGATGTTTGACCCATTTTTCCTTACTGGAACGCATCCTCATCTCCCAATAACAAACCGACAGCAACAGTTGGAATCCAGGCACGTAGTAGGGGGGTTTTTCCATGGCAACGTCGAGAGCGCTTATACCGCCCATCGGCGCCCTTTTAACACAAGATAAGTTCAGTTTAGATCGCGATTTTCGCAAGGCCGGACGGTCATTTACTGACACACCTTTACCCTGTATTCTCTTATTTAAAAAAAAATATATAAAAAAAACAATTTTTTCCCTTTTGATTTTAGGGAGTTAAAATGAAGACCTCCTCGTTTTCTCTTCGAGTCATGCGACGGGTAAGATCGATGTGCTGCTACGATGGGTGTTACTGAAATAATTGGCTCTTGCATGTCTCTGTTGCTTACCTTTTTTTTGCTTACCCAACAATTCTTATCCATATTGTAACCGTTACATATCTTCAGCATATTAAAATATTGCTTTTCGAATTATTTAAGTAAGACAGGATTTAATAATATACAGGGTGATCGCAAGTTTAATCCTTCATACAAATATAAAATGATTAGACCGATTTTTAATTTTTTTCAATATTTTCAATGTCGATATTTTAGCGATTTTTGTCAGGCTGTGAATTTGCTTCAAAATTACTTCTGATATCTTGGGAACTATCAGAAAAGGTACGACCTTTCGGCTTTTTTTTACGGTCAGATTATAGAAAATCCGTTGTCATTATAAAAATTGCACGAATAGTTATTTCACAATCACAAAGATGGAAATTGTGTATGGAATTTTTTTCGAAAAAAAAACTGGCATTTTTTTTAAAGATATCAGTGGCTAGGCAGACCTTGTTGATGACCATCATACAATTTTTTAAACCGCAACCTCACCCCAAAATACTCAATTTCTAAGAAACATGGGAATATGGAAAAACAGTTGGAATAATTAAGATTGAGACAATAGTTTTCTCACAATGGTCTCTTAAATATGAAGATTTGTCATTTTTCCAGTCCCTTTTTAAATTTTTTTTTTCAAGAATCTAAGAGGCTAGAATTCGCCTCATGCGTAGCTCACAAAAAATGCCTGGTTATAATGAGATTTCAGTGGTGTTAAAGAAAGAAAGAATTTTAAGAATTTAAATTTAAAATTTTAAGAATGCCCAAATTGGCCATTTCCTACGAACTTTTTGGACTCCAAATTCGCCTCAAAATACTCAATATCTAAGGAAGGGTATGAGGTAAGATCTTCTGGACGGTCTAATTATATTCAGAAAATGAAAAAAATCATTTGAATAAATAGAATCGAGGTGATACTTTTCCCACAATCGTCCTCCAAAGTTGAAGATTTTTCTAGTATCTCCAGACATGGAAATTTCTTCGAGAAAAAATGTTTTGTCACTCCATAAATTATAAAAAATTTGGATTGTAATAAGATCTGAGTAGTACTTTAGGAATTATATGAATTTAAAAATGTCGAAATTAGCCAATTTTGTCCAAATTCATCTTAAAATTTCGAAATCTCAGAAGCCAAGAGTTATGACCTACCGGCTAGTTCTATAGTATTCAGACGGTCCAGAGTATGGAAATCCTGTTAAAGTTATGGAAATTGATCTAATAGTTTTTCCACGATCGTCTTCCAAAGTTGAAAATTTTGACTGCAATTTTTTCTAAAGATAGTGACTAGATCTAACCTCGTAGATGAACAAAATAGGTACCGGGATCTCAGTGGCACTGTAGGATGATACATAGATTTCAAAATTGGCCAATTTTGATGTTTTTTTTTAGTCTCCAAACTCACATCAATATCTCAGGTACGTCCTTTCAGATAGGCTCATTGGATTCAGAATGTCGAGAATATGAGAAAACCGCCTAAATAATCAGGATTGAGTTGATACTTTTCTCATAGTCGTCCTCCAAAGTTGAGGAATCTTCAGATGCCTGGAAGAGGATCTTTTACTAAACAATTTTTTTTTTGACCCTAGGTCTAAGTAGTACTTCAAAATTATATAAATTTGAAAACTTCTAAATTGCGCAATTTTGTCGATGTTTTTGGAACTCAAATCCATCTCAAAATACTTAATATCTCAGAAACTTCAAGAGGCACGATCTTTCGGCTGATCTCATAGTATTCAGGCGGTCCAGGATATGGATCAGACGTTAAATTAATTAAAGTTGGTCCCTTCGTTTTTTCACAATCTCTTCCAAAGTTGAGACATTGGGATGAAATTAAATATATTATATATTTTTAGAATTTTCTGTAAAAATGTCAATGGCTAGATCCCACCTCATAGATGACCGAAATACCTTGATCTGAGTGGACTTTAGGAATTATGTGAATTTAAATTTTCTAGAAAAATTGGGTGATTTTGTCGATTTTTTTGAACCCAAATTCACCTTAAAATACTGAATATCTCATGTACTGCATATAGGGTGTCCCAGCGAAAACAAAACAGAGGTATTTTTGGTATGAAAAAAAAATTTTTTACAAAAATCTCGAACACGTCGATTTTAGTTTTCGAGGGGGAGAACTTTTCCTTACCAAGGCACCCTTATACCAGTAACCCTCTTCGAGGGGGTGGGATCACCCCTAAAATCTTAAATAGAAAAAGGGGTCGTATCATTCCTTATTTTGAAGGCCTTTTTACTCTGAATTTAAATGGTGACTTCTGAGTGACTGATGGATATCTTGTGGATATAAAAATAGCAAAAAATACAATCTTTACTGCCAGTAAAAGTGGAGAGATAAGAAATACCTACCCTTTTCCTTTTGTGTCTTTTAAATAAAACAAGTTTATTTAAATTACGTCAATTTATTAAATGTTCAAATTGTGCCCCGCCTACTTCCATGCAGGAATACAGGTTTTGCTCAAAACGATACCTGACGTTTTGTGGAACTTCAGGTGTTATCATCTGACACTCATTTATAATTCTCTGACGTAAGTCTTCTAGGGTGTCTGGTTGGGTAGCGTAAACTTTTGTTTTTAAATGCCCCCATAAAAAAAAATCTAATGGGGTTAAATCGGGTGACCTAGCTAGCCATTCCATAAAAGGTCCTCTCCTTCCAATCCAACGATCAGGAAATATCTCATCAAGATATTGCCTCACACCAGCAGCATAATGTGGAGGCGCTCCGTCTTGTTGGAAAACGACTTGATCATCATCAGAATGATTTCCGCCTTCCATTATTTCTACTATTCTTGGATATACGGCATTTTCCAAGAGATCTCGGTACATTTCTCCATTCAAATTTCCGGGCAGAAAAAACGGACCACCAATGGAGCCGCCCAAGATTCCCGCCCAAACATTTAACTTCTCAGGGAACTGGGTATGAACTTCACGAAACTGGCCCGGATTTGCATTTGACCAGTAGCGGCAGTTATGACGATTTACGTTGCCATTAAGAAAAAAAGTACATTCATCTGAAAAGCAAATGTTGTAAATAAGAGGCGGATTAACAGTTATCATATCACTAAGCGATTCAGAAAATTGCACTCGTCTGTCAAAATCGTCCTCATTCAGTTCTTGCACCAGATGAATTTTGTAAGCATGGAATTTATTATGCTTAAGTATCCTATGTAAGCAAAAGTAGTGTTGCTTACTCCTGTACTCGTCGCCAATTTTCTGACACTTATTCCTGGCTCGGCATGAAGTTGACCTAGGACAGTTATTTGCATTGCTTCATTGACAACAACAGCATTTTGAACCTCACGCTTTTTATTTAAGACACTGCCAGATTCCCTAAATTTAGCAACTATTTCTAGAACGTATTTTCTGTTGACTCGTTTTTCTGGATGAAGGTCATTAAATTCTTGTACCGTTCTATTGGCACAATTGTTATGCCGAAAGAAAAACTCTATCATCTCAACCCTCTCTGCAGTAGAATAAACTATTTGTAACAGTGTTTCAACACGTAAAAGACTGGGTAATAATTTAAAACTATTTAAATAAATGCTGCTTTATGAAAAAAGTACCAATGATATTTAGCAAGCTAAATAAATTCTTCAGATACTTGTGTTTGCATTTTATTTGGTATTTTGTTTTTATTTATGATATGCTGATAAGGTGTAATAACAATAATATTAACAATACTAATAAATTTTTAATCATGTTTTAATGATCCAATAAAAAAAATTGTAAGAAAGGGTTTCAGGCATAAAGGTTTATTTAAAGCATTTTTTTCCAGAATTTTATTTGGCTTTCATATCCAGAAGAAATCCAGCAGTCACTCAGAAGTCACCATTAAAGTTTAAAGTGAAAACGCTTTCAACATAAGGTATAACACGATCCCTCTTTCTGTTTAAGATTTAAGGGGTGCTTTCAACCCCTCGTAAAGGATTCCAGGTATTAGGTGGCCTCTTAATTAATAAGTGCCCCCTTCTAAAATAGGATTTCCTTGTTCTTTTAAAAATATTATCCAAAAAAGAGTCCTAATACCTTTTTCATTTTCGCTGTTTTCGCAATTTTGACAAGCTGTTTTATCCAGAGAAATAATTTTAGCCACTTCAAATTTGGCAGTTATATTCAGAATTAAAAGACCTTTAAAATAAGGTATCATACGACCCCTCTTTCCATTTAGGATTTTAGGGGTGATTCCACCCCCTCGAAGGGGGTTGCTGGTATGAGGGTGCCTTGGTAAGGAAAAGTTGTCCCCCTCAAAAATAAAATCGACGTGTTCGAGATTTTTGAAAAAAAAATTTTTTTTTCATACCGACAATAGCTCTGTTTCGTTTTCGCTGGGACACCCTGTATAAGAGGTACGACCTTCTGAATGATCTCTTTGGATTTAGAATAACAAGACTATGGAAAAATCGTTGAAATAATCAGGATTGAGATGATACTTTTCTTACAATCGTTCTTCAAAGTTGAGAATTTTCAATTTTTTGAGTACCTCCAGGGATGGAAATTTTTTTTAGCCGCATAAATTATAAAAATTTCGGATTGCGATGAATTTTAAGTAAGTCTTTAGGAATAAAGACAAAATTTGCCAATTATCTTGGACTCCAAATTCGCCTTAAAATATTCAATATCTCGGGAACTATAAAAGGTACGACCTTTTGGCTGGTTTCATAGTATTTAGACGGTTCAGAACAAGGAAAACCCGGTAAAACTATAAAAATTGATCGAATAGATTTTTGATAATTGTTTTCGATATTTGAAAATTTTACAACGAATTTTTTTAGGAAAATTTTTTTTTTTTTTTTTAAGATACCTGTGACTACATCTCACTTTGTAAATAACCAAAATACTGGAATCTGTGAGGCACTTTAGGAATTACATGAGTTTTAAAATGTTTAAAGAAATTGGCCCATTTGGCATATTATAGAGAATTTACATGAATTTAAAAATGTTGAAATTGGCTAATTTTGATTTTTTTTAATCACAAATTCATCTCAGATTCTCAGAAACTATAAGTGGTACGAGCTTCTGAATGGTCTCATTGTATTCAGACGATCCAGAATATGGAAATCCCGAAAATCAATTTTTTTCGAAAAAAAATTTTGGACTTTTTTGTAAAGAGACCAGTAGATACATCTAATTTCGTAGATGATCAAAATACTGAGATCTGAGTGGAACTTCAGAAATTATATATGTTTTAAAATGTCTAAGGAAATTGGCCAATTTTGTTGATTTTTTGACCATTAAATCATCCACCTCAAAATAGTTAATATCTCAAGGAGTATAATAAATACGACCTTCTGGTTAGTGTCATAGTATTCAAACGGGTCAGAATATGGACAACCCGTTGAAGGTATTAAAATTGGCATTAAAGTGCCACTCCTCATATGTCGGCATATCACATAATGTCGAAATTGGCCAATTTTGACGATTTTATTTTTGATTCCGAAATTTGGCTCAAAATCTCAGGAATTATAAGAGGTACGACCTTCTAGATGGTCTCATTGTATTCAGATGATCCAGAACACGGCAAATTCGTTGAAATTATGAAACTTCATCAAATAATTTTTCCCCAATCGTCTTCCAAAGTTGACTCCAGGTAAGGAAATTTTTTTCGCAACAAGATTAATGATCAAATATCATCCGATAATAAACAAATATAACAAATATATAATAAATATAACAAAAGCACCAAGTGATGAAGAAAATTTGCAAATTTCTCAAAAATAAGCTTCGCATAGTATATGACGTGACAAAACAAGATGGCAAGAAGATATACCAGGAGAACCCAAATAGTTAAACCAAATAAATAAATATAGTTTCCTATCCAGAAAAGTCAAACTGCTATATTGATATTGAGGTTAAGAATTAAATAGACAAATTCAGTTATCCATGAGAAAAGCCATGTTCAAAAAGCATGAACTAATTTTAATGAGTATTATTTTAGTTCTGTTTGCGTCTGGGGAAATGCATACGCTCCGTCAAATCCGAGGGCGAAATTTCCTTATTTTATACTTTTTGAATCAGTAGAATTTTTCAGGCTTCCGCTTTGCCGGCGATTCCTTTTGACATCCCATTCGTGAACACCATTAGCTGGCGTAGACAAACATCATGCAAAAAAATGATGCGATGCATTGTACCTTAAGGGGTAACCTTGAGTTTAAGACATGAAGGATTTAGTTTTCATATTCCCAAAGAGGAATTTCTTCGACTAAGAAGGTAACAGCTCAGCTCCATTTTCTGGATTGTTCCTTATCAATAAACCCAAGGAAAGAACCCCTTAGGGTCCACAAGAAAACAAAATAAAGCGTTACATCGAATAAACTAGTACGTAACATTTACCGAAGGGCTAAAAGGTTTTAAGAAAATGAAAACGGTGGGCGTAAATAGTAATTATATTCCGGACGGGGGAAGATTTAATAGCCGAGGTAAGATATCGGATTTTGTAACCGGGCACGTTATATTGACTACCTGTAAGGTAAGGTAAGCCTTGCCTACATTAATTATCAGAATCCCGAAGGAATATATTGTATTAATTTATTATGTTTGTTGTGAAATTTTCCATTCGGATAACATGCAATCCCTTAAACGCCATATATTACAGAGTGTTTAAAAAAAGCCAATAGGTTAAATTTACCAGGGAACCATGGAAAGCATCCAAACGTATCAGAAAAGGTAATATTTTTACATCTTTTCTCAATAATCGTGTCTGATCGAACATTTCTGCCCCATAATCTTCCTTATCCTCGTCAAAAATATATTTTTTCTCTATTATTCCGGAGTTGAGTTTCCAAGGCGATGGCAAAGTTTCTTACGTCGAATCAAACCGCGTTTATTCCGCAAAAAAGTTTTATCGACTTTAAAGTTGAGGCAAAACGAAGACTTGTTGGACTTTCGGTGAGGCCCGGGGAAGTTTAGAAGGTTTTACGTTGATATATTTTAGAGTTTTTTAGGGATATTTGAGGTTCTTAATAAACTCAAATTATGAGTTTCCAGACCAGGCATTTTTTAGATTTTTTCAATTCAGGCCAATAAGGTTAAGAAAGAATAATAATACAAGGATTTTTCTTACCTCTATATCCATGAAGTGGGTTGAACTAGAAGATGTGATCAAAGTGGGTCAAACTACAGCATAAAAATACGATTTTAAGTAATACGATCTTCTAGATGCTTAAGTGAATTTAGTCCGTAGTAAAGAAATGAAATGCAGTAGAAATAAATACATGATTTTTTTTGTATTTTCAGACATAATAACTCATCTCAAGCCTCAAATTTCATGCGCGATTATAATAAAATTATGCTTATGGTATGCAGTGGGTGAATATAAAACTAAGATGCACTAGAAACAAGAAGTGAACAAAAAAATTCAAAAAGTCATTTTCATTCTCAGCACAATCTCGTTAAATCCATTACGGGTTCAAAGGCTGCTCATTAGATCTTTCTAAGCCATGAATGAAACGTAGTCCAGACTTAAACCCCATGAACTTTTGTATTTGGGGATATTTGAAATCAATTGTTTATAATAGTCGTATAAATAATCTAAATGAACTAAATGTAAAAATTGTAAATTCTCTAAATATGTTAAAAAATAATGAGGATCTTCTTTTAAAATACGGCAGTTATTTGTTAAACATATTTCAAAATACATTGAAGTTAATGGAGCGCATTTTGAATAGTTTTTATAGTTTTATGTTTCTTTGTTTATTATTGTTTTTGGTATATATGTCTGAAAATAAAATATAAAAAATAAATAAATATCATTTACTTTGATTATGATATAAGAATTTACAAAAAAGTCGTAATATGTATATTTTTTTAATTTAGTAACTATTCTAATTTTACATAAATATCAATAATCTTAGGTATTAATTTTATTTTATTTAGGATTGTATTCCTAAAAATCTAGTAAATTTAAGTCATTCACATATTATAAAAACCTAAAAGTGCGTTTATTTCGAAAATGGTTGCTCCTAGCGACTTTAATAAGGTATACATTTTTTATGTAACGTTAAAAAAGGAAAGTATTGTGTTACTTTTCAAACCAATATACGGGGCTGCAAAAAAGTTAGGGGATTTAAAAAAGTAAAAACTAACGCAACGAGCGCCCTCTACCGAAAACACGAAAACTGTATACGAAATTTTCTTTTTCTTTTTAAAAGACTCGTATGTTCTAAATTTTATGTCAGAATGTCATTTGGTTCAAGGACCTATGAGAAAAAAACGATAAATCACATATAATTTTGACACCCTGTATTTCAGTTACTATTAAAGGTAGGATAAGGCAAGTTGACCTCAATCACATTATTTTGACGTAAGGAATCTATTGTTGTTCTATGTCCCATTACTTTTGGGACACCCTGTATGGAACGAACATAGAGGAAAACCGAAGACCATCGTTCTACAAATGACCTTCTTATCCAGTATACACGTTGCAACTAAGAGTATATATTCAAATGGAAGTACCAGTAAAATTAGTCCCAATATACAAAAGTTACTAGAAAGAAAAGGAAAAATAGATCGCGAAACTATACTCTATAAAGAAATAAACAAGGAAATTAACCGAAATGTCAGGAAGGATTTACGAGATTTATTAATGCAAAACTCATAAAGAACACTATAGAAAATAACAAAAACATGAAGAGTTAGTTGTATCTGTCTGGTGGAAGGCTGGGGATCAATAAAATAAAAGGCAAATATGGTTTTGACAATTTTGAAGATAATTTTGTGGTGAGTGGGCGTGAGGAAATAATTGCTGCTGTTTAGGATTATCTATATAGTTCTTTATAGATCTATTACTAGATAGCTCTAGATCTAGATCTATTAGATTAGATAGATTAGATTTAGATCTATAAAGAACTATACAGAACAAAGCTAAATAATCCGCAATTTAGTAGAAGAGAAATCCCCAAAATAAACTCAGACGAACTTATGAGGGCACTACATCAAATCAAAAATGAAAAGAGCCCGGGCGTAGATTGCGTCACTAGTGAAGTGCTTACAATGGGTGGAGAGACCTTGCATGAAAGCGTTCTAGTGCTGCTGAATAGGCGCTGGTTGGAAACGAGAATTCCAGAGACAGTGGAATAAAGCAGAAGTTATCTTGTTGTATAAGAAAGGGGACCGGACTAACATTGAAAATTATAGACCCATCAGCCTGCTATCCCATTTATACAGTGACCGCCTAAAATTCCGCATAAATTCGATAAAAATTAGAGACATGATTTTTTGAGAAAACGCTCGGACCCGTCGATTTTTATTTTAAGTTGCGCATTATTTGACATACATTTTTGTATACAGGGTGGAACAAAAAAAAAGATGATGACACCATCGGTCATTTTTTTAAATGGAATGCTATATTTTTTATTGCATTTATAAAATATAGGCGAAATTCCTTCGTCTATATTTTATAAGTGTGTTATACTAAAGTTTCGTATAACACACCTTATCTCAAAACTCAACTGTTTCCGAAATATAAATATTTAAATAACAAGAAAACAAATAAATACGTCTATTTACAAATTAAGGTAAAATCGAGGATAAAAATAATGTTATAAACACTGCCAATTGTTTCTATTTCCATGATTGCACTTGTAAAGAATCTCCATTTTCGAATGTCACTGTCAGTTCAAAAATTAATAGTTTTTATCAGAATAAATTATGGCTATTTTAACGGAAATCCAACGAATTGAAATTTTGATGATGCTAGGGTACGGGGATCGAGTGCGCACGCAAAAAGAAGTAAGTGAACTGTTTAATATCAAGTACCCAAACCATCCTATTTCTCAGTCAACAGTTAGTAGAATAGAGCACAAATTCATAACTTCAGGTCATGTTAGGGATTTGCCAAGATCAGGTCGTCCAAAAATTTCTGAAGAAACAAAATTAAACGTTCTGCTCTCCATCGAAGAAAATCCAAACAATGCAACTTCATAAATTTCAGTTGATAATAATATAGCCGGAAAGTCAGTAAGACGCATCTTAAAAGCAAATGAATACCACCCTTATAAAATTACACTAATACACGAATTAAATGAGGACGATCCTGATCGAAGAAACCAATTTTGCGAGCAAATGATGAACATTTGCAATAATAACCGTCAGTTTGTGTTACGAGTTTTGTTTTCGGATGAAGCAACATTTTGTTTAAACGCTGTCGTAAATCGGAAAAATTGTCGGTACTGGTCCGTGTCAAATCCACATTGGGCAACTGAGGCTCATACACAGTAACGTAAATCTATTAATGTTTAGGCTGGTATCGTGGAAAATAAAGTAACAGGGCCATACTTTTTCGAAGAAAACTTAACAGGACAACGCTATTTGAATTTTCTTCAAGAAGATCTTATCCCTGCTTTGGCTGCCCTATACCCAGACGAACAAGACCCTGCTGTGCCGACAGATAATTTGTGGTTTCAGCAAGACGACGCACTGCCATATTTCTTTCGAGATGTCCGTAATTACTTGGATACAGTGTTCCTAGGAAATCTAAATCCCTGCGACTATTTTCTATGGGGGTACCTGAAAAGTAAAGTTTATATTGAGAATCCAAACAGCGTGGTAGATTTGAAAAATAGAATTAGATATGAAATTAGACGTATATCACCCGAAATAATTGATAGTGTTTTACATGAGTTTGTAAACCATGTTGCTTTCTGCCAAGAAGTAAATGGGGATCAGTTTGAACACTTGATACATTAATAAGAGTTTTCACAGTTTATAACATTTTATTCTCCATTTTATCTTAATTTGTAAATAGACGTACTTACTTGCTTTCTTGTTAGTTAAATGTAAATATTTCTGAAACAGTTGAGTTTTGAGATAAGGTGTGTTGTACGAAACTTGCATGGAATTTCGCCTATATTTCATAAATGCAATAAATAATATAGTATTTCATTTAAAAAAATGACCGATGACATCATACCTTTTTTTTTGTAAAATTTGTGTGAAATAATGCCCAACTTAAAATAAAAATTGACGGGTCCGAGCATTTTCTCAAAAAATCATGTCTCTAATTTTTATCGAATTTATGCGGAACTTTAGGCGGTCACTGTATAAGTTGTTAACCAAGATAATTACAAATAGACTATCATCAAAGATTGATATATACTAATATAATCATATTTATCTTTGATGATATATATACAGGGTGACAATTTCAAGAGTAGCCATGGCTTATAATTTTTAAACCGTAAAAGATATAAAAAAATGCTTAAAACCGTTTCTATAGTAACAAGGGGGAACCAAAATGATGAATTTTTTAGGGATATACTATCATCCCCCTAACCCCCAGAGATATCTTGTTTGAAAGGTCTATTAATTCCCTATATTTTGCCGTCTTACTCATTAAAATCAATGCAACCATTTCCGAGATATGTATGTCCTTTTAAATGTTAGTCAATTCATTTTACTATCAGAATAAAAATATTTATTCTGATACTAAAATGAATTGTTAAAAGCCAAAACAAAACTCCAATAAATAGTACACTTATACTGAAATTATTGAATTGTCGGAATGGTATTTGGCGATGTAAAAAAAAGGAAAATTTTCGATGCCTGCCATTCTCGAAATATTTGTTGTTTTTTGTTTATTTAAATTTTGCCTTAAAATGTTCAATTTTTGGTTTGGTTAGTAATATCGTGATTCTTTTTGTGATTTAAAGTTCTCTCACTGCTCTAGTTTTATTTTTACAATGGTTTATACGATCGCCGAAAGAGTTGAAATGATATTTATTTATGGTTCTCAAAATCGCTGTTTTCGTAGAAGTGCCACAATATTTAATGAGAGGCACCCAGATAAGCAGGTTGGGCATTATTACATCCAGAAGTTGGTAAGAAAATTTGAAGAAACTGGGTTTGTAGGTGATATAAAGAAAAATCAGCCAAGAATACTGGATGAAGCAACTCAGATTGAGGTTCTTGGGCATTTTGCTATGGATCCTGGTATGTCGACTCGTCAAGCAGCAGCTGCCACAGGAGTGTCTCGTGAATCAGTACGAAAGATATTAAAAATTAATAAATTCCATCCTTACAAGCTACAGATTGTTCAAGAACTTGGTGATGACGATCCAGACAGGCGGATCGAATTTTGTGAATTAATGACCCAAAAAATAATAAACGAGCCACGTTTTATAAAAAACATTTGTTTCAGTGACGAGTGCACTTTTTATTTAAACGGTAACGTTAATAAGCAAAACTGCCGTTACTGGAGTGATGAGAATCCCCATATTTTTAGGGAAGGGCACACCCAATATCCCCAAAAAATAAATGTGTGGGCCGGAATTCTAGGGAATAATATAATTGGGCCATTGTTTATTGATGATAATCTAAATGGAGAAATTTATGCTGAAATGTTAGAAACAACTGTTGAGCCTTTAGTAATAACGGAATTGGAAAACCAAAGGGATGAAAATAGAGATCTTGTTCTTGATGAAAATTTATTGCATTTTCAACAAGATGGGGCCCCACCACATTATGTATTGCCTGTTAGAGAGTGGCTAGATAATCATTATCCAGACCAATGGATTGGTAGAAAAGGACCTATTGAGTGGCCGCCAAGATCGCCAGATCTCACCCCTCTCGATTTTTTTCTTTAGGGTCACCTAAAATCGGTCGTTTTCAAAACGCAGCCTGCCACCATTGAGGAGCTAAAACAAAGAATTACACAAGAGTACCGATTATTAACAACTGAAGTTTTTAGAAATGTTCGTCAAGAGTTTGAAAACAGATTGTACTTTTGCTTGCAAAATAATGGAAGCCACTTTGAGCATTTAATAAAATAATTAAAGTTCAATGCAGATTTTTATTGTTTTAAAAATAGAATAAACGCAATATTGTAGAGTGTTTTCCTAGTTCTTAACCATTTGTACTAATGTTCAAATGTTAAATATTTTATGACATTTTCAAAATATGTTAATTTTATAAGAAATTAAAAAACACTTAAATAACCTTTAATAAAATATTAAAATTGGCATAACTCTAAAATAAATGCATTGATTATTATAAGTAGGGTCGCATAATATAGGGAATTAATAGACCTTTCAAACAAGGTATCACTCAACTACCCTTCCAATTTAAAATTTTTAAGGGGGTGGCTCTGGGGGTTAGGGGGATGATAGTATATCCCTAAAAAATTCATCATTTTGGTTCCCCCTTGTTACTATAGAAACGGTTTTAAGCATTTTTTTATATCTTTTACGGTTTAAAAATTATAAGCCATGGCTACTCTTGAAATTGTCACCCTGTATATATACCAATATAGGCACACTTGACCACTTGCAAACACTGCGCACCCTCATTGAAAAATCTTCAGAATATAATGTTCCTCTTTATCTAGCCTTCGTTGACTATCAGAAAGCTTTCGGTTCAGTCGAAGCTTGAGCAGTTCTAGGAGCTCTGGACAATACGAGTATCGACTCCCCAACCGATTTTCCCTAAATTGTTCACTTTAGCGTAGGAAGACGTATTTAAGAAGCTGGCCTGGGAAAATAGAGAAATTAATTTTAATAACGTATACCTCAGCCACTTACAATTTGCAGACGACATAGTCATTATCAGCAACTCCGCCGGAGAACTTAACATCACGCTTCAAGAATTACATCATGTATCATCACAAGTTGAACTTGTGCAAAATGAACCTTACTAAAACCAAAGTTATGAGACCTCAAAACATTGAAGTAAGGGTCGACAACAGAATATTGGAAAACGTATCCGAGTATATATACTTAGGACACAAAATTAAGTTAGGGAAAGAGAACTAAACTCTTGAAATCTCCAGTAAGCCTCGACTGGGCCATTTGGTAAATTAGGATTTATACTAAAATCTCAGGGCCTCCCTATAAATCTTAAAAGGCAAGTTTTTGATGTATGCATTTTGCCAGTCTTGTTTAGAAACAATAGCATTAACTAGTAAATCGAGTAATAAACTCACCAAGTAACACAGAGAGCAATGGAAAGAGCTTTGCTTAAGAAGTAGAGCCCGAAATGAGGGAATCCGGAGAAGAACAAAAGTGTCAGACGTTTTAACGTAACGTTATTTGACGTGGTGAGTTTAAAATGGCGATGGGCTGGTCACATTGCAAGGCAAGATCCAGATAGATGGAGTAATATAATACTGGTTTGGCAACCAAGAGAGACTAGGAGAAGTGTAGAAAGACCCTAAAGACATTGGCGAGACTACATTCAGGGGATCGCAAGGAAAAACTGGTACGAACAATGAGACGTGGAGAAATTTGGCCTATATCCTATTCTACCCAAGTGGATTAGTACAGGCTGAGAAAGAAAAAAAGAGAAGAAGAAGAAACTATAGAAGATATCGCCTAATCAGCTTGTATTGGGATCTATATACTACTCTATATACCCTGTATACTATCTGTATCTATATGATCTATATACTAAGAACCTCTAGTTACTTTTGTATCTATCTCTTTTAAATTGTTTCATTTTCCATCTTTTATGGCTAAAGAACGTTGGCATCTGACATAAACTTTTAATAGACCCATCACGAGGGATGACGATTTAATGGTCGCATCATCATCCCTCTAACGTCACACACTTTTTACTACACGTTTATTTTCCTTTTCGTTCGCGATAAATCATTTTCACACTTTTCGTATTATGGGTTAACGGCTGGTGCGGAAAATGTAATTCGAGAGGGTGATGTATCGGTTTTTGGTGTGTCGACTGTGAAAAAATGGTTTTCAAGAATTCCCATTTTTTTCAGGTTGAAAACGTGACTAAAGCATCATATCTCTGACATACATATTAAATCGTGATGTCTCACTCCTAAATTGACTCCAATTGCCAGGATGAAACATTAGAGACAGAGATAGATATATGAAAGTTTTGATAGCGCCATAACCAACTTAACGTGCGGCTCGTAGGACCGCAATCTACAATCTGGGAGTCTGAACTTTAAACTTCCTGTGTCGGCTATAATCAGGAACTTTCTCGGCCTGGATATTATTGAGGGGAATGATTTCGACAGGGTCGCAAAGTGAACAATTATGTAGTTTAAATTGGGAACGTTCAGTTAATATCGAGCGAGAGCGAGTTACGTGTGGTGTATAAAAGGAGACAGATTTAAAAGGAATGTTTTAATTAGCTTCTGAACCAACAATGAATTGAATTAATTAAAGTTTCATTTGCTAAACGATTATATGTAATAGATTAACAAATTGGGTGTCAGAATGCTCGGAAGAATATTTTCTATTAATTTAATTAATAGTTCAGAATATCGAGAAAGTCGATTTTGCGAAAAATTTAATAAAACTCTTCGATATTGTAATTTTTCACAAGGATCTTCAGCAATGTTGCAATACTTGACAAAAGTCTATAAAGCTTAGGTAAAAGTCGGTTAACAAAGTAAAACAAAGTTAATAACTTGGAATTTCTTTAAATTGGGATAATTTAAGTATTTCGTTTTGTTATGTGATCATATTATTAATATAGAAAAATTTACATCATAACTCTAACACTAAACTCAACGCACTAAATATATATATATATATATATATATATATATTTAGTGTTTATATGTGTAGTATACATACATATATATATAATATATATTTATATAATATATATACATATATATATTTTTTTTTTATGGTAAACACAAGCACAAGAGGAAATTGCTATGTCACTTTTGGAAAGGGTGCTTGCGCGAAGATATTTGTGGGCATTTATCTTGAATCGCTGCAGGTTGTATGCGTCGGGAAATATGTGAGGTGGAAGCCCCTTTCCACAAAGAAGATGTTCTCCAGATGAATGAGTCCCGATACAGCGATGTCCTTGGGGTAGGCAGGTGGACTCGATGTTGATGAGCCGCAACTGCTAGACGCGTCCTTCTTGCCGGAACAGCCCTGGGTGGAATCAGGCCTGCCAGCTCAGAGGAGCACTTACCGTGATAATAACGGTAGAATAAATAGAGATCAGCCACCTTTCTCCTGTGCTCCAGACTATCCAGACTCTTTGTCAGTTCTGGTTTGTCGATAAGACGAATAGCTCTCTGCTGTATAGAATCTAGCAGCTTTAAACTATGCTTGGGTACAAAGCTCCAGACATACGAGCAATACTCGAGGGAAGGGCGTATTTGAGCCTTATAAAGAGTCAGCAGCTGTTCTGGTGTATACAGTTTTTTCGTTTTGAAAAGCACTCCGAGTTTTTTGGAAGCTGCCCTGGCGATCTCGGCAACGTGGTCATGCCAGGACACACTGTTGGTGACTTCGACTCCTAGAAGATGTAAAGATGATTTCATTGGCAATGTTTTCCCTGCCATAACCAGTTCCGGGCCATCAACGTTAGTCTTCATCGTAAATACTGCAGCCTGCGTTTTTTTAGCGTTAAAATTGACCAGATTGTTACCGCCCCACTCCAAGATTGCTCTAATATCGTTGTTGGTTGAAGCTACTTGTTGCTGCCTGAGATTCTGAGAAGTTGCGGCTATCGTTGGTTTGGCGGACTTAAATGTCGAAATAAGTGTGCTATCGTCCGCAAAGCTGTAGATTGGATTGACAGTGGTTCCTAGCAAATCGTTGATATATTTCAAGAAAAGGGTGGGGGATAGAATGCATCCTTGAGGGATTCCAGCGTTAATGTTAAATTTGTTGGAGAGGTGTCCATCGACGGCTACTTGGATTGTTCGTTGTTCAAGAAAACTTTTGATCCAATTCAATAATGAGTTTTGTATGCCGATTGAGGAGAGCTTGGTTAGTAGTCCCTCATGCCACACTCTGTCAAATGCCTTGGAAATGTCAAGAGCGACTGAGCGGGACTCGCCGTGCTTCTCCATGGCCTCCGTCCACAAGTGTGTGACGTAAGCCAGAAGATCGCCGGTGGATCTAAGCTTTCGGAACCGTATTGATGATCGCTAATTAGTCCAGATGATTCCAGATATCTTAACAGTTGTTGGTTGACTGCTTTCTCCATAATCTTCGATATTATCGGAACTAGTGCAATCGGGTGGTAATTGGACGGCATCGTCTTCTTACCCTTTTTGCGTACAGCTTGCACTTGAGCAGTTTTCCAGCTTGTTGGAAATGAGCCCTGTTTATACGATGCCGTGAACAGTCTACATAAGGGAGGAGTCAATTCGTCTGCACAACGTTTTAGTACTATGGCTGGAATTCCATCGGGTCCAGAAGCTTTGTTGGTGTCTACGCTTTTAAGAATTTTATTTATAATTCGTTGGGGAAACGAAATTTCTCCCATCGATGAATTCACCCTTGGCAAATATGGCGGTGTTTTGCCTTGCAAGTGCAGAGTAGAATTGGACGCGAAAAGTTTACCCAATAAGTTGGCTTTTTCCCTTGCTGTTACTAGAACCATCATCTGCTGTTAGGGGTGGCAAGGCCGACTTAGCAAATCCTTGACTAATGGCTTTCGATACCGACCAGAAAGATCTTGTTCCATTTGGGCAGTTTAGCAATTTGTTTTTGATCCTGTTGTTGTGACTCTCTTCGCATTCATCAATAATCCGCTTGCAGCTATTTCTGGAGGTTAAAAAGTTCCTCCAATTTTCGGTGGAAGGATGTTGACGCCATTTGCGATATGCTGCGTTTTTAGTGTCTACTGCCTTTTTGCAATTCAGGTTGAACCATTGCTTGTTGTTTGATCTGCATTTAGTAGAAAAAGGGATATAAGCTTCCATTCCTGCCAAGATCGTCTCTGTAATTTGGTTTGCACACTCTGAGATGTTATTGGTTCTAAAGCAGAGTTCTTTCCAAGGGAATGAGCGATAAAATTCCCGAAGGTGGTTCCACTCTGCTGATTTATAGTGCCATACCTTCCGCGGCATCGGAGGATCCTGCGTTTTAACATCCAACTGGCAAGAGACTGTTATCAATTTGTGGTCCGATGGTCCTAGGGGGGCCTGTACTGATACAGTGTACGAGTCAGGGTCTGAAGCCAAGACCAGATCTAGGAGACTCGCGAACTCGCCGTCTCGATCGGGGATTCTGGTAGGTTCCTCCACAAGCTGCGTAAGCCCGCATATGGTGGCAAATAGCTCAGCTTCTCGTCCTTCATCGTCGTTCTTGTTGCAGAAGCGTAGCCAGTTGATATTGTGAACGTTAAAATCACCCATGACGATGATTTCTGCGCTTGGGTAGTCAATTTGCAGTTGGTTAATGCAATCAACCAGGTTCAAAAAGAGCCGCCTATATTGGGTGTCGCTTGGTGGTCTGTAGATACAGCAGATAAATTTCGTGGCTCCACTGGCTATTATTTTGAACCACATTTCCTCCCGCTGGCAACTCAAATCGCTCTTGACAAATACTGCCAATCCAAAGTTTAGTCGAAATCGGGTGTGTAGATCGTATCCAGGATAAATGAGGTGAATATTTGTTGTTGAAGGTTTCACCTTTGTTTCTGCCAATGCCAGAATGTGAGGCTTATTTGATTGCAGGTGTTGGGGTACTGCATTAATATTGGTGTTTAGGCCTCTGATGTTGCAGAAATTGATTTTTAGGCTTTTAGATCCGCCTGATGGACCCCCCCGACCAGCCTCCGCCCGGAGATCCGAATGGGAGGCTAGTTTACCTCCGGAAAGTTTTGGTCGTGAGGGCGCCATCATGCATTAATTTTACTACTCTATTTCCCCTTTGGAAACCGGACACATCGACATGGCGGCGAAACGTGAGTTCCATGGAACCACTTCACGCCGCCTAAGTCCTATGTGGTGGTATTGAACCGGGCGATGCAAGTGGACAACATCTACCACCAAGAACGTATATCGTATATATATATATATATATATATAATATATATATATATATATATATATATATATATATACAGTGAAATCTCCCATTAGCGGACATTGACGGTACCAAGTTTATTGTTCGCTAATAAGAAAAACCAAATATGTAAATGTATGTACATAATTTTTATTAACTAACATGTATTGATGAAAATTACAAGTATAAACAAACATAGGTATATTGCTACCTTAAATACCAGAAAAAGAAAAAAAGTCAGATATTTTTGCCTGCTTCTTCTTTTTCATTTTTTCCTGAAAAAGGCAGGTTTGAAAATGCGATTCGATATTTTTAAGGTGTTCAAAAGCGACAAAATCATTTTTTATAATTTTTTTTAGATCATCAACACATTTTAATGCATCGGCTTATGAATTCACAGTACTCAAAGCTTCTTCCCTTTCTTCCTCTTCTTCCTTTTCTTCACTATCACTTTCCAGCAAAATTGTATTTTGTACCTCATCAGCAATGGTTTCTAGACCTCCTTCAAATGTTTCCTCCGTATGAAGTTCTTGGTCCAATATAATAAAGTCATTATCTAATGCCTTAGAAATTTGGCCAACTTCCTGACAGTTTTTTCAGAATTCCGCTAATGTTGCCAAAGGTAAGTCATCTTCTGGATCGTAGTCTTCTGCTCGAGTATCCCCTTGAGGTGATTTTTGGAAACCAGCTTTGACAAAACAATTTTGTATAGTGCGTGGGGTAACCTTATTCCAGGCGTTCTTAATAAAATATAATGCCTCCAAAATGTTAATCGATTTTGATAAATCTGAAGCAGACGATACATCATCCATTTTTGATAGGATGTGCTTTAAAATCTGGATTCTATAAAATAATTTAAAATTTTGTATTATACCTTGGTCCATGCGCTGACATACAGAAGTTGGGTTGGGAGGTAAAAAAAGTATTTTAATATTTTTAAGGTTAAGTTCTCTTGGGTGTGAACCGGCATTATCAAGAAAAAGTAAAATTTTTCGTTTTTGACAACCCATTCCTTTATCGATATCCAAAAGCCAGTCTGTCATGATAATTCTTGTCATCCAAGCTTTTTTATTTGATGTCCATGTAGCCGGCAAACTCTTAAGTGGAAAACTTTTTAAGGCTCGTGGGCGCGCAGCTTTTCCAATAACCAAAAGCTTTTCTTTGTCACCAACCAGATTGGCGCAAAATAGTATTGTTAATCGTTCTTTTGACATTTTGCCCCCTGTGCACTTCTCACCTTTAGACATTAAAGTTTTATCTGGCAAAGCTCTAAAAAATAAACCGCTCTCATCTGCGTTATAGATGTCCTCTGGCCTATATCCTAGCAACATTCCTGGTAGCCTCTCTAAGAACTGATTCACATCTTCTTGGTTTACATGTGACGACTCCCCTGAGATGCACTTAAAGCTTATATTATGCCTTCTTCTCCACTTATTCAGCCAACCATCAGATGCGCTGAAATTGCGATGCCCTAATTCAATTGCAACTTCTTTCGCCTTCGTTTTTATTAGGGACCCTGAGATGGGAATTTTTTGATTTCTTACGCGGGCAAACCACTCAAAACAAACTCGGTCTATTTGGGCAGCTTCACCTTTCAATTTTGCTGATTTCTGATCTAAATTTTCTCCCGATTGCCATTGTCTTCGAATAATTTCTTTATTTTTTACAATCTCCGCCGCTTGAATGTACATTGTGATCACAAAATACAAAAATTAAAATCCTACACCCATACCTTTCTCCCAGTTTACGGACATTAAAATTTTCCTGTTCTGCAATATTTACAACCTCCATTTTTTGCTTCAGCGTTAAAAAGTTTCTAACGGGCGCCATGTCACCTGCTTCGATTACAAGGCGGTACTAAAACAATACATACGACACATACGTGGATACTAAAGTGGCGTGATTTTTTTCCGGGAGTAACGTAACGGTCATTTTTATCCGCTTTCGGAGATCCGTGTCCGTTGTTGGGAAATTTTGCGCGTTTTGGGGTTGAAAATTTTTTCCTTGTCCGTCCGACAGAGCGTCCGCTAATGAGAATTTATTTTATAGGAAATTGTTCTTTAAAATCTCGTGACAAAAAATACTGTCCATTTATAGGACATGTCCAGTATTGAGAGCTGTCCGCTAAGAGGAATTTCACTGTAGATATATATTATATTTTTTTTTTAATTAAAAGTGGTAAGAATCCCGCATTTAATATAAAAAATTTAAGAGTGTAAGGGCTGGTATATCTGCAACCCAACTAAACCTAGTAAAAAACCTCTCAAATCAAACCCAACAAAATCCTACCTAATACATGACAATTGTAATATGACATAATTTTAACTTATTTGTCGCCTTCGCCTGCGATTATGCCGATTAATCGACATTGAAATAAAACTTAAACAAAATAAACTCTCTCACCCGAAACCTTTATGTAATAACATAATAGGCGAGTTTTAACGTTAACCAGGGTACGTTTCCTGGTTACAGTGCCGGTAACAGGGTGGTAAGGATTAAGTCCGCTGATGACCATACGTTACGGGTCCCCAAAACGCGCAAAGAATTTACTTATTTAATAATTACTTATAAGTTTGTTTAATGTTGTGATTTAACTTAAATTCAAATTGTTTTTATTTAGTTTTTTTTTTGATTTTTTAATAGAAATATCAGCATGAATGATAGTGATAGCGACGCGGATTTTGCAGCAATATTTTTCAAAAGAAGTCAGGAAGATGAATAGATTATATTACTGCAGATCTGCTTTTTCAAGATCAGGATTATTTTACCACTTTAGCTACTTGTATTGGTAAATAACTGAATAAATACAATTGTAAAGAAAAAAATTAATGTTTTTCTTTATAGGTGCTGTAGCAATTATGAACTATAACAAATGAAATCCGAGTCATATGTGGAAAATGTTGTTTCACAATTATCCAATATTAATTACTATAAACTTTATTTAAACAAAATTTAATCTTAACCGAAAACTTTTTAATAAATTATACCATACAAAAATCGTTCTGTGTTAAAAGACCAGAAAAGGATAAATATAAACTACTCAAAACGAAATAAGGACCACTTTCGTAACAAAGCAATAACTTCAACAAAAAAAATTACAATTATCAATTTTTAAAGAACTTAAAAAAATCTACTAACAAAAAACAACAAAAATCTATTTTTTGATAGTAATTAAAACAAACAAAAAATTAAATTATTCTAAAAAAATATTACTAATAATGTGAATAGCCTCCTCGAGCGCGAACGAACTTGCACACCGACAGGGCATAGATTCAATTAAATTTGTAAGTCTCTCTTCTGATATTATGCCACTCTTCCTGTGCAATGTTTTCAAGTTGGTCCAAATTTTGGGCGGGCTGCCGATTCCTTATCCTTCTTTTCAGGTAATCCCAAAGATGTTTAATAGGGTTAAGGTCCAGAGAGTTTGCTGGCCACAAAATGTCAATATTTTACTTTTGAAGGAATCCACTTATTAGCTTGGCAATGTAGGGTCTTGCATTGTCTTGCTGTAAAATGACATCTAGATCTTCCGCGTGGGCAAAAGGCAATATGTAAGTTTGTATAACGTCTTCTAAATATTGGCGAGTTTACATGGACATTGCTCCAGATATCGTTCACCTCGTCGTCTCCAAGCTCTCACACGTGCATCATTGCGGCTTAGTCTAAATCTGGACTCATCCGTAAACATAACGTGACTCCATTGTTCCAATTTAAATGATTGCGGCAAAAATTGAGGCGGGCTCTTCGGTGCTCTCTGGTTTATTGTGACCTAACAGCTCTAACTCTTGACCGCATACTACTGTCATGAAGCCTATTTCTTACAGTTTGTGTTAATATGCGTGTTATCCTTGCGGTATTGTTTCGTGCTATCCTTGCTGTATTTTGTGTAGCAGATCTCACCAAATTACGATCTTCACGAGGTGTTGTTATCCTTTCTCTTTGCGGATAAGGTTTTCTTGTCACCGGGCCAAGCTCTTGAGATCTCCTGATTAATCTTAATACTACCGAATGACTTACTTGAAGTCTTCGAGCAATACTTCTAATGGAAAAACCTTCTTGGTGTAAATTAACTGTCCGCATGCGATTTGATTTAAATGTCTTCTTTGACCAATAAATCTTCCCAATACATCAACATTCATTTTAAATAAAAAAACTTGCAAATAAAAACAAAGTGAAACTGTTTTCGCTTGAGGCAAATGTCAAATAACCAGTGAATACTACAATAGAGTGATGACGAAAAGGAAACACGTTCAACTTGCTAAAGGAACAACATGGTTTACCAGATATTCTAGTGAATCTTGTAGATCATGTAACTGCGACTGAGGAAGACTTAGATAAGGAAAACAGAAATTCCCAATCAGTTAAAAGTTCTGTAAACATACTGCACCTGAAAACACAATAATTAAAAAAAGGTAGGAATAGGAGCTTAGAAAGTCAAAAGAAGAACAATTGAACAAAACATTCAGTAAGAAAAACTTGTGCATGTAAGATGAAATGTTTTAATAAAATTGATGCCGAACATAGACTTCATATAAACAGTGAATATTGGAGAATGGGTAGACATAAGCAAAGAGTTTGGTTGTCTAATTGTGTAAAAGAAAGCTTCGTGTTGGAAAAAGAGATTTTATTAGAAAGGATTTATTGCTAATAAAAAACGACGAGTAGGCAATAACAAATGTACAAGTTTGGCAAACATTTTTTTGAGAACTTGAGATTTGGGAATGCAAATATACTTAAAATTCTTCCTTATCGATTCGGATAGCAATAAAAGGTTGATTCCAAAAGAAGACAAGCAAGCATCCACCCCCAAATAAAAAAGATCGAAATCTTATCACATCTATATTAATTTAAACCGTTATCATCGCATTATGCAAGAGAACATGCACCTAATAGAAAATACTTAAAAGCTGACTTGACTTAATGAAGACTATAATGCCAAACATGCCGAATCACAATATTGTTATCAAGTTTATAGGCATACAGCTGATAAACTCAATATTGGTTTCTTAAATGCAACTCCAGATAAATGTGGTTTTTGTATGAAGATGGATCTTAAGGACACTGAAGAAAATAAGAGGAAAAACCGCTGTCCTGCTTCCAAGAATGCCAGATGTTAAGGAATCATTTTTTATTTCACGTTTAATAACCCATAATGAAACCTTTGCTTCTATGCGAAAGAAAGTTGGTTGCCACCACTTCATTTTATGGCACGAAGGCATCGCAGGTAGTAAGGCTGAACATGTGGCAAGTACTTTCATTATTTTTTTATCTGGATGGACCAGTACACCAGCCAAAACAAAAATTGTATAGTTTATTCATTGATAATAAATTATGTAAACCATGCATACTGTAGCACAGAACAAATAATTTTAAAATATTTGGTGAAAGGGCATACTGACGGTTTGCATGGTAAGATTGTGCAAGCCCTAAGAAAATCACACATGTTTTTGACTTTAATGATTATAAAGCTGCTTACCACCTCGAGCTGATATAAATGTTTTAAAGCCATCAGATTTTTTATAGATCTGAAAACGAAAATCGAAATCTACTGACCAATCAATACCCCTTTTTAATGACATTGTCTGTGCTAAATTTGTGCAAAGAAGTACGTATTTTACATATAAAACTGAGCCCTGTGGAGAATTCATCTCTGCAAAAAATGTTTTAAAGAAAAGGGCAAAATTACAAATGCCAGAAGTTTTAACAGCCGACAGAGGAGTAGCTGCTTCGAAAAAGGCAAATATTATTTCAGAAATGGTATCTAAAATGTCTGCAAATAGAAGGAAATTTGGATACACTTATCTGAAAATCCAGTTTTAGACGATCTTCATTTGGAATTTACATTATAAGTGACTTTCAAGAACATTTTTTTTTTATTAATAAACCATTTAGTTTATAATATACCAGTTTACCTTAGTATAATTTTTTTTGTATCTTTTTCAACCCGTGGATAAAGAGTATATAAAAAAATAAATCTCAACCAGCAGCCACATTATAAATTTCATGTTTATAACTTTATTAATACCAAAATGGCACCAAAAATTCGGAAAAACCTTATTTTTATAAAACCATGTTTTTTCACTTATGCTATTTTACCGTAGCAGGCAAGAGATAATATCAATATATTTCTTACGCTGAATATGTCTTCTTATTCTTCCATTTCACTTTCTTGATAGTCAATTACAGCGTACAACTAACGAAATTCAATTCAATGTTTCATAATGTTGAACTAATAGTTCTGGTCTTAATACCGCGTATAGGCTTTTAAAGATGGTTGTTATGAGGCAAAAGAAAGCACCTTATTTCGACTACAAAAGTACTTTTAATGGTTAACTTAAAACCGTTTTCCGGCATTCTTACAATTTAAAGAGAACAACAAAAAAAACTTTAAAAACTACATAACCACAAAAGGCTCATGGACTGGGGTCATGCCACAAACTAATAGTGGTTTCACATAAGAGATCATCTTAATTACAAATACTTAACACGCCCTGTCAATTTAAATGCTTTAACATTTCAATTGCTCAACATAAAATCTACCTTTACTTGAAATTAGCAGTACATTCAAAATAAAAAAAATATGAAACTTAACTTACTAAACATTTTCTAAAATACACAAATTTTTCTTTTTCTAAAGATTTTGTGAAAATGTCTGAATAGTTTTGGTTAGAAGACACGTATTTTATTATAATTTCTTTTTTATTGCATAGATCTTTGATGAAATGGTATATTATGTCTATGTGTTTACTTCTCTTAGAGTTCTCAAAAGTTTTAATCACTGAAATTGCACTGCACTCAGATTATCAATCTTTAGAATCACTGGACTACACTCACGAAACTCGGATAAAATATCTTTCAGATGCACTAGTTCTTGGACTGCTGCTCCTGCTGATACATATTCGGCTTCCATTGAAGACAGATCTACGCAGTTCTGCTTCCTGGAGTGCCATGCAATCACATTTCCTGCATGAAAACCCACAAATCCACTAATACTTTTTCTGCTCTGTTTATCTCCACCCCAGTCTGCATCACACATTCCCTCTAAACCACTGTCTCCTTTTCTAAATCTTAATCCATAGTCTCTTGTAGCACTCAGATATCTCAAAATGCGTTTTCCTGCTTTCCAAAGTTGTACTGTTGGTTTGTCTAAATATCTACTCAAAACTGACACGCTGTATGTGATATCTGGTCTTGTTACAATTGACAGATACATTAGGCTACAAATTAGTCTTCTATAGGGTACATTTTTCAAGACTGGTTGATTTTCGTCCACTTGAAAGTTTTGCGCCACATGTGTCGCAATGTAGCGACACTCCATCATATTGAATTCAGTCTGGAGTCTTGAAATCATCCTTGTTTGAGTAACTTTTAATCCGTCTTCCAGTTTGGTAATTTCCATTCCAAGAAACGATGTTACATCTGGTATATTTTTAACATTAAAGATATCATATAAATCTTGCACAAGTTTCTTAACTTTTATATCGGGTCCTAAAATTAATGCGTCATCAACAAATAATACTAAGTATACATCTTCATTGATATATAAACAGTAATCAGACTGTGATCTTTTAAAATGTAATTGTGACATCACTTCATTAAACTTGATGTTTAGGATTTAGACATTTTGGAGCATTTTTTAAAGCATAAAGGGCTCTGTTTAATTTAAACGTTTTTGACTTGCTCTGTAAACCTTCTGGTTTCTTGATAAATACTTCATTGTCCAACATCCCATTAAGAAATGCTGTTGGGACATCAATTTGACTCAAGGTCCAATTATGTTAAACAGACATTGATAAGAAGATCCTAATTGTGGGTAGTCGACATACTGGTGAGTAACTGAACTCCTCAGGTTCATTAGGAACTTGAAATCCTTTTGCCACTAATCTTGCTTTCTTTTGACCATCATCTTTGACTTTAAATATCCAACGTGTGTCAATGGGTACTTTCCCATTCGGTAGCTCTGCCGGTGTCCAAGTTTAAAGCTCCTCGTGGGATTCTAGCTCATTATTAATGGCTTCCTGCCAATCTTCAGACTCTGCAGCTTCCATATATGTTCTTGGTTCATTTCCTGATTGACAGAGCAAACAAAATGTGACATAAATCTCATAGTCACTGAGATTTTTGGGCCTTGTTACATTCCTTCCCGATCTGGTAATCATTTCCGTTGGTAAAGCTTCCTCGTCAGTTGAATTTTCTTCATTACTTTTCATTTCGTCATGGTCTTAGTCTTCTCCTAGGTTTTCATATTCATTAATTTCTTTCGGTCCTTCCTCATGATCCTGATTCTTCATCTCTATGTCATTCTCTAGTACATCATTATCTTCTATTCCTCTAATATCATTTTCACTGTTTATGTTTACACTTTTACTCTCTTGTAGTCCCTTCTTGCATTCCATTACAGTTTCATCAAACCGGACCTTGATTTAATTACAATTTTTTTCTGGCAACCACAGCGTGTATCCTCCTCCACAATAACCAACCATGACAGCTTTTCCTGCCTTCGGGTCCAGTTTGTTCCTCTTTGGCATAACCGTGTACCAGCACCTGCAACCAAAAATCCTTAACTTGCTCAAGTCAGTTCTCCTATTGTAAATCTCTGATGGTGTTTGACCTCGTGTTAAGGCAGAGGTTGGAGTGCGGTTTACTTCATATGCTGAACACTTGAATGCTTCTCCCCAAAGAGATTTTGGTATTTCAGATTCAACAATATTGGTTCTTACCATATTTAGTAGAGTTCTATTCATCCTTTCTGATTCACCATTTGACTGAGGACTGTATAGAATAGTTTTTGTCTACAGTATGACTTGAAACTGTTTGATGAGAATTCTCCTCCATTATCCAGTCTGAACCTTTTAACTTTCTTATCAAACTGTCTCTTTATACACTTAACATAATCTTTTAAATTTTCTTCAGCTTCATTCTTTGTTTGTAAAATTTTAACTACCACAAAGTGTAAGAAGTCCTCAAGGATTACCTGAAAGTACTTTCCTTCATCAATGTTTGTTGGAGTGATTGGACCACATATGTCACTATGGACCAACTCTCCAATCATTCTACTGTTTTTCGACTACATTTTACTGTAAAAAGGTGATCTTTTAGCTTTTCCTTCTACACAAGATGAACATATGCTGTCTATTGTTTTTAGACCTAACTGTGCCAAAGCATTATTGTTTGCATGGCCTAATCGACGATGCCATAAATTCTCAACAACAACGTGACAATTCTCACTTTGTGTGTTTATTTTATCTAATACTAAAATAAACAATCGATTTCTTCTCTCACAAACTATTTCTAAGTTCTTTCCAGTTATAATGCTTCGGTTTCTCTCAACAATTATTTTGTGTCCGCTTTCTGTCATCTTCGAGGCAGAAATGAGGTTATGCTTTATGCCTGGAACAATGAGAGCCTCTATATGAACTAGTTGTGCTTGACACATCCCAGTTAATGTACCACATTTTAATGTTATACATAAATGTTTGCATATCTTCCTGTACGAAATGGTTACTTGCTCCAGAATCTATTACAAAATTTACCATATTGAAATCTTCTTTATTACATAAATTTGCTGCATACAGCACAACACGATGATCATCCTTTGCACATGCTTCATATCCCCTCTCATGTTGAGATTCCTTTTTATGGTAGTTTCCCTTTCATGTCTAAAATTTGGATTTTGGATTTTGCACTCCTAGATATACCTGCCTTAAAAACTGACTCCTGGTCAACATCATTCTTTGAAACATGCTTCAGTTCTTCATCTAACAACCGTGATTTCACAAAATCCATCCTAAAACCTGTTATTGTCTTTATAGCTGTAACCACAGTATCATATTTTTGAGGTAAAGATTAAAGTAAATCACAAACTTGATCACTTTCATTTATGTGTGATCCCTGATCTTTTGACTCCCTAATAATTGTTTCAAATTTAAGAAAATGGTCTTCTAACTTTTCATTTTGACCATGCCTTAGGTTTAGAAGTTTTCTCCAAAGTGATAAATTGGTAAAACTACTTGCCCTAACAAAAATACCTTTTAATTTTTATAACTGTTCCTTAGCACTTGTACAGTGTTTTATTAAGTCCAAATGTTTATCAGAGATACGCTGCACAATAATAAATAGGGCTTTTATATCTTTCTTAAGCGGCCCACTAACGAGCGAGCAGTTCGTTAACATGCTCGTCAACGTGGTTGGTGACAACAAATTTGTTGGTGTGTGGCTAAGTTGCGCAACATGCTGCCAAGTTACTGGTTTTTGGAAAATATCAAAAAACCGCAACGAGAGCCAAGCATGTTGCAACGTATGTGCCGCTGTGTCAGGTTGCCGACGTCAGCGTGGTTAGTCGTACCCAGTATTGCGAAGAGGACACATTAAAAAAATGTCTTTCAGCGACAATAAAGAGTTCTGGAAAGAGTTTATAGAACTTTATGAATCCCTGCCTTGCTTGTGGAATATAAAATGCAAAGAATAGTAGCCGAAAAAATAATTGCAGATGTAATTTTTCACGACAAACTAGGAAATCTCACAGAGCAATCTGCTGTGGCAGCAAAGCCTTTGCAACAAATGCATTACCCTCAACCTATGGGATGGGGTTTCATATGCCGGGCAATATCCTCCGCAGTATTTGCACAATAATTATCAATATCCTTCTGCACATCAATACCCCAATTATTCGCCCATCAGTCGACAACCCAATAATACTCATACTGAATCTGCCACCTCCAATTTTGAGCAGCAACCGTTGTCGCAAATACAACGCAGTGGTTATTGCGGGTCCTCCAATTCAGCTTCAAACTCTGTCTTAGCCTCTCATTCGCTAATGCCAGACACACAAGTGCAATCTGAGAACTACGGGTCCGAGACAGAACTAGGCGAATTTCTTACTCTACACAGCAACAAAGGCAATTCGAGCTAAACGTGAACTTGCCAGTTTATAATTTATAATTTGTTTTAGTTACAGATGTTATAAATAAAAATAATGCAAATAAATACCTACATACCTTTAAGTAGTTTTCCCTTAGCACATCGTAGATCTGTTGACAAGTTTCTGGAATGAGCTGTCCCAACAGTTGTGGTGAAATTATAGTACTAAACTTCAGGTCTTCATAAGTCCTTCCCGTAGCCAAAAAACGTAATGTAGCTACTAATCTTTTTTCTGCGCTAACTGATTCTCTCATTACAGTGTTTTTTTTCTATGTTGGGTCTCACAAGATTTAGCAGTATTGTAAATGCAGTCTCATCCATTCTTAAGTAGTTTCGAAAGTCTGTTGGTTCCCACGATTTAAGTTCTTGCAACAAATTCATGTGCGAGTACTTTGGTTTAAAAGCAACCTTTTGGTCTATACTCTTCTTTTATTTTTCTTTTTCTCAGATATTATTGTGAGGCCTATTGCAATTGCCAGCTTCTGTCGCTTCGATAACAATTCCATGCTAGGTACAATGGGCCGACTTCGACTGAATGTGCGCACTTGTTAAACTGATGTTCGATCCAAGGTTCGATCAAAATTTGCAATTGTATGTGGCCACCGCAACAACATGTTGAGGAGCATGTTGACGAACATGCTCGCTCGTGAGTGGGCCGCTTTAAAGTAATTTGCCCTTACCTCAGTTATGGCAGTCACTTCTGGTGGTGCTTCCAGAGCATCCGAGCAGTTTTCCCTCTTAAGGAGCAACTTCATTCGAAATTCACAATTGTTATAGTTGTTTGCTTCTAACATGGGCACTGTAATATTACTCACTGCCATTTTCAAAGTTTACTTGAGTCCACTATAAAAAAAATGTACAACCGAAAACTTTGCCCGGGCCAAAATACCAATCGCCGGCTATTTGCTTTAATTTGTGTTTATTAACTCCAGAACAGTTTTTGCCCCAAACTTAACTCGCTGTTACAGCTTACTGGGCCCATAAATTTTTAAAGATGGTTGTTATGAGGCAAAATAAAGCACCTTATTTCGACTACGAAAGTACTTTTAATGGTTAACTTAAAAACCGTTTTCCGGCAATCTTACAATTTAAAGACAGCAACAACGAAAAAAAAATTTTAAAAACTACATAACCACAAAAGGCTCACGGAGTGGAGTCATGCCACAAACTAATAGTGGCTTCACATAAGAGATCATTTTAATTATACGAGGGCGGGTCAATAAGTCCGTGACTGTTGGGATAAAAGACAGGTTTTTATATAAAAGGTTATTTTATTTTTCAACATAGTCTCCTTTGAGTTCTATACACTTAGTCCAACGTTTCTCCAATTTTTTTATCCCTTCGGAAAAATATGATTTGTCGAGGTCATCAAAATAGGCATTTGTTTGAGAGATGATTTCGTCGTTGGAGTCAAATCTCTTTTCGCCGAGCCATTTCTTTAAGTTTGGGAATAGGAAATTGTCACTGGGGGCTTAATCTGGAGAATAGGGCGGATGAGGAAATAATTCGTAACCTAACTTATGGATTTTTGCCATGGAAACTGCACATGTGTGGACCCTTGCATTGTCCTGGTGGAAAAGAACTTTTTTTTTGGCCAAGTGTGGTCTTTTTTCTTTCAGTTCCTTATTGAATCTATCCAATAAGTTGGTATAATATTCTCCATTGATTGTTTTCCCCTTTTGAAGATAGTCAATGTGGATTATACCGCGTGCATCCCAAAAAAACGGTCGCCATGACTTTATTGGCTGACGAACCCACCTTTGCCTTCTTGGGCGCCGATTCACCCTGAGAAATCCACTGTTTTGACTGCTGTTTGGTCTCCGGCGTGTTGTGGTGGATCCACGTTTCGTCCACGGTGACGAAACGACGCAAAAATTCGTCCATATTGCGGTTGAATAACGCCAAACACTCCTGGGAAATTGTCACACGGTTGCGTTTGTGGTCGATTGTGAGCAAACGCGGCACCCATCTTGCGAAAAGCTTTCTCATACCCAAATGATCATTAAAAATTGAAACTACTGAACCATGTGAGATGCCTATGGCTTCCACAATCTCTCTCACTTTCAATCTCCGATCGGCTAAAACCATATCGTGAATTTTTTCGATTATTTTGGAGACCTCGACTGGGCGTCCAGAACGTTCGGCATCTTCCGTGCTTGTACGGCCACATCGAAATTCAGTAAACCACTTCTTTACCATGGAAATGGATGGTGCAGAGTCCCCATAATATTTATCAAGTGATGGTTTTTTTCCGTAAAAATTAATGCTTAATGATCACACGAAATTCACTTTTTTCCATTTTCTTCTCAAAACGAGTGGTAGTCTGCTATCAACAGCTGTAAAACACAAACTAAATGACGCAGCTTGTTCAAATTTTTACAGGCGTCAACTGACAGTTCTCTGTTGACAGGAGCAGAGTGGCCATTTCCATTAAAGGGCGGGAAGTTCAAAAAGTCACAGACTTATTGACCCGCCCTCGTAAATGCTTAACATAGGCAATAATAATTCAATTTTTTCACCTAAATGCACGCTTGATTCGAACATTTCTGAAGAAATTTTATGAAGATTTCAAACTTTCATCGGTGGCTCGGCAATTCGTCTGGCGGTTTACAATGCGTGGAACAAAGACGGGTAGAGTTGTGGTCCATTTGTATATTGAGAAAATCAGGGTAGGAACTAATGTTGGTGCACTTTTTGGACAAAAAAGCTGACGCCTTTAACCCCAACCCGATATTTTTCTAGTGCCCTCTACGTTGTGCGGTAAGAAGAGTTTAAAAGTATCGACTTACCTGAACATAGAAAGTCGAATAAAAAATTGATTATTTTCAGTTTACAACGCGATTTAATGTAAACCCGTGAGATGGCGTGGTTTACGTCAAATCGCGTTATAGTGTATGAGAGCTCCCTTATTCCTCCCTAAAGTTAACTAACTAATAACTTATTAAACACTTTTTGCAATCAACAGTTTCTGAAAAAAAACTACAATTTTTGTCTATAAACCTCATATCCATTCGCCGAACCAATCCAAAAAAAAATGTTTGCTAATAAATATAATTTTGTGTCACTCTACTGTAATCAATTATAACGAATTATTTATCATTGTTTATTCTATTCCGTTAGGTTGCAGAGAGGGTGTCATTAGCCCTCCTCCCTTCCCGGTTTCGGCGCTTTTAAGGTGCGCGTCCATACATCAAGTTGAGGTTAGGGGTGTTATTTTATCCATTTACCGTCCGGATTCGGTCCGGGAATCCCGTTGGTCGTCGTTCCCCCCGCGGACTCCGGAATCGTCAACCCCGGAACACGTGTGAGCGTTTTTTGCGGTGTGTGAGAAAGTTGTTTACCTATTAGTAAGAATTATAATTTCTTATTAAGAAAAACATATTAATTAGTCAAATTAATTTTGAAAAAAATTACATTGCTCAGGGTTTTGATAAACTTTAATCAATTATTTGCTGGCTCAGAAGCCAATCGTTAATTAAATCGTCCTGAGTCAATAAAAAAATTCGCAGAAACATTTTCTGAGCATTTTAAGACACAATTTGTTCATCTATTTCCAATAATAATTTTAGTTACAAAGTTACTAATTTTTTAGGTTCTATTTAATTACTTGCTCAATCTCATTACATCCATCGCTGACTCAGAGGATAATCTTCAATGAAATCTGAGCCATAAGCGAAATTTATTCAATCAAGCTTCCTAAGCATGTTGAGACTTAATTTTGAATCTACCCCATATTGTTTTTGAGAAATTAAACTTTTTGAGATTGTTATTACTTTATCGTCCTCATAATTCTTGAGTCAATGACGAAAGTGTATATAAAAATATTTTCCGAACATTTTAAGACCGAATTTATATTATATAATCTATTTTCAATAACAACTTTTTAAGTTTTATTTAATTACTTGCTCAACCGCATTACATCCATCGCTGAATTAGAGGTTGATCATAAAATCTTTGTCATGCGCAAAATTAATACAATAAAGCTTTCTGAGCATGTTGAGACTCAATTTTCTAATCTACTCCATATAGTTGGGCCACCATGAGACGGAAAAAGTTTTTTTAAATTAAAAAATATAGTTTTGTGTAAATGTTAGGTTTTAAAGAATGATATTTATAATCATATTAATCTTAAAACAAAACATTAAAAAAAGTTTTAAATTAATAGTTTTGCGAGTGAATTTTACAATATTCTTTTTTTTTAAAGATGTATCATGGAGGCCCAGAAAAGTGGGCCACTATAAGACATAAGACATATGTGAAAAAAACAACATGTTTGTTACCAAACTTTGTTAAATGGCGGTTTTGACAACTAAAAATATGTACTTAAACGAAAAAAACACAAAAATATCAGATTTGTCAATGTAAAATATGCCAAACATCAAACAATTATTTATTTTTCTTGGTAAAAAAAGAACTAGCGTAAATTTATATTGCTAAACTGAATTTCGAATTTTAGATATTCCTGTAAACGTTTTGTTTTACCCAAATGGTCATTTAAAGGAACCATTCCTATATCAGGTTCCAAAGGATATACGAAGTGTCCACTGGATTTTACCGACTTCCGCAAAAACTTTACTTCTACTTCATTGCTGGAACTTTCCAGATTTATCACTTTTCCAACATAGAATATATTATCATTTCAAGGATCAGCCTCGGGAATCCAGTCTGTTGAATCCTGGTCAGAGTCGGCAAAAGATAAACTTCCATCTTCCTCAGACGAAAATATATCATTGAAATCAACCTTCTTTTTTTTTGCAAATAAATTCCGGGTAGCAGCTTTTTGTTTGTCATCCTTGTATTTTCTATTTAATTTGTCTTTTTAAATTTTTTCCTGGTATTTTTTTTCAAACATATCTTTCTCAGGCGTATCAGTGGGAATGCAGCTGGTAATTTTTCTACGCTGACTATTAGAAACCTTTCTCATTCCTGCTTTTGGGTATCCCTTAAATATTTCTGGGCTTATAAACAATTTCAATTTTGGTGACTGATCATTAAGTAGATCATTGGTAACTGTCTGAGCTACTTTAGATGATGTTGATGAAGTATTTTCATCTACGGTGGAAACTTCTGTATTGTTAATATTTAAAATTTCTCTATCGGTAACAGAGCTGGACAGGAAATCGTCATCCGTAAAGACATTTCTGTCAAAAGGGTAAATTCCGGCCTTCTTGAAGCCTAATTTTATATTGGATGGAGTCATAGACCGTTCGAATGCTATTCCAACATAAGCAGCAATTTCGTAAATGGATATCGGATTACCCGGATGATGCAAAAGCCAAGAGTCAACTGCAGTATTATAATTCGCCTTAAATGGCGCAAATACTGATATGTCCAGTGGCTGCAGTCTATGACTACAATGTGGTGGAAGTGTGCCTGGAATGACTCCATTGTTCTTAGCCAAATTCAGAGTTTTAATCCCAAGGTGGCTCTCATGATTGTCCATGATTAAAATAGTGGGATTTTCTTTGGACGACCTAAAATGTTCCATAACAGACGGAAATAATTCGGAGTCCATCCAACCTGAAGTAGAAGCAAGTCCTAATGTTCCTGCCGGTGCCCCGTTTAACATATGATTTTTAAATTTTTTCTGGGGAACATTATTATTAGGGGCAGTGTATTACCAGTAGCACTTATTATGCAACATGTTGTAATCAAAACTTCTCGTTCTCCACTAGTATATTGACTTACTTGTTTGATACCTTTCGACGACAGATCTTTTTTTGGTTTTTGAACAGTTGTTGTTCCAGTTTCGTCTAGGCTATAAATCCGTGTACCATCAGAAAACTTCTCAGACCGACTATACGCTTTTTCAAGGTTATCAAAAAATAAATTTACATTGTGTTTGTTAAACGAAGTTGCTCTTGAAAAACTACATCCTTTTGGTTGACGTATGGTTAATTCTTTTGCATGTATTTTTAAAAAATCCCTGTAACCAGTCGATACCAGCAGATTTATTCTTACTCCAAGATAACGGAATGTTTTTTTTATTAATTTGGGCCATCTCATATGCCAAGACACGGGTATCTTTTGTAGTTTTCCCATAGCACATTTTCGAACATTTAATAATGTAATTGACTAAATCCTTCTCTTCCTCTTCATTAAAAACCAAGCAATGCTTATAATTGCTTTTCATTGAAACAATGTCATTGGGAATGGCTTTATTTTGGTCTTTTTTAACATACCTTTGCAACGTTTGAAACGATAAATTGTTTTCTTCTGCAGCTTTCCTAAGAGACAACTTAACTCTATTTATTCCTACTAAAACTTGCTGAACCGCTCTTTTCATATTTTCTTTTTTAAAGGTTCCTTTTTGGCTCTTGTTCGTCCTTTTGACATCTGCAAAGGTAAAACAATGTGCTAGCAGTAGTACACATTAGGTTATACACTATTATTCGAAACGGGCCACCATGAGACACTGTCTCAGTAGTACATTTAGGAAAAAATATTATTATTATACAGTAAAACTAAAGTTGTCTTTTAAGAGTTACATTTAAAAATTGAAAATTAGCTGAAAGGTCAATTTACAAATGCATATAACTGTCTTACCTTTAGGGTTTATAGATCACTCAAAAAAAACTTATCAAAACAATACATGAAAAAAAAATCGACCTCGCCACGTGCACTTTCCATAAAATCTAAAAGACGACTGATCATAGATAAACAGTTTATAGGGGTTAATGCGGGTTGGGTTGGGTTGGTTAATGGGTTTATAGGGGTTGCGACTGATCCAGCGGCGCGAAAAAATGTATATTCAGGTCATGCGCTTACAGAATAGTATATTATGCGACCGATAGATGGCTATCGCCTAAACGACTGGGAATATAAAGATGTCTCATCGTTGCCCATGTCTCATAGCGGCCCACCCTATCCTATTTGAGCCTGAGAGAAATTTATGCAATAAAGCTCTCTAAGCCTGTTGAGACTCAATTTTATAATCTACTCTTTATAGCTTTTGAGAAATAAACTTTTTTGGGTTTAACTGTTTCTCATTTTATCGCCCTCATCAATTCTTAGCTCGCTCAGAAGCCGGTAATTAAATTGTTTTGAGTCATTAACAAAATTTGTATAACAATATTCTTCGAGCCTTTTAAGGACCAATTTGTTAATCTACTTTCGATAATTTTTGAGAAATAACATTTTTTTAGGTTTTATTTAAATATTTGCTCAATCGCATTAAAATCATCGCTTGCTCAGAGGCTACTTATTAAATCTTTCTGAGTCCTAAAGTATAAACGAAATTTATACAATGAAGCTTTATGAACATTGTAAGATTGCTAATCTACTGCTTATAATTTTTGAGAAATTAAACTTGTTTGATGTTAACTATTATTAGTTAATCGTCCTCATTAGTTCTTAGCTGGCTCAGAAGCCGTTAATTAAATTGCCCTGAGTCATTAACAAAGTTTGTATAAACATATTTTTCGAATATTTTAAGACCCAACTTATTATTCTACTTTCAATAAATTGTGAAAAATTAACAACTGTCTAGGTTCTAATTAATTACTTGCTCAATCTCATTACATCCATCACTGGCAAATCGGCTGATAATCAAATCTTTTTGAGCCATAAGCGAAATTTATACAATAAAGTTTTCTGAGCCTATTGAGACTCAATTTTTTAATCTACTGCATATAGTTTTTGAGGAATTAAACTTTTTTAAAGTTAACTATTATCATTTTATCGTCCTCAATAATTCTTGGCTGGCTCACAAGCCGGTAATTAAATTGTTAATAAAATCATCGCTTACTCAGATGCTGCTCATTAAATCTTTCTGAGTCATGAACGAAATTTATACAATAAAGCTTTATGATCATTTTGAGATCCATATCAACTAATCTTCCTCTAGTGTAGGTGAACTGTTACCATTCTTCCTCAATTATTCTTGACTGGCTTAGAAACCGTTACTTAAATTGTTCAGAGTCATTTACAAAATTTGTATAAAAATATTTTCCGAGCCTTTTAAGACCCAATTTGTCAATCTACTTCTGACAATTTTTGATAAATAACAATTTCTTAGATTCTATTTATTTATTTACTTGCTAAAATTCCATTACATCTATCATTGGCTCAGAGGCTGTTCATTAAATCTTTCTGAGCCATGAAGGGAATTTATACAGTATAGTTTTCTGAGCACTATGAGACCCATTATTCTGATCTACTTCATATACTGGGTGACTCAATAAGAGTATTCCTAGGCCATATCTCGGGAATCGTTCGTCGTATGACTTAGGGCTAAGAAAAATAATAGGGCCAATCGGTTATGAAGAATCGCTGGAAAATTTTTTCAAGGTCTAAAAATTACTTTAAATTTCGAATAACAACTAAAAATTTTTTTTTCACATTATTAATGAGAACCACTCTATCCATTATTTTTGTTGAAAAAAAAATAGTTATTTAAAAAATAAAGATACTGGTGGGCGTTCCATTGTTTTTGCAATAACCTTCTTTAACAGATCTTAACAGTTTTACCGATTTTAATGAATTTTGTATCGTTGAAAAGAACATTCTTTGGACAATAATAGGCCTGTGATGGACCCCTTAAGAAATTATTGTTACCATTTCTTTAGGTTTGTTGTTTCCATTTTTTTTTATACAAAAATCAATCTATCACTGGATGTCAAATATAGGAAAGAGTGAATTTTGTATTAATATATATATTTTTTAATAATGAACGCCTTTAAAAAAAAATATGAGGGGTTCATCAATGGCACATTATGTGCCCATGTTGGCCCCTGTTGTAAATAAATATATAATTTTTTCTTATTAACTTCTTTTTTAAGCTTTAATAAAAAAAATAATTTGTGAGGTACAAAAATATACATATAAACTCAAAAAATTAAGTACATAATTCACAAATAAATGATTTGCAACGGTAACTAACACCCGCACACTCAATGTGGCACCACGATTTACATACTTGACAGCGAATCCACTTTTCTTTGCTACGTGAGTGAGAGAATAACTCGTTGCAGTAAATGCAACTGGCATCATATGTGTCTTCTTTACTTTTTTTAAGGAATTCCTCTAAGATAGACTCATCTTTGTCAGAACTGTCATTTTCAATGACAAGTTGCCGTTTTACTGCCCTACCTTGTTGTTTTCTTAGTTTCGTTTCCTTTTCAATAACTTTTTCTTTGAGTTCTTGAATTTCTGGAGTGGAATTTAAATGACCAGTTTTTGCACGAGTTTTGCATTTTCTTTTTTCAACGCCCCCAGGTACCGCTTGAGGTGGAGGTAAAATTTCTTTCAGTGACACATTTAAAACTGAAGATGAAGAGGTGTTAAGACCAGAAGTACTTGGTTGATTTTGAATGTCTAACTCGATGGTACTGAGTTGAGCCTCCAATGGAATATGCCTATCCGTTGCTAAAGCTGGTGCAAACTTCCAATCTTCAAAAATATCGGGATTAAAAGGATGAATTCCTGTCTTTTTAAATGAATTTATTGCGTTAGATGGAAAAAGGCTCGATTAAGAAGGCTTGCTATTTTATATTGTGTGACTGCCTTTCCTGGGTTTTGACGCAGCCATAATTGAATTTCCTGGTCAAAATAGGCGTGAAGAGGATCTTTCGTCCTCCGTCATCTAATGGTCCGACATCTAATGGTTGAACGTGATGGGAACAGTGCACCGGAAAACAAAATACTACAACCCCGTTTTCTTTAGAAAACTGTCTAGAGATGAGGCTTTTATGGCTACTGTGGCCATCTAAAAGTAAAAGAACCTTGTTCTCATTAGATGCTTTTGAATACCTTATAAAGTGCTTTAGCCATTTACAAAAAATTTCAGTGTTCATTCATCCTTTTTCTTGCACAAAAGCTATGCTACCAGCGGGAGCACTATTCATAAGCTCATCATTCATTCTTTGACGAGGATAAATAAGAGCAGGTGGAATATAAGTACCTATGGCATTCAGTGCGCACACTACAGTGACGTGTTGCCCCCGCTCTGCACTGCTGAGTGCCCAACTTGCTTGCGTCCTTTTGCAGCGTAAACTTTCCGACATTTCTTTTGGACTGTGGTCAAGCCTGACTCATCCATATTATATATGTTTTCCGGAAGAAAGTTAAACTGCTCTAGAGTATTAGATAGTGCTTGAAAATAGGCTTAAATATTTGGCTTGTTAAAAGCCTGGGCTCTGGCCAATGACGTGCTTTCTAGGCATCGCAAAGATATTCGTAGGTTACGTCTTAAAAATCCCCTAACCCACTTCCAACCTGCCATTTTTGTTTCCCGATTAAAATCATGTTTTATATTATTCCTCTCGGCTACTTCAAATACCATCCGTCGCAAATCTTTAGAAGTTAGTCCAAAAAATCGTTTTTCCATTTCAATAATATGTTCGGCAATCTCCTTTTCGATGGCTTTAGAGCTTTCGTCCTCCCAAATATCCTTTAGAACAGTCCCGCTTAGCCAAACGTCTTCTTAAAGTTGTCTTCGGTACATTGAAGGTTTTGGCTGCTAACTTAAAGCCCATATTGCTATTTCTTACATTCTCAATAGCCTGCCGCATGTCATCCTCATCCCACTGTTGCCTTTTTTTGGATGCCATATTTAAACCTAAATAGAAAAAAATATATTTATAGAATAATTAAATTTGTATATTGTTGCCAATGACGGACCTCTGGTCCATCATAAGACAATTTCAAGGGGTCCATCATAGGCTGTTTAGCACAAATCACATAAGAATTTAAAAAAATAAAACATTCTTTGCCATAACCTCAATTTTTTCCCGGTAGTTAAAACGAAACAGTTTTCCTAAACAGCACTGAGAAAAACAGATTCTATCAAATAATAAAACAAAAGTTATCTAACATTAGGTTAACCTACTTTGTTATATCAGTACTTGCCAATTCTAACTTTTCTGTTTATTTTCATAAAATCACTTTATATTTGCACGAGTACATATAAACAACTAAAGAAAAGCTTTAATCAACCTAACCAATGCGACGAAAATGTATTTTGCGCGGTAAATTTAAATATTTAACTAGTGGTCCATCATGGGCAGGGATCTCTCATAGGCATATTTCCCCTAATCGAGCAAAATATACTTAATTTAGTTGAATCCTTCTCCGGTAGGGTGCTAGTTTTGACAATGTTATTGGAATGATATGATATTTTTTGCCATATTTTATGCCATCATCATGTTTATGTTCTATTTAATTATTTGCCCAATCTCATGAAATTTATCGGTGGTTCAGAGGCTGTTGTTCATTAAATCTAACTGAGCCCGAAATGAAATTTGTAACAACACAAAGTTGTTTTAAGCATTTTGAGACAGAAGAGCAATAAGAAGTACATGCTTCGCATGGTTGTTAAAGAATTAAACATTTTTGAGGTTAACTGCTATTACTTGACTATTCTCATCACTTCTTAGCTGTCTCAGAAGCCGTTAATTAAGTTGTTTTGAGTCATTAACAAAATTTGTATAACAATATTCTCCGAGCCTTCTAAAACCCAATTTGTTAGCCTACTTTCGATAATTTTTGAAAATTTTAAATTTTTTAGATTTTATTCAATTATTTTATCAATTGCATTAAAATATTCGCTTGCTTAGATACTGCTCATTAAATCTTTTCGAGTCATGAACGAAATTTATACAATAAAGCTTTATGATCATTTTGAGCTCCATATTGCTTATCTACCCCTAGTGTAGATTAACTGTTATTTTTGACTGGTTCAGAAGCTTGGTACTTCTGACAATTTTTGAGAAATATTTCTGAGCATTTAAGGCCCAATTTGTTATTCTACTTCCGGTAATTTTTAATAAATTATCGATTGTTTAGGCTCTATTTGATTACTTGCTTAAACTCATTACATTCATTACTGGTTCAAAGGCTGCTTATTAAATCTTTCGAAGTTCTCTAAGTTTCTTAAGATTTAATTCGCTAATCTCAGCTTTACAGTTTTTTCAGAAATTAAACTTTTTCGAGGTTAACGGTTATTATTTGATCGTCCTCATTCGGTCAAATGGCATAACGGCAATAACGGAAATATTCCGTTAACTAAATCTTTCTGAGTTATTAACAAAGTTTGTATACAAATATTTTCTGAGCATTTCAAAATCTAATAATGTTAATCTACTTTCGATAAGTGTAAAAAAATTACGAATTTTTTACGTTCTATTTAATTACTTGCCTAATCTCATTTACTCCTTCATACACTTTTAAAAAAATTGAGTTTTTTTTTGCTGACCTACAATAACTTGATCAATATCCTCATTAGTTTCTGTGATGTTTTGTACTCTTTGTCCGCCCTTAAACTAAATATTAATTAAACATTTCATAACCCACTGATCTCGTACAACTTGATTAGCGACTCTCACGAGATGTGTACGTAAAAGTTAATAATACCCATTTAATGCCTTCGTAACGCAACAGGGCACGTTTCCAATGTATGCCGTGGCCGGGGTTTTCACCGTGCCATTGTGCAAAACCGTGCCAGCGAATTTCCAAAGTTAATTAGCGAGTTTATTACGAAAATCGCGATAGTTTAAGCACTTTTCCGACATCCCAAAAATCCCCTGTTAACAGTGTGGAAAATTCGAATTTTTTGCTCAAATGCAATATTTCCTGCCATGATAAACAACAAAATAGGGTCAGTTATATCCATTTTTTTAAGGTTTATGAGGAAGAGAAACAGGGTCAATATATACATATTTATACAGTGACCGCCTAAAGTTCCGCATAAATTCAATAAAAATTAGAGACATGATTTTTTGAGAAAACGCTCGGACCCGTCGATTTTTTATTTTAAATTGCGCATTATTTCACAAAAATTATTATATACAGGGTAGAACAAAGATATAATGTGATCGGTCATTTTTTTAAATGGAATGCTATATTTTTTATTGCATTTATAAAATATAGGCGAAATTCCAAGTAAGTTTCGTATAACACACCCTATCTCAAAACTCAACTATTTCCGAAATATTTACATTTAAATAACAAGAAACAAATAGCACGTCTATTTACAAATAAAGGTAAAATCGAGGATAAAAATAATGTTATAACACTGCCAATTGTTTCTATTTCCATCGTTGCACTTGTAAAGAATCTCCATTTTCGAATGTCACTGTCAGTTGGAAAATTAATAGTTTTTATCAGAATAAATTATGGCTAATTTAACGGAAACCCAACGAATTGAAATTTTGATGATGCTAGGGTACGGGGATCAAGTGCGCACGCAAAAAGAAGTAAGTGAACTGATTAATTCAAAATAACCAAACCATCCTATTTCTCAGTCAACAGTTAGTAGAATAGAGCACAAATTCATAACTTTAGGTCATGTTAGGGATTTACCAAGATCAGGTCGTCCAAAAATTTCTGAAGAAAAAAAATTAAATGTTCTGCTCTCCGTTGAAGAAAATCCAAACAATGCAACTTCACAAACTTCAGTTGATAATAATAGCCCGAACGTCAGTAAGACGCATCTTAAAAGCAAATGAATACCACCCTTATAAAATTAGACTAATACACGAATTAAATGAGGACGATTCTGATCGAAGAAACCAATTTTGCGAGCAAATGAACATTTGCAATGTTAACCGTCAGTTTGTTTTACGAGTTTTGTTATCGGATGAAGCAACTTTTTGTTTAAACGGTGTCGTAAATCGGCAAAATTGTCGGTATTGGTCGTGTCAAATCCACAGTGGACAACTGAGGCTCATACACAGTACCGTAAATCTATTAATGTTTGGACTGGTATCGTGGAAAATGAAGGAATAGGGTCATACTTTTTCGAACTTAACAGGACAACGCTATTTGAATTTTCTTCAAGAAAATCTTATCCTTACTTTGGCTGCCCTATACCCAGACGAACAAGACCCTGCTGTCCCGACAGATAATTTGTAGTTTCAGCAAGATGGATAGGACGAAGAGGGCCAATAGAGTGACCGGCCAGGTCACCAGACCTAAATGCCTGCCACTTTTTTCTATAAGGATACCTGAAAAGTAAAGTTTATATTGAGAAGCCAAACAACGTAAAAGATTTGAAAAATAGAATTAGATATGAAATTAGACGTATATCACCCGAAATAATTGTGTATTACATGAGTTTGTAAACCGTCTTGCTTTCTGCCAAGAAGTAAATGGGGATCAGTTTGAACGCTTGATTCATTAATAAGAGTTTTCACAGTTTATAAAATTTTATCCTCCATTTTATCTTAATTTATAAATAGACGTCCTACCTACTTGCTTTCTTATTGGTTAAATGTAAATATTTCTGAAACAGTTGAGTTTTGAGATAAGAAATTTAAAAAAATTACCTATGACGTCATATCTTTTTTTTGGTTCCACCCTGTATACAAAAATTTATGTAAAATAATACGCAACTGAAAATAAAAATCGACGGGTCCGAGCGTTTTCTCAAAAAATTATGTCTCTAATTTTTATCGAATTTATGCGGAACTTTAGGCGGTCACTGTATATACATATATATACAGTGCATTTTTTTATCTTGGGTCATAGGGTTTTACGTGTAACATTTTCAACCACATGTCAGAACCTGTTCTATTTAATCGATAGGATTGAAACTTAGAACAAGTGAAGTTTAAGTTAACAGACTTTATAAAAAATCCCATTATTTTGCAAAAAAATTTGCGAGAAACCTATTTAAAATACGTTTTTCTGATGAAAAAGTTTTTTCTGCACCTCGTAACCTTCATTACCTTTACACTTCAAAGCAGGTAGACAAATATCTGACAGTGACACAAAATAATTTCCTCAAAATCTCAAAAATATATTTTCAAAAGTCAACAATAAACAAATAAAACCTTTCAAATAAATTGTTCAAAGTGACCTCCAAATTGAGCCAAACAAAAGCCCAGACAGTTGTAGAAATGTCTTTTAACATTTAGGAGCTGCCGGGGAGTAATGGTACGTGAAGCCTCGATAATTCTATTACGAAGTTCTTCGATCTTGTTGGGTCTGCCTCTAACAATATCAAACACTTTCGATGATAGATAGCCCCAATAAAAGTTATCTAAAGGCGAAAGATCGGGGCTTCGCGCCGGCCATTTAGATGGCCCAAAACGTCCAATCCAGCGTCCTGGGAACGTGGCATTCAAAAACTCGGTAACAGTCGCTGCACTATGAGCGGGGACTCCATCATGTCGAAAAATTATCCTGCCATTTTGAACAGCGTTTCCTAATGCGGGAATGACCTGCACCTGAAATAATTCTAAATATTTTGCAGTATTCAGGGTACCCTTTATGAAAAATGGTCCAATTATTCGTTCTCCAAGAATTCCTGCCCACACGTTAAGTTTCTGTCTTGTTTGGGTATGCGTTTCCTGGATGACGTGAGGATTTTCTCGCGCCCATATTCGAGTATTTTGTTTGTTGACTGTACCATTTGTACAGAAGGTACTTTCGTCTGAAAATAGTATTTTGTTTGTAATTGTGGGGTCGTTGTTAATTCGTTCCATCCACTGTTCACAAAACTGCATTCTAAGAAAATAATCGAAAATAAAGAGTTCTTGAACATTTCTAACTTTAAAAGATTTGTATTTTTCTTTTCTGATTGCCTTATAGCAACTACTCCTACTTTTTCCGGTAACTTCAGCAAAGACTATTTGTTGGATTTTCTTCAACGGCCAAGCATACATCCATTTTAAATTCTTCGTCTACTACAGTTTCGGTTCTTTTTCGTTTTAAGTGAGAACTGGCAATGCATCCAATCGTAAATTTTTCATGAAACCATTGTACAGTTGATCTAGACGGGACGGGACGGTTAGGATAAGACACGGCAAAATTATCTACCACTTCTTGCGCCGACATTCCTCTAATGTAGTTTGAAACCATCTCAATACGTTCCTCCGTAGTGTAAATCGATATTTTAAAGAGTTTTTGAACATTTTCAATGGAGCAATTTAAAAATTATTTTGTGTCACTGTCAAATATTTGTCTACCTGCTTTAAAGTGTAAAGGTAATGAATGTGTTACGAGGTGCAGAAAAAGCAAACTTTTTCATCAGAAAAACGTATTTTAAATAGATTTCTCGCAAATTTTTTTGCAAAATAATGGGATTTTTTAAAGTCTGTTAACTTAAACTTGTTCCAAGTTTCAATCCTATCGATTAAATAGAACAGGTTCTATCATGGGGTTGAAAATATTACACGTAAAACCCTATGACCCGAGATAAAAAAAATGCACTGTATACAAGATTCCCCTTGAAACCTTTAGATACTTTTAAGTCGATTTTCTTCTCTGGACGTGTCAAATATGTCACTTTTCAGGTCAGTTATGGAAGTAAATATGTAAACCAATGTGTTTTCTGAGGTTCTCATATAATACACCCATCCCTTATTTCGATCGGACATAACCGTGGAAAATGGCCTCATATAACTGCCACTAACCACGTAAACGATAAGAGCGCTGTTATAAATAACCATAAATTTTAATATAAAGGAGCTGAAAAAGAGATTGCGTTCGTTTCGACTAAACCTTGACAGAAAGGATAACGAAATCATTGAAATTGAATGTCATAAGCCCTTTAAGAGACCCTCGGTCCTCTTTTAAGGAACGCTTTTGTAAGGTATGAAGATTTATTTAATTTTACCGACCTCAATGCGAAACAGCAGCAAAATCTCGGCAAATTGAAAACTAGGAAAAAAGAAATCGACCGATTTTAAAATTCGCATTCGACATCCGCCTACAGAAAGTGTAATATCGTGGCTCGGAGCCCAATATTAAATTTTTGATTTTTCGACTTATCCATTTTTAAAGGGAATAGGCCGATTGAAAAAGGATTCTCATCTTAATGAAAGGTTTAATATTGCATTTTTTTAATACTGAAATCACGACCTTAATAAATATACCTGGACTGATAAATGCCTAGAGCCACATTACCCAAAAATGACCACTGCCTGATGGCCGCCATTTTTATAGTGGTTGTGTCCTTTTGATGTTGGTCACTCTGAACATTTTTAGTGTTGCCAACAAAAAATATATTAAATAACGGTAATGAAGTTGACGACGCTGAACGTCTGACGTGTGAGTATAGCGGATTGCCTAGTTTTTGGCGATTTATAAACGACGCTTGGCTATATCGTCTGGAACAGGCGATGTATCTTTCTACTTATTTAATACGTGAATAATGTTTCACCATCTTTATTTAAAGGAAGATTTTTTTTAAAGGTTGTTTCTCAAAACCGAATTATTGTGAATTGTCTGTCTGTGTTGTTTTATTTTGATTTTTATAGATGGTTGTACCTATTAATGTGGAAACACTGTACATGGAAGGAAAGTAAAACTTGTAATAGTAAAAATAGAAGGAAAATACAAGTGTTTTTAACTGAATTTGTTAAGTATGATGCTCTGGCGTTAATTGGTTGGCTTATGGTGAAAAAGTGGGCCAAGACTCGTAAAAAAAGCATAATCAAAGAAGTGTCTGGGCAAAAGGATGGCTAATGAAGAGAAACAAATAGTCCCATATAAATCTCCTTTCCGAGTTAAAGGTTTGCCCTAAAGATTGGCGCAATTATTTGAGAATGGACGAGCAAAGCTATTTAAATTTAGTATCATTGGTTACCCCTTTGATTAAAAACAAAGATACAGTAATGCGACGAGCCATTTCCCCCTATGAAAGGCTTACAGCGACCTTGAGATTTTTGACTACTGGCAGAACGTACGAAGACCTCAAGTATTAAACAATAAGTTCTCCTCAGGCACTTGGTTACATAATACCAGAAACACAGGGATTTCTTAAAGGTAAGAAAGAACAATATATTACATATTATGAAGCTTTAATTTGTCAACATTAAACTTATTTAATAGCTATGTTTTTTTTATAATCGTTTCAATTATTAATGTTCTCCGCAAAATTCGAGATCAAATAGAAAAATGAACCTACGCTTTGATGGTCTCTGATAAATCATTATTTATGACTGATGATTGACGCTGGTTATTTTGTACACGTCCTAGGTCGGGGCTGGGCAAACTCGAATAACTTAACGGACTTTCTTGACATACTGATAAGGGTTGCAGATTAGTGTCTGGACGATAGTAACAGTCAAATTGACGTTGAATTGGCATATTTGTAGCCTCATCAACAAGTTTATGCGTCATAGTTAACTGACCCATTTCGGCTTGAAGCAAGGTATCATTCACTATTTTTTCAGCTATGAGCATTTGCTGTTTTGGAAGCCCTCGTAATTTTATAGCAATGGCCTTTGCAATAACGTCAAACCGGTCTTCTTTAAGTCGTGGCCTTTTGAAGTGATCTTTTACCGATTGCAATACCTCATTTTCCAAAACTTGTTGTTGTCATGTTTGAACCCTTCCTTTCATTCGTAACTGAGAGCGAGGTGTCGGTGCAGAACTTCCTGCGACTGGTTCAGATGATGTTTCTTCATAATTAGCAGAAGTACTTTGGGTTTCACTGTTTTGGGATGATTCGTTTTGCGATAATTCGTCTTAATGTTCCTGAAACAATTAAGGAAACACGTTTAACAATCGTACACTGTTTTTCGTCAGTTTAATGGAAACACGCATGCATATCTCCTCAATTATTGGGACTTTAAACAATTGCCGTTATTTTTGTCTCAAAAGGTGCCACCTCGCAACTATGGTTAACATAGTTGCGAGGTATGGTTAACATATTATAAAGATAATACTGTTCCATACATTATTATAGTTTATTTTTATTGTTTCAGTTCCCTCAGACTGAAGAAGAGTGGAAAAATATTGCAAATGATTTCGAAATAAAATGAAATTTTCCACACTGCGTTGGAGCTATGGATGGGAAACATATAACTATTATACCGCCTGCTGGCAGTGGCTCCGAATTCTATAACTACAAAGGAAGGCTTGGGAAGCTTTCAAAAGAAGAAGCTTCTTCTACAAAAGAAGGCTGGGAAGAAAGGCATGGTTCTACTCGCCATAGCTGACGCTAATTATCGATTCATATTCATCATTTCAGATGGCGGTGTTTTGAAGAATACCAAGTTTTTCGAAAAACTTTCCAATAATCGTCTTTCTATATCTCCAGCAGCTACAATTAGGAACTCAAATACAACTACGCCATATGTGTTTATAGCGAATGATGCTTTTCCTTTGAGAAAAGATATGATGAAACCTTTTAGGCAAGCTGACCTTATTTCACAGGCTCGGAGAATATATAACTATCGCTTGTCGCGAGCGAGACGCATTGTCGAAAATTTATTTGGAATATTGGTTGCAAGATTCCGAATATTTCACACGGCAATCAATGTGAAACCCAAAAACATTGAAGATGCCTGCTGTGTCCTGCACAATTATTTAATGAAAACTCGACCCAGCTGTTATGCCCCTTCGGAATGTTTCGATAGCGAAAATGCACATGAAGGTACAATTACTTCAGGATATGAGGCAAATAATGTATATGTATATGGCTTAAGCCTAAACAATCCAGGAGACATGGCTCGTGCGGCAAAAAAAGTGAGAGAAGATTTTATGAACTATTTTGCTAATGAAGGCCAAGTACCGTGGCAACTGAATTTCATTTAAAACTCTATAGGCATGTGTTGTGTGTTATTCAGTTAGATGCAATTATTAATTGCATTGTGGTGTATAAAGTCGGGTAATGTACACAATATCGAAATACCTACTTACCTATAAGTATTGTATCGAAAGACATATGGATTTTTTTGCTAGAATGTAGGTATATAAGTATTTCGATATTGTGAACATCACACCTTAAAGTCAGTAATTAGCGTAATATATGATTCTCAAAATATGACCATGATTTATGAACCCTTTTTTGAAAAACTTATCTGGGTGTTAATATCATCGTTGATATCATCATTATCGCCGTGTAAGTTTGAGCGGTTAGTTCGAGCAATATCTTGATCAGCTAGGAAACTAAATAAAAATACAATTTAGTAAGCATTTAACCAGAGAAACTATTTCGGTCGGTAGCGAGCTAAATAATAGTAATACTAATGCAGAAAAAGCTTACCTTAACATCCAAAAGTACCACAGCTTCGGCTTGTATACGTCATCACTTGACGCTCCTGACTTCAAAGAGTCTTTAAGTTTTTCATTTTCCTTTCTATAGGCACTTCCCAGGTTATTTATTTTTTTGATCACAGCATCTTTTGTAGCATTCGGCTCAATCTCTTTTAATTTCTCTGCCAATCTTGCATATCCCGCATTTTTTTTATTTCTGTCGTGGTATTCCTTGCACTTTGTTTGCTAAAGACAAGACTCGCTTTCATATATTTTAATAAAATCTTCTATAAATTGACGGCTCATAGTTTTGTAATCACACACGGTATTAATCTAGCAAAAACTAATCATATACTGATAAATTACCCTACGATACTCCACACATGCCGAGTTTGGCCTGTTCAGACAAGTCTGCGCAGTTATTCACGATGGTTTTTCGATCAGGATTTTGTGGACTGTACAGTCCGTCGGCAGCCTCAAGGTTTTCACCACAAACGTTGAGGAAAAACTCAAGGCTTGAACTGCGCAGTCCAAACCTTGAGGAAAAACTGTATGTGTGTGGCTGCCTAGAGGTGCAGGTATATTTTCGTCAATAATTTAATAAAAGGTAAGTGAACCATAATTGTAATTTATATTTAATTGTTATTCTTTATGGAAAAGTATACACATTTAGGCATATTTCTGTGTAAAAATGTTTAGTAATTTTTTAATCGAACAGGGAAAAAATATACCTAACCTCAAAATGTGCATTTGGGCAAGACGGGGTAGGGCAAAATGGGTACTACCCCATTTTACCCGCCCAATATAAAACAATAATAATAATTATTATTTTCAGATGGTGTACAAGCGCCATTCTGACCGAATGGTCCACGGACAGTATGTAGAATGCTGTAATAGCAGTATTAAATGCAAAATGGGGTACTACAGAGCATCTATCAGTTTTTAATGTGCCTCAATCTACATTAGAGCGCCACGTTAAAAAAGCTAGGGAAAATCCCGGGTATGTTGTTACTAAATCTTTAGGACGATTTAAGGCAATATTCACTCCTGAACAGGAACAAGAGCAAATTATTTAATGCACGTGGAAAAAAGATTGTTTGGTTTAACGATGACTGAATGCAGGCGTTTAGCATTTCAATTAGCTGCTCAATGAAATAGAGCTCAATGAACTTGATCATCCGTTTAATAAAGAAACTTGCCATGGCTGGGAAGGATTGGATGCAGAGTTTTTTGCGTCGACATCCAGAACTTTCAATCAGAACACCAGAAGCAACATCTGGAGCTCAAGCATTGGGGTTTAATAAAGTGGCTGTAGGTAATTTTTTTAACTTACTTATCGAAACTGTAGATAAATATCAACTGACAGCCGATAAAATCTATAATGTGGACGAAACCGGAGTGTCAGTTAATCCAAAGAGAATGTCTAAAATTATTGCCACTAAAGGGAAAAGACAAGTCGGAGCCTTGACGTCAGGGGAGAGGGGTGAGACCGTCACTGTTGAAATATGCTTTTCGGCCTTAGGATCATACATGCCTCCCATGTTTATATTTGGTAGAATAAAATGCAACAAGCTTTTATGGATAGAATTGTTCCTGGCGGTTGGGTAGAGCTAAATGATAGTGGGTGGATGGATAAAAATTTATTATTTATTTGGTTGAAAAAATTTGCCAAGCCCTCAAAAGACCGACCAATTCTGCTTCTTTTGGATGGACATTCATCCCACACAATAAACCTGGAAGTTATTAATTACGCCAGGGAACATGGAGTTATTTTGATCTGCTACCCTCCCCATTGCACCCATCGGCTCCAAGCCCTAGATAAAGCTTTAATGAAACTTTAAATAAAGCTTTAAATAACAAGACAAGTACAAGACAAGTATTTATTACGCTGAAGAAGTACGAAAATGGCTTAGAGCTAATCCTGGTCGTGTAGTTACCTTACAACAAATAACTAAATTATTTTGTGTAGCTTACCTCAGAGCAGCTACACCACTTACTGCCATTAATAGATTTTTAAAAACTGGAGTTTGGCCTGTTAATAAGGATGTTTTCACTGATGCAGACTTTTTGCCTTCCAAAACAACAAATATTGAACAAAATGAAAACTTACCACCTAAAAACAATAATAGTGAAACTATGAATGAAACACAACTATCGGAAATTATTTTGGTTAAAAAAAAAACTCCAGAACCAATTGATATTTCCAAATCAGGTACATCAAAAGATTCAGAGGTAAGCTTTAAGATTGTTAGTCCTGAGGGTATGGTATAATTCCAATCCTTTCAAGAGGAAAGACTGCTATTTTATCGTCTTCTCTTTAGAAAAACGAGCTAGAGGAAGCTGAGCAAAAAATAATAAAAATTCTAAAGGGAAAACTCTTGTGAAGAAAAACCTTGCACCATCACCAAAAAAGAAAAAAATTACTAAAGCCTCCACTATTCTGAAAAATAATGACTCAAGTGATAGTGAAGTTAGTGATGCGGAGTCCCTCTACTGTGGAGATTTTTACTCTTCGTCAACAGAAGGATGGATAGCATGCTCAATGTGTCACCACTGGACCCATAACTCATGCGCAGAATTTTAAGACGAAGATGACGAAGCCGTTTTAGTTTGTGAGTTATGCAAGTAAGGTCCAATCCCATTTTGCCCGACCGTGCGGGCAAAACAGGGCAATTAGCATTGTTTTGCTAAAATTACTGTAACAAAAAATTTGTATATTTTTTATTTTATTTTAAGCTCTTATAACTTAGGCATGATATGTAGAAATGATTTTTTCGTTCATTAAAGTTTCTGTGTCAATTAATACTAAAGTTATCTTTATTTGGAGACAAACTACCCCATTTTGCCCGCCTTTCCCCTAGTAGTAAAAATAGAAAGAAAATTTAAAATAGAAAAAAAAGCAAAAATTTAAATGAAGATCATCGTTTTCATGGTATTAGAATTTATACGATTCAAGTTTAAGTTTAAATTTATAAGATTCAAGATTATCAGAATATAAAAACAAATATCTTAAAGTGCATGCATCTATCCCAAGTTAATTGAAACTTTGTCTCCTTTTATGTGAGGACTTTCTTTCATACATTTTAACGAAATTCTTAAAAGAAAAACACGAAAAATCACAGATCTAACGTAACAATCTTAAATTCTTAACTAAATGTAACTTTCTATTTTGTATTTGTAAACATAAACACTTTGGTGGTAGATGTTGTCCACTTGCATCGCCCGGTTCAATACCACCACATAGGACTTAGGCGGCGTGAAGTGGTTCCATGGAACTCACGTTTCGCCGCCATGTCGATGTGTCCGGTTTCCAAAGGGGAAATGGAGAAGAAAAATAAATGCATGATGGCGCCCTCACGACCCAAAATTTCCGGAGGTAAACTCGCCACCCATTCGGATCTCCGGGCGGAGGCTGGTCGGGGGGTCCATCAGGCGGATCAAAAAGCCTAAAAATCAATTTCTGCAACATCAGAGGCCTAAACACCAATATTAAGGCAGTACACCAACACCTGAAATCAAATAAGCCTCACATTCTGGCATTGGCAGAAACAAAGGTGAAACCTTCAGCAACAAATGTTCACCTCATTTGTCCTGGATACGATCTACACACCCGATTTCGACTAAACTTTGGATTGGCAGTATTTGTCAAGAACGATTTGAGTTGCCAGTGGGAGGAAATGCTTGAACCTGCGGACTTCGACGTCATGTGGTTTAAAATAATAGCTAGTGGTGCCACGAAATTTATCTGCTGTATCTACAGACCCCCAAGCGACACCCAATATAGACGGCTCTTTTTGAACCTGGTTGATTGCATTAACCATCTGCAAACTGACTACCCAAGCGCAGAAATCATCGTCATGGGTGATTTTAAGGTTCACAATATCAACTGGCTGCGCTTCTGCAACAAGAACGACGAGAAGCTGAGCTATTTGCCACCATATGCACGCAGCTTGTGGAGGAACCTACCAGAATCCCCGATCGAGACGGCGAGTTCGCGAGTCTCCTAGATCTGGTCTTGGCTTCAGACCCTGACTCGTACACTGTATCAGTACATGCCCCCTAGGAACATCGGACCACAAATTGATAACAGTCTCTTGCCAGTTGGAGGTTAAAACGCAGGATCCTCCGATGCCGCGGAAGGTATGTCACTATAAATCAGCAGAGTGGAACCATCTTCGGGAATTTTATCGCTCATTCCCTTGGAAAGAAGTCTGCTTTAGAACCAATAACATCTCAGAATGTGCAAACCAAATTACAGAGACGATTTTGGCAGGAATGGAAGCTTATATCCCGTTTTCTACTAAATGCAGATCAAACAACAAGCAATGGTTCAACTTGAATTGCAAAAAGGCAGTAAACACTAAAAACGCAGCATATCGCAAATGGCGTCAACATCCTTCCATCGAAAATCGGAGGAACTTTTTAGCCTCCAGAAATAGCTGCAAGCGAATTATTGATGAATGCAAAGAGAGTCACAACAACAGGATCAAAAACAAACTGCTAAACTGCCCAAATGGAACAAGATCTTTCTGGTCGGTATCGAAAGCCGTTAGTCAAGGATTTGCTAAGTCGACCCTGCCACCCCTAACAGCAGATGATGGTTCTATCGCGGTAACAGCAAGGGAAAAAGCCAACTTACTGGGTAAACTCTTCGCGTCCAATTCTACTCTGCACTCGCAAGGCAAAACACCGTCATATTTGCCAAGGGTGAATTCATCGATGGGAGAAATTTCGTTTCCCCAACGAATTATAAATAAAATTCTTAAAAGCGTATACACCAACAAAGCTTCTGGACCCGATGAAATTCCACCCCTAATACTAAAACGTTGTGCAGACGAATTGACTCCTCCCTTATGTAGGCTGTTCACGGCATCGTATAAGCAGGGCCAATTTCCAACAAGCTGGAAAACTGCTCGAGTGCAGGCTGTACCCAAAAAGGGTAAGAAGTCGATGCCCTCCAATTACCGCCCGATTGCACTAGTTCCAGTAATATCGAAGATTATGGAGAAAGCAGTCAACCAACAACTGTTAAGATATCTGGAATCATGTGGACTAATCAGCGATCATCAATACGGCTTCCGAAAGCTCAGATCCACCGGCGATCACCTGGCTTACATCACACACTTGTGGACGGAGGCCATGGAGAAGCACGGCGAGTCCCGCTCAGTCACTCTTGACATTTCCAAGGCATTTGACAGAGTGTGGCATGACGGACTACTAACCAAGCTCTCCTCAATCGGCATACAAAACTCATTATTGAATTGGATCAAAAGTTTTCTTGAACAACGAACAATCCAAATAGCCGTCGATGGATACCTCTCCGACAAATTTAACATTAACGCTGGAGTCCCTCAAGGATGCATTCTATCCCTCACCCTTTTCTTGATATATATCAACGATTTGCTAGGAACCACTGTCAATAGTATCAATCCAATCTACAGCTTTGCGGACGATAGCACACTTATTTCCACATTTAAGTCCGCCAAACCAACGACAGCCGCAAGTTCTCAGAATCTTAGGCAGCAACAAGTAGCTTCAACCAACAACGATATTAGAGCAATCTTGGAGTGGGGCAGTAACAATCTGGTCAATTTTAACGCAAAAAAACGCAGGCTGCAGTATTTACGATGAAGACTAACCTTGGTGGCCCGGAGCTGGTTATGGCAGAGAGAACATTGCCAATGAAATCATGTTTACATCTTCTAGGAGTCGAGGTCACCAACAGTGTGTCCTGGCATGACCACGTTGCCGAGGTCGCCAGGGCGGCTTCCAAAAAACTCGGAGTGCTTTTCAAAACGAAAAAACTGTATACACCAGAACAGCTGCTGACTCTTTATAAGGCTCAAATACGCCCTTCCCTCGAGTATTGCTCGCATGTCTGGAGCTCTGCACCCAAGCATAGTTTAAACATTCTATACAGAAGAGAGCTATTCGTCTTATCGACAAACCAGAACTGACAAAGAGTCTGGATAGTCTGGAGCACAGGAGAAAGGTGACTGATCTCTGTTTATTCTACCGTTATTATCACGGTAAGTGCTCCTCTGAGCTGGCAGTCCTGATTTCACCCAGGGCTGTTCCGGCAAGAAGGACGCGACGGCAGTTGCGGCTCATCAACATCGAGTCCACCTGCCTACCCCAAGGACGTCGCTGTACCGGGACTCATTCATCTGGAGAACATCTTCTTTGTGGAGCGGGCTTCCACCTCACATATTTCCCGACGCATACAACCTACAGCGATTCAACATAAATGCCCACAAATATCTTCGCGCAAGCACCACTCCAAGAGTGATATAGGACTTTCCTCTTGAGCTTGTGTTTACCATAAAAAAAAAAATAAAAAAAAATAACCTCTCAAAAACCTTAATTGTTTTGTTGTCCTACAATTGGCACAACTGAAATTTGTCAGAGTGGCCAACATCGAAAGGACACAATCACGCAAAATGGCGGCCCCCTAGTAGAGGTCATTTAATTTTCATTAAATTGGCCGTCCAAGTATATTTGTTAATTTCGCGACTGAAATACCCTGGATTCGCTAATAAACGTAAGTGGCGCCATCTTTATTTTAACCTCAGAGATCGACACAAACTGTCCAACTTAAAAATTTCAATTGCCATACTTCATTTCGTCGAACTTGACGTTGACAGATGACAGTATTCGTATTTATCTATCAAAATTGCTGGCATCAGCCATCTTGATTTTAGGGATTTGTTCAAAAGTTAAAGGAACTGTCAGAGTTTATAGGGTGAGCCTGCGTAAGTTTGCCATTCTCTTAAAACGTCCCAACTATTTTTATGTTGCTATAAAAAAAGCTTAAAAGGGTTTTGAGTAATACGCAAACATTTAACCAAATAAATTTGTTATTTCAGTAAAATTAACACGAAAAAAGCTACGAAATACGATTGATTTGTTATGCGATAATGTCGGTTTGCACGCACGTCTCACAGTGGGGCCAAATGTCCAAAAACTGGCATTAATTTTAGGGATTCTTTTAGATGCCTTAATTATCATTAATTAGAGAAGGATTTAACAAAAAATCGGGTTAATAAATTTTATATTGCTTTTAAACATTTTTAATTGAATTAATTAAAAAAAAATATTGTATGAAAACATAAAATATTATTCTACAATTATTAAAGAAAAAAAACACAAAATCCAAATGATTTTATTCAGAACTATCATCTTTCACTATCGCTTATGAACGTATTAGATAACTGGATGTCTGGGGCCCTTACTAAGTCTAAAACTTCCTTTGGAAGATATCTTGAAATCTTTTTGGGAAGTTGCTTGTAGCTAGTCACAAGAGGATCCGAAGTTACAAGCATTAAATGAAAAATATCTTCATTAGACTCGCGGGATGTTTCAATATTGACATCAAAGCCACTTGATATTGTAATTAAAATCACATGCATTTTTTATTAGCTCTACAGCTACACCCGTAATCTGAGATGCAATATTTGCATTACCAAAAAACCTTCTTGCCGTATTTCCATCATTACTGTTGCTAAAACCAGGCTTAGGTCTATCAACAATTAATCCTAAATTATTTATAAATTCATTTTGAATACTTACTTTGTTTTTTGCCACAATATCTTTATCTTCCTTTCTTACTTGCCATTTTTTATGGGTAGTTTGTATCCAATATGCAAGAGGCATTCAAACAGTCTTATACAACAATGAAGCACTGATAACCGAAATTGTAAGGTGGATGGATCATATGGTCTTGGACTTTTTGTTAAGATTTCGATAGAATAAAGACCGAGCTAGAGCTAGCTCTGCATATGTAACAATGTTGAGTTGAAGTGTTGTGTTGTGTTTGTTAAGACATTACATATTTTACCGTCCACCATTGTAAAAACTAGTTTATGCGACACTTGAATGACCTGGTTCCTAAGTTTTACACGTTAGCACTAAAGTTGTTGAATCTCCAAATCTATTTGATCTTTTGTACAATACAAATGCAAAGCTCATTTGTTTCTTTGGCAAAAATTTGCGGGTTCTGCCAAATTATATTGCCATTCTTGCTGTCGAATTGACCATGTTTGTTGACCAAAAATGCTTGAATTATCTGCATCTGTGCCAATACATTTTTGTTTGTAGAATGTGTGACCGGAACTAACATCACATCCACACTTAGATCGTAAAAGCATTTCTTGAGTTTTGAATTGGAGAATTAAATCTTGCTGCAATTGCACCAAACGTTTAACAGAGAGCAGATGTTGCTGTAACAGTTATATTATTTAAGTAACAGGATTTCTTGACTGGTTGAACTGTTTTGTACGACGGGAATTTCTCTGGATCTTTTGCACGAATAACTTGATATTAGTGCCGTGTCAGTTTGGCTTCAACCATACTCGAAAGAGCTTCTCTCCAGACATCTTAGGTCATGGCGTGTATTTGATTAGAGCATTTCTGTAATCAGATGCGCATGTAGGTGAGTGAGTAACTTCTACAATGACTTTGGCAGCATATGCTCTTAAATTCATTTTCATGACAAATCCAAGCTGACATGTTGACACATTTCCAAAATTTTCACTTTTTAGTCATTTGCTTCGATTAGAGCGATCTTCAAAAGCTAGTTTTGGACGACGCGGCCGTTTTGCAGATATATTATTATGTTGGGTGAAATCAATTGAAGTTTCTAGCCATTCTTTATTATTTTTAAAGAACCGAGATTCAATTGCGATGTGCCTTACTCCACTTTTCCTTAAGACGAGATGTAAATTGAGACAGACTATGTTTAAGTTCGCCTATTTCTTCTTTAGGACCTAGGCTTAGGTTACCAAGACTTAGGTTAATTCTTTAAGGTGGCTTTTTAAAAAATTTAATTGCTTTAGTTTTTCCAAGCCACAAATTTTCATTAACTTATATAGGTTCAATCTGAATATATATATATATATATATTATTTGAATTTGATCCTGTAAGAAAAACAAATATTTCAGAATAGATACATCATTTCTTCAATCACTTTTTGTATGTGTAACGTATTTTAAAAATCGCAATTATTTTTAAACGGGCAAATAGGGCAACGGATGCTAATGAAGTTTAAAACTACATAAACTGTACTATCATCCTGCATAAAATCTTAATGTGGAACGGTTTGGAAATAGACTTTTCATGCTTAATACATCAAATTAATTACTACAAATAGTTAGTACATACCCGATGGTAACTTTTCCATTTTACAAATAATTTTAGGAGTACAGACCACAACATACAGGGTGTCCCAGCGAAAACGAAACAGAGGTATTTTTGGTATGAAAAAAATTTTTTTTTACAAAAATCTCGAACACGTCGATTTTATTTTCGAGGGGGACAACTTTTCCTTACCAAGGCACCCTCATACCAGTACAAAACCTCTTCGAGGGGGTGGGATCACCCCTAAAATCTTAAATAGAAAGAGGGGTCGTGTGATACCTTATTTTAAGGGTCTTTTAATTCTGAATATAACTGCCAAATTTGAAGTGGCTAAAATTTTTTATCCGGATATGACAGCTTGTCAAAATTGTAGAAACAGCGAAAATAAAAAAGGTATTTTGAACTCTGTTTTGGATAATATTTTTAAAAGAATAAGGAAGTCCTAATTTCAAAGGGGTCACTTATTAATTAAGAGGCCTCCCTAATACCTGGAACCCTTTACGAGGGGTTGAAAGCACCCCTTAAATCTTAAATAGAAAAAGGGGTCGTGTCATTCCTTATTTTGAAGGCCTTTTTACTCTGAACTTAAATGGTGACTTCTGAGTGACTGATGGATATTTTGTGGATATAAAAATAGTAAAAAATACAATCTTTACTGCCAGTAAAAGTGGAGAGATAAGAAATACCTACCCTTTTCCTTTTGTGTTTTTTAAATAAAACAAGTTTATTTAAATTACGTCAATTTATTAAATGTTCAAATTGTGCCCCGCCTACTTCCTTGCAGGAATACAGGTTTTGCTCAAAACGATGCCTGACGTTTTGTAGAACTTCAGGTGTTATCATCTGACACTCATTTATAATTCTCTGGCATAAGTCTTCTAGGGTGTCTGGTTGGGTAGCGTAAACTTTTGTTTTTAAATGCCCCCATAAAAAAATCTAATGGGGTTAAATCGGGTGACCTAGCTGGCCATTCCATAAAAGGTCCTCTCCTTCCAATCCAACGATCAGGAAATATCTCATCAAGATATTGCCTCACACCAGCAGCATAATGTGGAGGCGCTCCGTCTTGTTGGAAAATGACTTGATCATCATCAGAATGATTTCCGTCTTCCATTATTTCTACTATTCTTGGATATACGGCATTTTCCAAGAGATCTCGGTACATTTCTCCATTCAAATTTCCGGGCAGAAAAAACGGACCAACAATGGAGCCGCCCAAGATTCCCGCCCAAACATTTAACTTCTCAGGGAACTGGGTATGAACTTCACGAAACTGGCCCGGATTTGCATTTGACCAGTAGCGGCAGTTATGACGATTTACGTTGCCATTAAGAAAAAAAGTACATTCATCTGAAAAGCAAATGTTGTAAATAAGACGCGGATTAACAGTTATCATATCACTAAGCGATTCACAAAATTGCACTCGTCTGTCAAAATCGTCCTCATTCAGTTCTTGCACCAGATGAACTTTGTAAGCATGGAATTTATTATGCTTAAGTATCCTATGAACACTACTTTTGCTTACTCCTGTACTCGTCGCCAATTTTCTGACACTTATTCCTGGCTCGGCATGAAGTTGACCTAGGACAGTTATTTGCATTGCTTCATTGACAATAACAGCATTTTGAACCTCACGCTTTTTATTTAAGACACTGCCAGATTCCCTAAATTTAGCAACTATTTCTAGAACGTATTTTCTGTTGACTCGTTTTTCTGGATGAAGGTCATTAAATTCTTGTACCGTTCTATTGGCACAATTGTTATGCCGAAAGAAAAACTCTATCATCTCAACCCTCTCTGCAGTAGAATAAACCATTGCTAACAGTGTTTCAACACGTAAAAGACTGGGTAATAATTTAAAACTATTTAAATAAATGCTGCTTTATGAAAAAAGTACCAATGATATTTAGCAAGCTAAATAAATTCTTCAGATACTTGTGTTTGCATTTTATTTGGTATTTTGTTTTTATTTATGATATGCTGATAAGGTGTAATAACAATAATATTAACAATAATAATAAATTTTTAATCATGTTTTAATGATCCAATAAAAAAAATTGTAAGAAAGGGTTTCAGGCATAAAGGTTTATTTAAAGCATTTTTTCCAGAATTTTATTTGGCTTTCATATCCAGAAGAAATCCATCAGTCACTCAGAAGTCACCATTTAAATTTAAAGTGAAAACGCTTTCAACATAAGGTATACGATCCCTCTTTCTGTTTAAGATTTAAGGGGTGCTTTCAACCCCTCGTAAAGGATTCCAGGTATTAGGTGGCCTCTTAATTAATAAGTGACCCATTCAAAAATAGGATTTCCTTGTTCTTTTAAAAATATTATCCAAAAAAGAGTCCATAATACCTTTTTCATTTTCGCTGTTTCCGCAATTTTGACAAGCTGTTTTATCCAGAGAAATAATTTTAGCCACTTCAAATTTGGCAGTTATATTCAGAATTAAAAGACCTTTAAAATAAGGTTTCATACGACCCCTCTTTCCATTTAGGATTTTAGGGATGATTCCACCCCCTCGAAGGGGGTTGCTGGTATGAGGGTGCCTTGGTAAGGAAAAGTTGTTCCCCTCAAAAATAAAATCGACGTGTCCGAGATTTTTGAAAAAAAAATTTTTTTTCATACCGAAAATAGCTCTGTTTCGTTTTCGCTGGGACACCCTGTATAAAGCACCCAGCATAAACTCTCTCGGCGGCACCTTTGATCTGGCGGGCGAGATCCGAATCTACTATCTCTCTCCGATTCGGCGAAAAAGTTAGGAATGGACTAAGAAAATTTTTGTTATTAATACATTATGATAAAAGATGGCAGACAGAACCGTAGTAGGTAGCGGCATCGTTACGGGGATGGGGGAAGTGAGGCTTATTCAAAATTAAAACACGGTTCATTTCATTCATAAAATGCCTAAGGCGTATGCAATTTTTTGATTACGGAGCAGAATTAAATTTTTAAGTAAAATTACTTTTTTTGAGAACAATTTTATTGCTCTTGTGTAGGTATATTTAAAATGGGAAACTTCAAAAATATTTGTCTGAATTCCTTTCATTCGAATAAGTAATAAGAAGAATTGTTATACAGCTGTATATAATAGTTCTCAGCTATAAATTAAAATGTGGTTTTATTGTTAGGTAGATTAATTTTTATAGTATCAGTAGTTAGTAGGTAGGTTAAGTTAATATGGTAAGTGGTAAGTTGGGTTAAATTGGTTAAACCGTTATCAAGTATTACTCGGTTTAGTAAACATGATGGAACAAAAATAAAATTGGTAATGAATACATAGGAATATAATAAATAAAATTGTGCTAAATCTTTTAATGGATATACATAGGAAGGTAGGTAGGTACCTGTTTATTATTAATCAAAAAATTTTTACAAATTATGTAAGTATAAGAAGGACGTAATTATAATTGATATAATGATGTACATACATACATTATGTGGGTGGTATAGTTTATGTGAAGTCAGTTGGACCAGTATAAAAACTAAATTCCGTTAAATCGGTGCTTTTTTTTCGAATCATGGGAACGCTTTTTTTTTTTTTAACATAATCCGGCAAATTATTTCATGTGAATTTATTAAAATAAGTCCTGGCTTTTTGCATATTTAACCAATTGTAATTTATTAAATGGACTTCGTATGGACTATACCTATATTATAGATACATATATTCTTATTAACTAAAATAAGTACATAACACAATATATAATAATATTATTCAATACCTTATAAACTTATTGATGCCTCCATATTATTAATTTATTTTTGTTAATTTTTTTAAAATTGCCATTTTTCATTTTTAAAGTATAATAAATTCTTACTCTAAGATAAAGTCTAACAACAAATTCTTTAGGAAAATCTATACATGGATGGATAAAAAGTAATACATTTGTAAAGTCTAAAACCTTACTACAAATTTTGTCTTTTGTGCATATTTCTTCGAATTTTTCTTGAAATATTAGTTCAATCTTACATATAAAGTCAACAAATGTATCATTAGACATTTTTAAATTTCCAAAAGTGTCCCTATTTTTATTCTCATATGCCTTTAAAAAATAATAGTAAGAGGATTCATCAAGTTCTGTATGGTCTTTGCTAAATTGTAAGCAAGTATCACAAGAGTGAATTTTTAGTGCTTTATCTAAAAGATACCCACATACATATCTAATAAAATTTTTTTGCAACAACTTATTGTTTGAATACTCTAATTTATTAATTTCAACTATTTGTTTTAATGTAGTCTGTATTACATTTTCAGATGTAGAGGAATGATCTTTACAATCATCAAGCTTCAAAAGCAGTTGATCACAATCTGCTTCGCAGTTTTCCGCATATGAATGAAGTAAATTAACGTATTGTAACTTTCTAAAAGTTCGAAAAAACTGAATCGCCGTCGGATTAATACAATTACCATTTTCGCTTCGAATTTTTCCAAAATGGTTTTCAAGACAATCTTGATTTAATTTTTTTGTGAACAGATAATTATACCCTGCAGTATAACGAAGGCAATTGAACAAACTGATAGTACTGTTAATAGATATTTTAAAACTTTTTATAAATTTCACTTTTTTAATGACTTTAGCCTTTCTAGTTTTATCAACGACCTCAAGTTTGTCAAAGAATGCCAAGCAGCTCACCAAAAATTCGATCTGTAAGGGAAGGCCTTTAAAGGCAGCATTAAATTTTTGGACGGTGAAGTCTGGGATGAATTTAAAATATCGAAAAGTTTGTCTATTCTATTAATAAATTCTGCTGTTTCAACAGCTTCAGGAGAAAGGGAACCAAATGATATATAAAAACTCATGGCAACATACACAGAAAAACTGAATACTTGGGTGTCTAACTTAACTTTCATCTTTTGAAATGCTGTTGGGTATATATGGGAGTCGGTTAATTTATGCGCTGCTTTCACAGGAAATTTCTCATCTATTTCATAGAAATCTTTAATATATTGCCATGAAATTTTTTTTCCTTCAATGTAAAAGTCATGTCTTCTTAACATGTTTCTAAGTGCCTTTATAAGATGGGGTACATCAAAAATATAAAAGATATATTTATCATTAATGAAGAAACTAGTATTTTTGGGTGAAAAATTTAAAAACTTTCTGCTTAGGCTCATATTATTTGGTCCCATATCTGATGTTACTGCACAGACGCGTAAACCAATATCATTAAATTTTTGTACTGCTTCGGTCGATAAATTTCTTCAATTTCTTCAAAATTCAGCTGGGCAAGATGTGTGACAAAAAAAAAATGCGATAGGTTGTTTCCAATTATGGTACAGCCCTCTTAGCATAAATGCGCACACTGATAAACTTGGTTTAAATAGCTTTTCCCCTCCGTCCCCCATTGCCAAGCCAACTATATAAACTTGACATCGTTCATAAAACAGATTAGCTTTAATAGACATTTCATCAAAACTTAAAATACAATATTTATCTTTCTCCTCAAAACACTTAACTTTTTTTATTAATAAATCGTAAACCTCAGGGTTATCCAATCCGGGCTTTATTTTAACAGCTCTTACTTCTTTCAATAGTGTATTTGGTGATGGAAGGAAATATTTTTTGATAAAATATTTTTTATAAACACGAGGACCAGAAAAATATATCGATATGCATTCATGTTTAAAATTTTTATTATAGCGTCTTCCTTTTGGCTGTTTATTGCCTTGGGATACTTGCATATTGATTAAGTTAGCAGTCTCTACCGATTTACAAAACTTAAATGTCAAAGACATATATTCCTCCCGAGTTATAGTCTCTAATTTATTCCCTAAATTAGTTTCTAATCTCTGGACTTTATTTTTTTTTAATTTGTTTTCTGTTGTTAATATTTTAATACTTCCCCTAAATTTTCTTTTTCTTGGAGAGTCGAAAAATAGACTAGCTGATGTTTGGGTAGACGTTGGCGACGGTACGGGGGGGTATACCCGAAAAACCAAAAAACCCAAACTTTGGTGGTCGATATCTCGGCTTCTACTAACTTCTACGGTCTTTCTGATTCCAACGAGACCATCCGCAAGGTCGTAGCTCTGATAGTGGCTGAGATATCGCCTTTTTGGAGCCCATTTTTGGCCTCAAAAACGAGGTCGAAAAATGACTTCCCGAATTTTCAAAGTGCTGTCATTCAGTTAGTTCTGCTCGAATCTCGTTATAACCCGGTATTTTCGTAATGTAGGTGGTCTAAAGAAGACGCTGGTAAGGTTAGTTCGATTCCAAAAAAAAACAAAATTTTGTGAAAAAAATCAATACGGGGGGGGGGGGTATACCCGAAAAACGCAAAAAAAACAAATTTTGGAGGTCGATATCTCGGCTTCTAACTGTCCGATCTGGAAAATTTCAACAGTTTTGTCTTAGTTTTGTCTTTCTGAATCCAACGAGATCATTTGCAGGGTCGTAGCTCTGATAGTAGCTAAGATATTGCATTTTTGGAGCCCATTTTTGGCCTCAAAAACGAGGTCGAAAAATGACTTTTTCCGAATTTTCATAGTGCTGTCATTCAGTTAGTTCTGCTCGAATCTCGTTATAACATGGTATTTTCGTAATGTAGGTGGTCTAGAAAAGACGCTGGTATAGTTAGTTCGATTTCGAAAAAAATTTTTTTGGTGAGAAAAATCGATACGGGGGGGTATACCCGAAAAACCAAAAATCCCAAACTTTGGAGGTCGATATCTCGGCTTTTACCGGACTGATCTGGAAAATTCCAACGGTTTTGTCTTAGTTTCGTCTTTCTGAATCCAACGAGACCATCCGCAAGGTCGTAGCTCTGATAGTGGCTGAGATATCGCATTTTTGGAGCCCATTTTTGGCCTCAAAAACGAGGTCGAAAAATGACTTTTTCCCAATATTTAAAGTGCTGTCATTCAGTTAGTTCTGCTCGAATCTCGTTATAACCAGGTATTTTCGTAATGTAGGTGGTCTAAAGAAGACGCTGGTATAGTTAGTTCGATTTCAAAAAAAACAAAATTTTGTGAAAAAAATCGATACAGGGGGGTATACCCGAAAAACGAAAAAACCCAAACTTTGGAGGTCGATATCTCGGCTTCTACCGGACTGATCTGGAAAATTCCAACGGTTTTGTCTTAGTTTCGTCTTTCTGAATCCAACGAGACCATCCGCAAGGTCGTAGCTCTGATAGTGGCTGAGATATCGCATTTTTGGAGCCCATTTTTGGCCTCAAAAATGAGGTCAAAAAATGACTTTTTCCCAATTTTCAAAGTGCTGTCATTCAGTTAGTTCTGCTCGAATCTCGTTATAACCCGGTATTTTCGTAATGTAGGTGGTCTAAAGAAGACGCTGGTATAGTTAGTTCGATTTCGAAAAAAGAAATTTTTGGTGAGAAAAATCGATACGGGGGGGTATACCCGAAAAACGAAAAAACCCAAACTTTGGAGGTCGATATCTCGGCTTCTACCGGACCGATGTGGAAAATTCCAACGGTTTTGTCTTAGTTTCGTCTTTCTGAATCCAACGAGACCATTTGCAGGGTCGTAGCTCTGATAGTAGCTAAGATATTGCATTTTTGGAGCCCATTTTTGGCCTCAAAAACGAGGTCGAAAAATGACTTTTTCCCAATTATCAAAGTGCTGTCATTCAGTTAGTTCTGCTCGAATCTTGTTATAACCCGGTATTTTCGTAATGTAGGTGGTCTAAAGAAGACACTGGTATAGTTAGTTCGATTTAGAAAAAAACAAAATTTTGTGAAAAAAATCGATACGGGGGGGTATACCCGAAAATCGAAAAAACCCAAACTTTGGAGGTCGATATCTCGGCTTCTACCAGTCCGATCTGGAAAATTCCAACGGTTTTGTCTTAGTTTCGTCTTTCTAAATCCAACGAGACCATTTGCAGGGTCGTAGCTCTGATAGTAGCTAAGATATTGCATTTTTGGAGCCCATTTTTGGCCTCAAAAACGAGGTCGAAAAATGACTTTTTCCGAATTTTCATAGTGCTGTCATTCAGTTAGTTCTACTCGAATCTCGTTATAACATGGTATTTTCGTAATGTAGGTGGTCTAGAGAAGACGCTAGTATAGTTAGTTCGATTTCAAAAAAAAATTTTTTGGTGAGAAAAATCGATACGGGGAAGTATACCCGAAAAACGAAAAAACCCAAACTTTGGAGGTCGATATCTCGGCTTCTACCAGTCCGATCTGGAAAATTCCAACGGTTTTGTCTTAGTTTCGTCTTTCTAAATCCAACGAGACCATTTGCAGGGTCGTAGCTCTGATAGTAGCTAAGATATTGCATTTTTGGAGCCCATTTTTGGCCTCAAAAACGAGGTCGAAAAATGACTTTTTCCCAATTATCAAAGTGCTGTCAGTCAGTTAGTTCTGCTCAAATCTTGTTATAACCCGGTATTTTCGTAATGTAGGTGGTCTAAAGAAGACGCTGGTATAGTTAGTTCGATTTCAAAAAAAAAAAAATTTGTGAAAAAAATCGATACGGGGGGGTATACCCGAAAAACGAAAAATCCCAAACTTTGGAGGTCGATATCTCGGCTTCTACCAGTCCGATCTGGAAAATTCCAACGGTTTTGTCTTAGTTTCGTCTTTCTGAATCCAACAAGACCATCCGCAAGGTCGTAGCTCTGATAGTAGCTAAGATATTGCATTTTTGGAGCCCATTTTTGGCCTCAAAAACGAAGTCGAAAATGACTTTTTCCCAATTATCAAAGTGCTGTCAGTCAGTTAGTTCTGCTCAAATCTTGTTATAACCCGGTATTTTCGTAATGTAGGTGGTCTAAAGAAGACGCTGGTATAGTTAGTTCGATTTCAAACAAAAAAAAATTTGTGAAAAAAATCGATACGGGGGGGTATACCCAAAAAACGAAAAATCCCAAACTTTGGAGGTCGATATCTCGGCTTCTACCAGTTTTGGAGCCCATTTTTGGCCTCAAAAACGAGGTCGAAAAATGACTTTTTCCCAATATTTAAAGTGCTGTCATTCAGTTAGTTCTGCTCGAATCTCGTTATAACCCGGTATTTTCGTAATGTAGGTGGTCTAAAGAAGACGCTGGTATAGTTAGTTCGATTTAGAAAAAAACAAAATTTTGTGAAAAAAATCGATACGGGGGGGTATACCCGAAAAACGAAAAAACCCAAACTTTGGAGGTCGATATCTCGGCTTCTACCAGTCCGATCTGAAAAATTCCAACGGTTTTGTCTTAGTTTCGTCTTTCTAAATCCAACGAGACCATTTGCAGGGTCGTAGCTCTGATAGTAGCTAAGATATTGCATTTTTGGAGCCCATTTTTGGCCTCAAAAACGAGGTCGAAAAATGACTTTTTCCCAATTATCAAAGTGCTGTCATTCAGTTAGTTCTGCTCGAATCTCGTTATAACATGGTATTTTCGTAATGTAGGTGGTCTAGAGAAGACGCTGGTATAGTTAGTTCGATTTCGAAAAAAAATTTTTTGGTGAGAAAAATCGATACGGGGGGGTATACCCGAAAAACGAAAAATCCCAAACTTTGGAGGTCGATATCTCGGCTTCTACCAGTCCGATCTGAAAAATTCCAACGGTTTTATCTTAGTTTCGTCTTTCTAAATCCAACGAGACCATTTGCAGGGTCGTAGCTCTGATAGTAGCTAAGATATTGCATTTTTGGAGCCCATTTTTGGCCTCAAAAACGAGGTCGAAAAATGACTTTTTCCCAATTATCAAAGTGCTGTCATTCAGTTAGTTCTGCTCGAATCTCGTTATAACATGGTATTTTAGTAATGTAGGTGGTCTAGAGAAGACGCTGGTATAGTTAGTTCGATTTCGAAAAAAAATTTTTTGGTGAGAAAAATCGATACGGGGGGGGTATACCCGAAAAACGAAAAATCCCAAACTTTGGAGGTCGATATCTCGGCTTCTACCAGTCCGATCTGGAAAATTCCAACGGTTTTGTCTTAGTTTCGTCTTTCTGAATCCAACGAGACCATCCGCAAGGTCATAGCTAAGATAGTAGCTAAGATATTGCATTTTTGGAGCCCATTTTTGGCCTCAAAAACGAGGTCGAAAAATGACTTTTTCCCAATATTTAAAGTGCTGTCATTCAGTTAGTTCTGCTCGAATCTCGTTATAACCCGGTATTTTCGTAATGTAGGTGGTCTAAAGAAGACGCTGGTATAGTTAGTTCGATTTCAAAAAAAACAAAATTTTGTGAAAAAAATCGATACGGGGGGGTATACCCGAAAAACGAAAAAACCCAAACTTTGGAGGTCGGTATCTCGGCTTCTACCAGTCCGATCTGGAAAATTCCAACGGTTTTGTCTTAGTTTCGTCTTTCTGAATCCAACGAGACCATCCGCAAGGTCATAGCTAAGATAGTAGCTAAGATATTGCATTTTTGGAGCCCATTTTTGGCCTCAAAAACGAGGTCGAAAAATGACTTTTTCCCAATTATCAAAGTGCTGTCATTCAGTTAGTTCTGCTCGAATCTCGTTATAACATGGTATTTTCGTAATGTAGGTGGTCTAAAGAAGACGCTGGTATAGTTAGTTCGATTTTAAAAAAAACAAAATTTTGTGAAAAAAATCGATACGGGGGGGTATACCCGAAAAACGAAAAAACCCAAACTTTGGAGGTCGATATCTCGGCTTCTACGGGACCGATCTGGAAAATTCCAACGGTTTTGTCTTAGTTTCGTCTTTCTGAATCCAACAAGACCATCCGCAAGGTCGTAGCTCTGATAGTAGCTGAGATATCGCATTTTTGGAGCCCATTTTTGGCCTCAAAAACGAGGTCAAAAAATGACTTTTTCCCAATTTTCAAAGTGCTGTCATTCAGTTAGTTCAGCTCGAATCTCGTTATAACCCGGTATTTTCGTAATGTAGGTGGTCTAAAGAAGACGCTGGTATAGTTAGTTCGATTTCGAAAAAAAATTTTTTGGTGAGAAAAATCGATACGGGGGGGTATACCCGAAAAAGGAAAAATCCCAAATTTTGGAGGTCGATATCTCGGCTTCTACCAGTCCGATCTGGAAAATTCCAACGGTTTTGTCTTAGTTTCGTCTTTCTAAATCCAACGAGACCATTTGCAGGGTCGTAGCTCTGATAGTAGCTAAGATATTTCATTTTTGGAGCCCATTTTTGGCCTCAAAAACGAGGTCGAAAAATGACTTTTTCCCAATTATCAAAGTGCTGTCAGTCAGTTAGTTCTGCTCGAATCTTGTTATAACCCGGTATTTTCGTAATGTAGGTGGTCTAAAGAAGACGCTGGTATAGTTAGTTCGATTTCAAAAAAAACAAAATTTTGTGAAAAAAATCGATACGGGGGGGTATACCCGAAAAACGAAAAATCCCAAACTTTGGAGGTCGATATCTCGGCTTCTACCAGTCCGATCTGGAAAATTCCAACGGTTTTGTCTTAGTTTCGTCTTTCTAAATCTAACGAGACCATTTGCAGGGTCATAGCTCTGATAGTAGCTAAGATATTGCATTTTTGGAGCCCATTTTTGGCTTCAAAAACGAGGTCGAAAAATGACTTTTTCCGAATTTTCATAGTGCTGTGATTCAGTTAGTTCTGCTCGAATCTCGTTATAACATGGTATTTTAGTAATGTAGGTGGTCTAGAGAAGACGCTGGTATAGTTAGTTCGATTTCGAAAAAAAATTTTTTGGTGAGAAAAATCGATACGGGGGGGGTATACCCGAAAAACGAAAAATCCCAAACTTTGGAGGTCGATATCTCGGCTTCTACCAGTCCGATCTGGAAAATTTCAACGGTTTTGTCTTAGTTTTGTCTTTCTAAATCTAACGAGACCATTTGCAGGGTCGTAGCTCTGATAGTAGCTAAGATATTGCATTTTTGGAGCCCATTTTTGGCCTCAAAAACGAGGTCGAAAAATGACTTTTTCCCAATTATCAAAGTGCTGTCATTCAGTTAGTTCTGCTCGAATCTCGTTATAACATGGTATTTTCGTAATGTAGGTGGTCTAGAGAAGACGCTGGTATAGTTAGTTCGATTTCGAAAAAAAATTTTTTGGTGAGAAAAATCGATACGGGGGGGTATACCCGAAAAACGAAAAATCCCAAACTTTGGAGGTCGATATCTCGGCTTCTACCAGTCCGATCTGAAAAATTCCAACGGTTTTATCTTAGTTTCGTCTTTCTAAATCCAACGAGACCATTTGCAGGGTCGTAGCTCTGATAGTAGCTAAGATATTGCATTTTTGGAGCCCATTTTTGGCCTCAAAAACGAGGTCGAAAAATGACTTTTTCCCAATTATCAAAGTGCTGTCATTCAGTTAGTTCTGCTCGAATCTCGTTATAACATGGTATTTTAGTAATGTAGGTGGTCTAGAGAAGACGCTGGTATAGTTAGTTCGATTTCGAAAAAAAATTTTTTGGTGAGAAAAATCGATACGGGGGGGGTATACCCGAAAAACGAAAAATCCCAAACTTTGGAGGTCGATATCTCGGCTTCTACCAGTCCGATCTGGAAAATTCCAACGGTTTTGTCTTAGTTTCGTCTTTCTGAATCCAACGAGACCATCCGCAAGGTCATAGCTAAGATAGTAGCTAAGATATTGCATTTTTGGAGCCCATTTTTGGCCTCAAAAACGAGGTCGAAAAATGACTTTTTCCCAATATTTAAAGTGCTGTCATTCAGTTAGTTCTGCTCGAATCTCGTTATAACCCGGTATTTTCGTAATGTAGGTGGTCTAAAGAAGACGCTGGTATAGTTAGTTCGATTTCAAAAAAAACAAAATTTTGTGAAAAAAATCGATACGGGGGGGTATACCCGAAAAACGAAAAAACCCAAACTTTGGAGGTCGGTATCTCGGCTTCTACCAGTCCGATCTGGAAAATTCCAACGGTTTTGTCTTAGTTTCGTCTTTCTGAATCCAACGAGACCATCCGCAAGGTCATAGCTAAGATAGTAGCTAAGATATTGCATTTTTGGAGCCCATTTTTGGCCTCAAAAACGAGGTCGAAAAATGACTTTTTCCCAATTATCAAAGTGCTGTCATTCAGTTAGTTCTGCTCGAATCTCGTTATAACATGGTATTTTCGTAATGTAGGTGGTCTAAAGAAGACGCTGGTATAGTTAGTTCGATTTTAAAAAAAACAAAATTTTGTGAAAAAAATCGATACGGGGGGGTATACCCGAAAAACGAAAAAACCCAAACTTTGGAGGTCGATATCTCGGCTTCTACGGGACCGATCTGGAAAATTCCAACGGTTTTGTCTTAGTTTCGTCTTTCTGAATCCAACAAGACCATCCGCAAGGTCGTAGCTCTGATAGTAGCTGAGATATCGCATTTTTGGAGCCCATTTTTGGCCTCAAAAACGAGGTCAAAAAATGACTTTTTCCCAATTTTCAAAGTGCTGTCATTCAGTTAGTTCAGCTCGAATCTCGTTATAACCCGGTATTTTCGTAATGTAGGTGGTCTAAAGAAGACGCTGGTATAGTTAGTTCGATTTCGAAAAAAAATTTTTTGGTGAGAAAAATCGATACGGGGGGGTATACCCGAAAAAGGAAAAATCCCAAATTTTGGAGGTCGATATCTCGGCTTCTACCAGTCCGATCTGGAAAATTCCAACGGTTTTGTCTTAGTTTCGTCTTTCTAAATCCAACGAGACCATTTGCAGGGTCGTAGCTCTGATAGTAGCTAAGATATTTCATTTTTGGAGCCCATTTTTGGCCTCAAAAACGAGGTCGAAAAATGACTTTTTCCCAATTATCAAAGTGCTGTCAGTCAGTTAGTTCTGCTCGAATCTTGTTATAACCCGGTATTTTCGTAATGTAGGTGGTCTAAAGAAGACGCTGGTATAGTTAGTTCGATTTCAAAAAAAACAAAATTTTGTGAAAAAAATCGATACGGGGGGGTATACCCGAAAAACGAAAAATCCCAAACTTTGGAGGTCGATATCTCGGCTTCTACCAGTCCGATCTGGAAAATTCCAACGGTTTTGTCTTAGTTTCGTCTTTCTAAATCTAACGAGACCATTTGCAGGGTCATAGCTCTGATAGTAGCTAAGATATTGCATTTTTGGAGCCCATTTTTGGCTTCAAAAACGAGGTCGAAAAATGACTTTTTCCGAATTTTCATAGTGCTGTGATTCAGTTAGTTCTGCTCGAATCTCGTTATAACATGGTATTTTAGTAATGTAGGTGGTCTAGAGAAGACGCTGGTATAGTTAGTTCGATTTCGAAAAAAAATTTTTTGGTGAGAAAAATCGATACGGAGGGGTATACCCGAAAAAACGAAAAATCCCAAATTTTGGAGGTCGATATCTCGGCTTCTACCAGTCCGATCTGGAAAATTCCAACGGTTTTGTCTTAGTTTCGTCTTTCTGAATCCAACGAGACTATCCGCAAGGTCGTAGCTCTAATAGTGGCTGAGATATCGCATTTTTGGAGCCCATTTTTGGCCTCAAAAATGAGGTCAAAAAATGACTTTTTCCCAATTTTCAAAGTGCTGTCAGTCAGTTAGTTCTGCTCGAATCTTGTTATAAACCGGTATTTTCGTAATGTAGGTGGTCTAAAGAAGACGCTGGTAAAGTTAGTTCGATTTCAAAAAAAAACAAAATTTTGTGAAAAAAATCGATACGGGGGGGTATACCCGAAAAACGAAAAAACCCAAACTTTGGAGGTCGATATCTCGGCTTCTACCGGACCGATCTGGAAAATTCCAACAGTTTTGTCTTAGTTTCGTCTTTCTGAATCCAACGAGACTATCCGCAAGGTCGTAGCTCTAATAGTGGCTGAGATATCGCATTTTTGGAGCCCATTTTTGGCCTCAAAAACGAGGTCAAAAAATGACTTTTTCCCAATTTTCAAAGTGCTGTCATTCAGTTAGTTCTGCTCGAATCTCGTTATAACCCGGTATTTTCGTAATGTAGGTGGTCTAAAGAAGACGCTGGTATAGTTAGTTCGATTTCGAAAAAAGAAATTTTTGGTGAGAAAAATCGATACGGGGGGGTATACCCGAAAAACGAAAAAACCCAAACTTTGGAGGTCGATATCTCGGCTTCTACCGGACCGATGTGGAAAATTCCAACGGTTTTGTCTTAGTTTCGTCTTTCTGAATCCAACGAGACCATTTGCAGGGTCGTAGCTCTGATAGTAGCTAAGATATTGCATTTTTGGAGCCCATTTTTGGCCTCAAAAACGAGGTCGAAAAATGACTTTTTCCCAATTATCAAAGTGCTGTCATTCAGTTAGTTCTGCTCGAATCTCGTTATAACATGGTATTTTAGTAATGTAGGTGGTCTAGAGAAGACGCTGGTATAGTTAGTTCGATTTCGAAAAAAAATTTTTTGGTGAGAAAAATCGATACGGGGGGGGTATACCCGAAAAACGAAAAATCCCAAACTTTGGAGGTCGATATCTCGGCTTCTACCAGTCCGATCTGGAAAATTCCAACGGTTTTGTCTTAGTTTCGTCTTTCTGAATCCAACGAGACCATCCGCAAGGTCATAGCTAAGATAGTAGCTAAGATATTGCATTTTTGGAGCCCATTTTTGGCCTCAAAAACGAGGTCGAAAAATGACTTTTTCCCAATATTTAAAGTGCTGTCATTCAGTTAGTTCTGCTCGAATCTCGTTATAACCCGGTATTTTCGTAATGTAGGTGGTCTAAAGAAGACGCTGGTATAGTTAGTTCGATTTCAAAAAAAACAAAATTTTGTGAAAAAAATCGATACGGGGGGGTATACCCGAAAAACGAAAAAACCCAAACTTTGGAGGTCGGTATCTCGGCTTCTACCAGTCCGATCTGGAAAATTCCAACGGTTTTGTCTTAGTTTCGTCTTTCTGAATCCAACGAGACCATCCGCAAGGTCATAGCTAAGATAGTAGCTAAGATATTGCATTTTTGGAGCCCATTTTTGGCCTCAAAAACGAGGTCGAAAAATGACTTTTTCCCAATTATCAAAGTGCTGTCATTCAGTTAGTTCTGCTCGAATCTCGTTATAACATGGTATTTTCGTAATGTAGGTGGTCTAAAGAAGACGCTGGTATAGTTAGTTCGATTTTAAAAAAAACAAAATTTTGTGAAAAAAATCGATACGGGGGGGTATACCCGAAAAACGAAAAAACCCAAACTTTGGAGGTCGATATCTCGGCTTCTACGGGACCGATCTGGAAAATTCCAACGGTTTTGTCTTAGTTTCGTCTTTCTGAATCCAACAAGACCATCCGCAAGGTCGTAGCTCTGATAGTAGCTGAGATATCGCATTTTTGGAGCCCATTTTTGGCCTCAAAAACGAGGTCAAAAAATGACTTTTTCCCAATTTTCAAAGTGCTGTCATTCAGTTAGTTCAGCTCGAATCTCGTTATAACCCGGTATTTTCGTAATGTAGGTGGTCTAAAGAAGACGCTGGTATAGTTAGTTCGATTTCGAAAAAAAATTTTTTGGTGAGAAAAATCGATACGGGGGGGTATACCCGAAAAAGGAAAAATCCCAAATTTTGGAGGTCGATATCTCGGCTTCTACCAGTCCGATCTGGAAAATTCCAACGGTTTTGTCTTAGTTTCGTCTTTCTAAATCCAACGAGACCATTTGCAGGGTCGTAGCTCTGATAGTAGCTAAGATATTTCATTTTTGGAGCCCATTTTTGGCCTCAAAAACGAGGTCGAAAAATGACTTTTTCCCAATTATCAAAGTGCTGTCAGTCAGTTAGTTCTGCTCGAATCTTGTTATAACCCGGTATTTTCGTAATGTAGGTGGTCTAAAGAAGACGCTGGTATAGTTAGTTCGATTTCAAAAAAAACAAAATTTTGTGAAAAAAATCGATACGGGGGGGTATACCCGAAAAACGAAAAATCCCAAACTTTGGAGGTCGATATCTCGGCTTCTACCAGTCCGATCTGGAAAATTCCAACGGTTTTGTCTTAGTTTCGTCTTTCTAAATCTAACGAGACCATTTGCAGGGTCATAGCTCTGATAGTAGCTAAGATATTGCATTTTTGGAGCCCATTTTTGGCTTCAAAAACGAGGTCGAAAAATGACTTTTTCCGAATTTTCATAGTGCTGTGATTCAGTTAGTTCTGCTCGAATCTCGTTATAACATGGTATTTTAGTAATGTAGGTGGTCTAGAGAAGACGCTGGTATAGTTAGTTCGATTTCGAAAAAAAATTTTTTGGTGAGAAAAATCGATACGGAGGGGTATACCCGAAAAACGAAAAATCCCAAATTTTGGAGGTCGATATCTCGGCTTCTACCAGTCCGATCTGGAAAATTCCAACGGTTTTGTCTTAGTTTCGTCTTTCTGAATCCAACGAGACTATCCGCAAGGTCGTAGCTCTAATAGTGGCTGAGATATCGCATTTTTGGAGCCCATTTTTGGCCTCAAAAATGAGGTCAAAAAATGACTTTTTCCCAATTTTCAAAGTGCTGTCAGTCAGTTAGTTCTGCTCGAATCTTGTTATAAACCGGTATTTTCGTAATGTAGGTGGTCTAAAGAAGACGCTGGTAAAGTTAGTTCGATTTCAAAAAAAAACAAAATTTTGTGAAAAAAATCGATACGGGGGGGTATACCCGAAAAACGAAAAAACCCAAACTTTGGAGGTCGATATCTCGGCTTCTACCGGACCGATCTGGAAAATTCCAACAGTTTTGTCTTAGTTTCGTCTTTCTGAATCCAACGAGACTATCCGCAAGGTCGTAGCTCTAATAGTGGCTGAGATATCGCATTTTTGGAGCCCATTTTTGGCCTCAAAAACGAGGTCAAAAAATGACTTTTTCCCAATTTTCAAAGTGCTGTCATTCAGTTAGTTCTGCTCGAATCTCGTTATAACCCGGTATTTTCGTAATGTAGGTGGTCTAAAGAAGACGCTGGTATAGTTAGTTCGATTTCGAAAAAAGAAATTTTTGGTGAGAAAAATCGATACGGGGGGGTATACCCGAAAAACGAAAAAACCCAAACTTTGGAGGTCGATATCTCGGCTTCTACCGGACCGATGTGGAAAATTCCAACGGTTTTGTCTTAGTTTCGTCTTTCTGAATCCAACGAGACCATTTGCAGGGTCGTAGCTCTGATAGTAGCTAAGATATTGCATTTTTGGAGCCCATTTTTGGCCTCAAAAACGAGGTCGAAAAATGACTTTTTCCCAATTATCAAAGTGCTGTCAGTCAGTTAGTTCTGCTCGAATCTTGTTATAACCCGGAATTTTCGTAATGTAGGTGGTCTAAAGAAGACGCTGGTATAGTTAGTTCGATTTCGAAAAAAAAAATTTTTGGTGAGAAAAATCGATACGGGGGGGTATACCCGTAAAACGAAAAAACCCAAACTTTGGAGGTCGATATCTCGGCTTCTACCGGACCGATCTGGAAAATTCCAACGGTTTTGTCTTAGTTTCATCTTTCTGAATCCAACAAGACCATCCGCAAGGTCGTAGCTCTAATAGTGGCTGAGATATCGCATTTTTGGAGCCCATTTTTGGCCTCAAAAACGAGGTCAAAAAATGACTTTTTCCCAATTTTCAAAGTGCTGTCATTCAGTTAGTTCTGCTCGAATCTCGTTATAACCCGGTATTTTCGTAATGTAGGTGGTCTAAAGAAGACGCTGGTATAGTTAGTTCGATTTCGAAAAAAAAAATTTTTGGTGAGAAAAATCGATACGGGGTGGTACACCCGAAAAACGAAAAAACCCAAACTTTGGAGGTCGATATCTCGGCTTCTACCGGACCGATCTGGAAAATTCCAACGGTTTTGTCTTAGTTTCATCTTTCTGAATCCAACAAGACCATCCGCAAGGTCGTAGCTCTGATAGTGGCTGAGATATCGCATTTTTGGAGCCCATTTTTGGCCTCAAAAACGAGGTCGAAAAATGACTTTTTCCCAATATTTAAAGTGCTGTCATTCAGTTAGTTCTGCTCGAATCTTGTTATAACCCGGTATTTTCGTAATGTAGGTGGTCTAAAGAAGACGCTGGTATAGTTAGTTCGATTTCAAAAAAAAACAAAATTTTGTGAATAAAATCGATACGGGGGGGTATACCCGAAAAACGAAAAAACCCAAACTTTGGAGGTCGATATCTCGGCTTCTACCAGTCCGATCTGGAAAATTCCGACGGTTTTGTCTTAGTTTCGTCTTTCTGAATCCAACAAGACCATCCGCAAGGTCGTAGCTCTGATAGTAGCTAAGATATTGCATTTTTGGAGCCCATTTTTGGCCTCAAAAACGAGGTCGAAAAATGACTTTTTCCGAATCTTCATAGTGCTGTGATTCAGTTAGTTCTGCTCGAATCTCGTTATAACATGGTATTTTAGTAATGTAGGTGGTCTAGAGAAGACGCTGGTATAGTTAGTTCGATTTCGAAAAAAAATTTTTTGGTGAGAAAAATCGATACGGAGGGGTATACCCGAAAAACGAAAAATCCCAAATTTTGGAGGTCGATATCTCGGTTTCTACCAGTCCGATCTGGAACATTCCAACGGTTTTGTCTTAGTTTCGTCTTTCTAAATCCAACGAGACCATTTGCAGGGTCGTAGCTCTGATAGTAGCTAAGATATTGCATTTTTGGAGCCCATTTTTGGCCTCAAAAACGAGGTCGAAAAATGACTTTTTCCCAATTGTCAAAGTGCTGTCATTCAGTTAGTTCTGCTCGAATCTCGTTATAACATGGTATTTTTGTGATGTAGGTGGTCTAGAGAAGACGCTGGTATAGTTAGTTCGATTTCGAAATAAAATTTTTTGGTGAGAAAAATTGGTTAGGGGGGGTATACCCGAAAAACGAAAAATCCCAAACTTTGGAGGTCGATATCTCGGCTTCTACCAGTCCGATCTGGAAAATATCAACGGTTTTGTCTTAGTTTCGTCTTTCTAAATCCAACGAGACCATTTGCAGGGTCGTAGCTCTAATAGTGGCTAAGATATCGCATTTTTGGAGCCCATTTTTGGCCTCAAAAATGAGGTCAAAAAATGACTTTTTCCCAATTTTCAAAGTGCTGTCATTCAGTTAGTTCTGCTCGAATCTCGTTATAACCCGGTATTTTCGTAATGTCGGTGGTCTAAAGAAGACGCTGGTATAGTTAGTTCGATTTCAAAAAAAACAAAATTTTGTGAAAAAAATCGATACGGGGGGGTATACCCGAAAAACGAAAAAACCCAAATTTTGGAGGTCGATATCTCGGCTTCTACCAGTCCGATCTGGAAAATTCCAACGGTTTTGTCTTAGTTTCGTCTTTCTAAATCCAACGAGACCATTTGCAGGGTCGTAGCTCTGATAGTAGCTAAGATATTGCATTTTTGGAGCCCATTTTTGGCCTCAAAAACGAGGTCGAAAAATGACTTTTTCCCAATTATCAAAGTGCTGTCATTCAGTTAGTTCTGCTCGAATCTCGTTATAACATGGTATTTTCGTAATGTAGGTGGTCTAGAGAAGACGCTGGTATAGTTAGTTCGATTTCGAAAAAAAATTTTTTTGTGAGAAAAATCGATACGGGGGGGTATACCCGAAAAACGAAAAATCCCAAACTTTGGAGGTCGATATCTCGGCTTCTACTGGTCCGATCTGGAAAATTCCAACGGTTTTGTCTTAGTTTCGTCTTTCTGAATCCAACGAGACCATTTGCAGGGTCGTAGCTCTGATAGTAGCTAAGATATTTCATTTTTGGAGCCCATTTTTGGCCTCAAAAACGAGGTCGAAAAATGACTTTTTCCCAATTATCAAAGTGCTGTCAGTCAGTTAGTTCTGCTCGAATCTTGTTATAACCCGGTATTTTCGTAATGTAGGTGGTCTAAAGAAGACGCTGGTATAGTTAGTTCGATTTCAAAAAAAAACAAAATTTTGTGAAAAAAATCGATACGGGGGGGTATACCCGAAAAAACGAAAAATCCCAAACTTTGGAGGTCGATATCTCGGCTTCTACCAGTCCGATCTGGAAAATTCCGACGGTTTTTTCTTAGTTTCGTCTTTCTGAATCCAACAAGACCATCCGCAAGGTCGTAGCTCTGATAGTAGCTAAGATATTTCATTTTTGGAGCCCATTTTTGGCCTTAAAAACGAGGTCGAAAAATGACTTTTTCCCAATTATCAAAGTGCTGTCAGTCAGTTAGTTCTGCTCGAATCTTGTTATAACCCGGTATTTTCGTAATGTAGGTGGTCTAAAGAAGACGCTGGTATAGTTAGTTCGATTTCAAAAAAAACAAAATTTTGTGAAAAAAATCGATACGGGGGGGTATACCCGAAAAACGAAAAATCCCAAACTTTGGAGGTCGATATCTCGGCTTCTACCAGTCCGATCTGGAAAATTTCAACGGTTTTGTCTTAGTTTCGTCTTTCTAAATCTAACGAGACCATTTGCAGGGTCGTAGCTCTGATAGTAGCTAAGATATTGCATTTTTGGAGCCCATTTTTGGCCTCAAAAACGAGGTCGAAAAATGACTTTTTCCGAATCTTCATAGTGCTGTGATTCAGTTAGTTCTGCTCGAATCAAGTTATAACATGGTATTTTAGTAATGTAGGTGGTCTAGAGAAGACGCTGGTATAGTTAGTTCGATTTCGAAAAAAAATTTTTTGGTGAGAAAAATCGATACGGAGGGGTATACCCGAAAAACGAAAAATCCCAAATTTTGGAGGTCGATATCTCGGCTTCTACCAGTCCGATCTGGAAAATTCCAACGGTTTTGTCTTAGTTTCGTCTTTCTGAATCCAACGAGACTATCCGCAAGGTCGTAGCTCTAATAGTGGCTGAGATATCGCATTTTTGGAGCCCATTTTTGGCCTCAAAAATGAGGTCAAAAAATGACTTTTTCCCAATTTTCAAAGTGCTGTCAGTCAGTTAGTTCTGCTCGAATCTTGTTATAAACCGGTATTTTCGTAATGTAGGTGGTCTAAAGAAGACGCTGGTATAGTTAGTTCGATTTCGATAAAAGAAATTTTTGGTGAGAAAAATCGATACGGGGGGGTATACCCGAAAAACGAAAAAACCCAAACTTTGGAGGTCGATATCTCGGCTTCTACGGGACCGATCTGGAAAATTCCAACGGTTTTGTCTTAGTTTCGTTTTTCTGAATCCAACAAGAGCATCCGCAAGGTCGTAGCTCTGATAGTAGCTGAGATATCGCATTTTTGGAGCCAATTTTTGGCCTCAAAAACGAGGTCGAAAAATGACTTTTTCCCAATATTTAAAGTGCTGTCATTCAGTTAGTTCTGCTCGAATCTCGTTATAACCCGGTATTTTCGTAATATAGGTGGTCTAAAGAAGACGCTGGTATAGTTAGTTCGATTTCAAAAAAAACAAAATTTTGTGAAAAAAATCGATACGGGGGGGTATACCCGAAAAACGAAAAAACCCAAACTTTGGAGGTCGGTATCTCGGCTTCTACCAGTCCGATCTGGAAAATTCCAACGGTTTTGTCTTAGTTTCGTCTTTCTGAATCCAACGAGACTATCCGCAAGGTCGTAGCTCTAATAGTGGCTGAGATATCGCATTTTTGGAGCCCATTTTTGGCCTCAAAAACGAGGTCAAAAAATGACTTTTTCCCAATTTTCAAAGTGCTGTCATTCAGTTAGTTCTGCTCGAATCTCGTTATAACCCGGTATTTTCGTAATGTAGGTGGTCTAAAGAAGACGCTGGTATAGTTAGTTCGATTTCGATAAAAGAAATTTTTGGTGAGAAAAATCGATACGGGGGGTATACCCGAAAAACGAAAAAACCCAAACTTTGGAGGTCGATATCTCGGCTTCTACCTGTCCGATCTGGAAAATTCCAACGGTTTTGTCTTAGTTTCGTCTTTCTAAATCCAACGAGACCATTTGCAGGGTCGTAGCTCTGATAGTAGCTAAGATATTGCATTTTTGGAGCCCATTTTTGGCCTCAAAAACGAGGTCGAAAAATGACTTTTTCCCAATTATCAAAGTGCTGTCAGTCAGTTAGTTCTGCTCGAATCTTGTTATAAGCCGGTATTTTCGTAATGTAGGTGGTCTAAAGAAGATGCTGGTATAGTTAGTTCGATTTAAAAAAAAAACAAAATTTTGTGAAAAAAATCGATACGGGGGGGTATACCCGAAAAACGAAAAAACCCAAACTTTGGAGGTCGGTATCTCGGCTTCTACCAGTCCGATCTGGAAAATTCCAACGGTTTTGTCTTAGTTTCGTCTTTCTGAATCCAACAAGACCATCCGCAAGGTCGTAGCTCTGATAGTAGCTAAGATATTGCATTTTTGGAGCCCATTTTTGGCCTCAAAAACGAGGTCGAAAAATGACTTTTTCCGAATTTTCATAGTGCTGTCATTCAGTTAGTTCTGCTCGAATCTCGTTATAACATGGTATTTTCGTAATGTAGGTGGTCTAGAGAAGACGCTGGTATAGTTAGTTCGATTTCGAAAAAAAATTTTTTGGTGAGAAAAATCGATACGGGGGGGTATACCCGAAAAACGAAAAAACCCAAATTTTGGAGGTCGATATCTCGGCTTCTACGGGACCGATCTGGAAAATTCCAACGGTTTTGTCTTAGTTTCGTCTTTCTGAATCCAAGAAGACCATCCGCAAGGTCGTAGCTCTGATAGTAGCTGAGATATCGCATTTTTGGAGCCCATTTTTGGCCTCAAAAACGAGGTCAAAAAATGACTTCTTCCCAATTTTCAAAGTGCTGTCATTCAGTTAGTTCTGCTCGAATCTCGTTATAACCCGGTATTTTCGTAATGTAGGTGGTCTAAAGAAGACGCTGGTATAGTTAGTTCGATTTCGATAAAAGAAATTTTTGGTGAGAAAAATCGATACGGGGGGGTATACCCGAAAAACGAAAAAACCCAAACTTTGGAGGTCGATATCTCGGCTTCTACCAGTCCGATCTGGAAAATTCCAACGGTTTTGTCTTAGTTTCGTCTTTCTGAATCCAACAAGAGCATCCGCAAGGTCGTAGCTCTGATAGTAGCTGAGATATCGCATTTTTGGAGCCAATTTTTGGCCTCAAAAACGAGGTCGAAAAATGACTTTTTCCCAATATTTAAAGTGCTGTCATTCAGTTAGTTCTGCTCGAATCTCGTTATAACCCGGTATTTTCGTAATGTAGGTGGTCTAAAGAAGACGCTGGTATAGTTATTTCGATTTCAAAAAAAACAAAATTTTGTGAAAAAAATCGATACGGGGGGGTATACCCGAAAAACGAAAAAACCCAAACTTTGGAGGTCGATATCTCGGCTTCTACCGGACCGATCTGGAAAATTCCAACGGTTTTGTCTTAGTTTCATCTTTCTGAATCCAACAAGACCATCCGCAAGGTCGTAGCTCTGATAGTGGCTGAGATATCGCATTTTTGGAGCCCATTTTTGGCCTCAAAAACGAGGTCAAAAAATGACTTTTTCCCAATTTTCAAAGTGCTGTCATTCAGTTAGTTCTGCTCGAATCTCGTTATAACCCGGTATTTTCGTAATGTAGGTGGTCTAAAGAAGACGCTGGTATAGTTAGTTCGATTTCGAAAAAAAAAATTTTTGGTGAGAAAAATCGGTACGGGGGGGTATACCCGAAAAACGAAAAAACCCAAACTTTGGAGGTCGATATCTCGGCTTCTACCAGTCCGATCTGGAAAATTCCAACGGTTTTGTCTTAGTTTCATCTTTCTGAATCCAACAAGACCATCCGCAAGGTCGTAGCTCTGATAGTAGCTGAGATTTCGCATTTTTGGAGCCCATTTTTGGCCTCAAAAACGAGGTCGAAAGATGACTTTTTCCCAATATTTAAAGTGCTGTCATTCAGTTAGTTCTGCTCGAATCTCGTTATAACCCGGTATTTTCGTAATGTAGGTGGTCTAAAGAAGACGCTGGTATAGTTAGTTCGATTTCAAAAAAAACAAAATTTTGTGAAAAAAATCGATACGGGGGGGTATACCCGAAAAACGAAAAAACCCAAACTTTGGAGGTCGGTATCTCGGCTTCTACCAGTCCGATCTGGAAAATTCCAACGGTTTTGTCTTAGTTTCGTCTTTCTGAATCCTACAAGACCATCCGCAAGGTCGTAGCTCTGATAGTGGCTGAGATATCGCATTTTTGGAGCCCATTTTTGGCCTCAAAAACGAGGTCAAAAAAAGAATTTTTTCCCAATTTTCAAAGTGCTGTCATTCAGTTAGTTCTGCTCGAATCTCGTTATAACCCGGTATTTTCGTAATGTAGGTGGTCTAAAGAAGACGCTGGTATAGTTAGTTCGATTTCGATAAAAGAAATTTTTGGTGAGAAAAATCGATACAGGGGGGTATACCCGAAAAACGAAAAAACCCAAACTTTGGAGGTCGATATCTCGGCTTCTACCAGTCCGATCTGGAAAATTCCAACGGTTTTGTCTTAGTTTCGTCTTTCTGAATCCAACAAGAGCATCCGCAAGATCGTAGCTCTGATAGTAGCTGAGATATCGCATTTTTGGAGCCAATTTTTGGCCTCAAAAACGAGGTCGAAAAATGACTTTTTCCCAATATTTAAAGTGCTGTCATTCAGTTAGTTCTGCTCGAATCTCGTTATAACCCGGTATTTTCGTAATGTAGGTGGTCTAAAGAAGACGCTGGTATAGTTATTTCGATTTCAAAAAAAACAAAATTTTGTGAAAAAAATCGATACGGGGGGGTATACCCGAAAAACGAAAAAACCCAAACTTTGGAGGTCGATATCTCGGCTTCTACCGGACCGATCTGGAAAATTCCAACGGTTTTGTCTTAGTTTCATCTTTCTGAATCCAACAAGACCATCCGCAAGGTCGTAGCTCTGATAGTGGCTGAGATATCGCATTTTTGGAGCCCATTTTTGGCCTCAAAAACGAGGTCAAAAAATGACTTTTTCCCAATTTTCAAAGTGCTGTCATTCAGTTAGTTCTGCTCGAATCTCGTTATAACCCGGTATTTTCGTAATGTAGGTGGTCTAAAGAAGACGCTGGTATAGTTAGTTCGATTTCGAAAAAAAAAATTTTTGGTGAGAAAAATCGGTACGGGGGGGTATACCCGAAAAACGAAAAAACCCAAACTTTGGAGGTCGATATCTCGGCTTCTACCAGTCCGATCTGGAAAATTCCAACGGTTTTGTCTTAGTTTCGTCTTTCTGAATCCTACAAGACCATCCGCAAGGTCGTAGCTCTGATAGTAGCTGAGATTTCGCATTTTTGGAGCCCATTTTTGGCCTCAAAAACGAGGTCGAAAGATGACTTTTTCCCAATATTTAAAGTGCTGTCATTCAGTTAGTTCTGCTCGAATCTCGTTATAACCCGGTATTTTCGTAATGTAGGTGGTCTAAAGAAGACGCTGGTATAGTTAGTTCGATTTCAAAAAAAACAAAATTTTGTGAAAAAAATCGATACGGGGGGGTATACCCGAAAAACGAAAAAACCCAAACTTTGGAGGTCGGTATCTCGGCTTCTACCAGTCCGATCTGGAAAATTCCAACGGTTTTGTCTTAGTTTCGTCTTTCTGAATCCTACAAGACCATCCGCAAGGTCGTAGCTCTGATAGTGGCTGAGATATCGCATTTTTGGAGCCCATTTTTGGCCTCAAAAACGAGGTCAAAAAAAGAATTTTTTCCCAATTTTCAAAGTGCTGTCATTCAGTTAGTTCTGCTCGAATCTCGTTATAACCCGGTATTTTCGTAATGTAGGTGGTCTAAAGAAGACGCTGGTATAGTTAGTTCGATTTCGATAAAAGAAATTTTTGGTGAGAAAAATCGATACAGGGGGGTATACCCGAAAAACGAAAAAACCCAAACTTTGGAGGTCGATATCTCGGCTTCTACCAGTCCGATCTGGAAAATTCCAACGGTTTTGTCTTAGTTTCGTCTTTCTGAATCCAACAAGAGCATCCGCAAGGTCGTAGCTCTGATAGTAGCTGAGATATCGCATTTTTGGAGCCAATTTTTGGCCTCAAAAACGAGGTCGAAAAATGACTTTTTCCCAATATTTAAAGTGCTGTCATTCAGTTAGTTCTGCTCGAATCTCGTTATAACCCGGTATTTTCGTAATGTGCCTCAAAAACGAGGTCGAAAAATGACTTTTTCCCAATTTTCAAAGTGCTGAAAAAAATCGATACGGGGGGGTATACCCGAAAAACGAAAAAACCCAGACTTTGGAGGTCGATATCTCGGCTTCTACCGGACCGATCTGGAAAATTCCAACGGTTTTGTCTTAGTTTCGTCTTTCTGAATCCAACAAGGCCATCCGCAAGATCGTAGCTCTGATAGTGGCTGAGATATCGCATTTTTGGAGCCTATTTTTGGCCTCAAAAACGAGGTCGAAAAATGACTTTTTTCCGAATTTTCAAAGTGCTGTCATTCAGTTAGTTCTGCTCGAATCTCGTTATAACATTGTATTTTCGTAATGTAGATGGTCTAAAGAAGACGCTGATATAGTTAATTCGATTTAAAAAAAAACAAAATTTTGTGAAAAAAATCGATACGGGGGGGGGTATACCCTAAAAACGAAAAAACCCAAACTTTGGAGGTCCAGGTATGTTAATATTCATTTCTCTATGCACTAAACTTATTGAAATTACCCCGAACTGACGCTAATGCAGCCTTTTCCGTCAAAAGGCAAGATTTATAGCCTGCGCGACCCGATCGGCGCAAACCGTTCCCGCCAAGAGAGTTGTGAAGCTGTATGTTATTGTATGCTGTGTACACACTGTGGAATATACTAGTAACGAAATGTCTTATGCGACAGGCCGGAGTTTTAAACACAAATTGCTCTTATCAAAAAGTAAAAATGTCTATATTGCTTTATTACACAATGTATCAATGTCGAATAACCAAAAATAGTATTGTCGGGAATGTTTATTCAATAAATAAGATACATGGTGCCCTGTGTGTTTTTATTTTTTCAATTGTTTCCAAGTATTGAGATATTTGCCCCACTATGGCATCTGTGGAATTTTAGAATAACTGAATAAAACAATACAACAATAATATAACAATAAAATAGCTCTTTAATTATTTAAGTCGAAACTAGAACCTACAGAGTATTTGCCGAAATGAATTAACACAATATATTTAAAACAATTCCATAAAATAATAAATACAAACTTTAACATACTTACAAATATCACATTATATTATCACCTAATTTAAACAAAAAGACCATAAAGAATATGCTACCTAGGAGGGCAAACAGGACATGTACTCCATTACTGAGTAAGGCTCTATGCTACTGAGGTATTGAAATACTTGTGTTTTAAAGGTTTTTAACTGCCTTTCCTTAAATACAGTTTGGAAGTTTATTGAAAAATTTTACACATACAAGTGACTTCTTTGTGTTAAAGACAGTTTATGTGGTGGGACATTTAAATTGAGGCTTCTTGTGTTGTGTTCATGTTTAGGTAACAAATGGGCAAAGAGATAAAAGTTTTAAACAAAACATGATACTTTCAAATATGTAAATAACTGAGAAGTTAAGAATGTTCAGTTGTTTAAATTTGCCCCGACACGATTCTTTTGGTGCCATTTCCAAAATAACCCAAACTGTTTTTTTTTTGGACTGTGAAGGCCATATAACTATCATATCAACCACCCCATCTTAAAAAATCACCCCATATCTCAAAATAGAATAAAAGTTGGTTGGCATAGTATATACTGGTGGTGCGTCGCTGAGCGGAACATAGAAAATCCCATGTAAATTTTAAGGGGGTCAATTATTGGCTTCCCTGTACATTTTACAGAAAAAATGTAAGATAACTTTTTGTCGAGACCAATCTGGCAAACCCTTGTGCAAAGTTTCAAAAAAGTTTAATAAGCGAATCTTGAATTATTCAATTAAATATAATTGCAAAATTAGCAAATTCTCGGTTCAGGTAAAACCAGACAGCAGCCACCAGCAAACAATTTGTTATAAGGCTTTGTCAAATCTGACGTACAGCCGAATACAAGAAATCTTTTTTTTTTTCGTTTTATCAATCTCACAACCATACATTCAAAGTAAGACACGTTAACATTACTTTTCTATCTAAACTTTTATTTAATATAACGATAAAGTTATATTAAATATTTATATATTTTTTTTTTCGTCGATTGAAAAATTCATGCTTGTTTTCAAATATCGACCGTCACTGATTTACTGACACTTTTCCTCACGTCAGTGACAATATTCATTTTACTGGTGCCCGTTTGGTTTTACCTGAACCGAATATTTGCTAATTTTGCAATTACATTTAATTGAATAATTCAAGATTCGCTTATTAAAGTTTTTTGAAACCTTGCCCAAGTGTTTGCAAGATTGGTCTCTTCAAAAAGTTATCTTACATTTTGTCTATAAAATGTACAGGGAAGCCAATAATTGACCTCCTTAAAATTTACATGGGTTTTTTTTATGTTCCACTCGGCGATGCACCGTATATATGTACAGTGTGACCCATTTGTTTCCGGGTCAACCTGATAAAAAGTTTATTTTTGGTGCGATTTTGCTCGGTTTTTTTTTATGTTAGGTCCAGAAAAACTACATCATTATAACAAAAAAAAATTCTGCCATGCAAATTCCAAGGCCTACTAATGCCAGTTTTTAAGGGCCAAATTTTAAGAAACCATGCTAGGCATTTTTTTAGCAAAAAATTGTGCACACTACTGGATTCAGCATCCCCCAAAACGGCCTTATGCCAAATTTCACCAAAAAATTAATATTTTTTGGAATTGAAATTTGATTTATTTATTTTTTTTATTTTTTTGATTAATTAAAGAAATTATGCATTTATTTACATTTAAAAATGTGTAGATAGCCATGAAAAAAAAAAATTGAACAAAGATAATACAAGCAAATAACAATTCGAAACTAAATACAAATAAAATAAAAACAACAAACAATTAAAAATTAACCGTCACTAAATTTTTGAAATTTCTACTAATCCACCATTGTTTTCTATGCATTTTACATTCCTTTTGCCTACATTTAAAATAACTTTTCGGACTTGCTCTGGAGTAATTTCTGAACAAACCTGGATTATTCTGACTTGTAGATCTTCTAAATTTTGAGGTCTTGATTTGTACACTTTTTCTTTAAGTAAGCCCCAGAGAAAAAAATCGAGTGGCGTTAAGTCAGAGGATCTCGGTGGCCACTCAACGAAAGGACTGTTTCGTCCTATCCAACAGTTTTCAAAATGTTGATTTAACTAGTCTCTTACTAAACGAGCATTATGGACAGGACAACCATCTAATTGAAACTTCAAATTAAGGTGATATCTTAAGGGTAAATTCTTCTAATGCATTCAAAAATTCATTCTCAAGAAAATTCAAAAAATTGATTGTATTCAAATTACCATTAAAGAAAAAAGGGCCAATAATTTTGTCGCTTAGTATTCCACACCAAACGTTAATTTTTTGCGAATACTGTCTCCTTGCATTTATTATAAATTCTGGATTCTGCACGGACCAGTGGCAGCAATTTTGACTGGAGACTACGCCATTTGTGGTAAAAGTGGCTTCATCGCTAAAAAGGATTTCATCTAGAAAGTTTCTGTTGTTTAAATATTCTCCCTGAAGCCAATAGCAAAACTCTAATCTTCTTGCCTGGTCACCATCCTCTAAGATGTGCAAAAATTTTGGCTTAAATGCTTTTATGTTATTTTTTTGCAAACATCTTCTTATACTTTCTCTGGGGATGTTAAGGACCAAACTAGCCGTTCTGACACTACTTCGAGGATTGCCGTTAAAATATTCCAAAATGTAATTTTCATTTCTTCTGAGCCCACGCCGTCTATTATGTCTATTTTTAAGTAGATTTTTCGAAACAGATCCTGTTTGATTGAAAATTTTATTAACACGTTTCACATTACTTAGACTTACTGGTCTATCAGGATGCCTAATATTAAATTCTCTGGCAGCTTCTCTCATCGAACGCGTGTTACCACCAACAAGACGAACAATTTCAATTTTTTCAAAGAATCTTGAATTATTCAATTAAATGTAATTGCAAAATTAACAAATATTCGGTTCAGGTAAAACCAAACGGGCACCAGTAAAATGAATATTGTCACTGACGTGAGGAAAAGTGTCAATAAATCAGTGACAGTCGATATTTGAAAACAAGTATGAATTATTCAATCGACGAAAAAATAGGCATAATTAAGTGGCATTATGTGGGAAACAGTTTTAGAGCAGTATCTGAAATGTTTTCAGTTTATTTCCCCACCAAGCCCATTCCGTCCATTTCAACTGTTAAACGTATTGTCAATAAGTTCGAGTCCAAAGGTACCGTAATAAATGTTCAACTCAGGATATCGAAAATAGAGCCGAAGAAAGAGAGAACAGAGATCTTAATATTCTACTGTGTGTGTGGAGAAAAACAAGATGGTTAGTACGAGGGTGCTTGGGCAAGAGGTAAATAAACATCATACAACGGTATTGCGCACTTTAAAAAAACACAAATATTATTCGTATAAGTTCGAAAAACATCAAGAGCTGCAGGAAGGAGATGAAGAGCGAAGAATGGCATTTTGTTTTGACATGATGGAAAGACCAAATAATGATAGGAATTTTTTAAGAAATATTTGTTTTACCGATGAATGTACATTTACCCTCAATAATGAACCAAATGTTCACAATTACCGGTATTGGAGCCAAGAAAATGAACATGGCTTTGTTCATACTCGGACACAATATCCCCAAAAAACATATTCGTGGGAATTATCGGACACCATATCATTGGACCCTTTTTTATGGACTATAACCTAACAGCTGAAACCTATTTGGACTTCAATATCAAAATATCAACTTTGGATTTCAAAATCAAATTGGACCCGCCTTGGAAGAAGTTGTTCAGGAAGATCTAATGATCTGGTACCAAATGGATGATTGCCCGGCCCATAATGCCTGTATGGTTAGAAAGTGCTTGGAAAATGCTTTTAACGGCAATATTATTGGTCCACGGTACCGGATACTTTGACCAGCCAGGTGACCTGATCTTTCACCGAATGACTTCTTTTTGTAGGGTCATTTATAAATGTGTAAAATTTGAGAATCTAAACCAGTTACAAAACGCTATTTCGTTAGAATGTAATAAAATTTCCCAATATCAACTTAGTAACGTTAGAAATAAATTTTATGATCGGTTAGGATATTGTTTAGCTGTTAATGGGGGGTTGTTTGAACATTTCATTAATTGATGTTTTTATGTAAATCTTTATTATTTTAAAAAAAGTTATTGTATTTTATTTTATTTTTCTACACTTAGTAAAATATTGAGAGTTTTGTTTTCTCTTTTTTCGGATCTATTTTCGATGTTCTGAGTTAAACATTTACAATTATCTACTGCAATGTCTTTGGACTCGAATTTACCAACAATAGGTTTAATGGTTGAAATGGACAAGATAGGCTTGATGGGAAAATAAATTGACAATATTTCAGATACTGCTATTGGTTTAATTAAATTCTAAGTATGATAAAATTCTTTTTTTTAATAATCGATAATAATAATTGCTATTGGTTTAACTTCATCGTTATATTAAATAAAAGTTTAGATAAGAAAGTAATGTTAACGTGTCTTACTTTGAATGTATGGTTGTAAGATTGATAAAACGAAAAAAAAAACATTTCTTGACAAAGCCTTGTAACAAATTGTTTGCTGGTGGCTGGTGTCTGGTTTTACCTGAACCGAAAATTTGTTAATTTTACATTAACATTTTTTGAAACTTTGCACGAGGGTTTGCCAGATTGGTCTCTTCAAAAAGTTATTTTACATTTTTTCCGTAAAATGTATAGGGAAGCCAAAAATTAAAATTAAAATGTACATAGGATTATATGAATTATATAACTAAATAATTTTTCAAAACCCTTATAGAGAAACATACACTGTTTAGTTTTTTTGTTACACTTTGCAGTTGATCTTGCCAGTTAAGGTTTTGGTCGATATAAATGCCAAGAAATTTTACAGTTTTAGCAGGCCTAATACTCTGCGATAGAAAGTTGACAGTCTCTGGACATTCTTCACGGGATTGATTTATTCTAACATAGATAAAAACGGTTTTTTCACCGTTAAGCAAAAACTTGCGTACACTGAACCACCGCTCTCCCTCGTTTAATGTTTTAGTTTCTGACCTGGGAAGTGCATCTAAAGTTTGATTCCAAAAGAGACAAACTAAACTTGACGAATCGCTGACTACAGGGTGTAGGTCATTTATGAAGGCCAAGAAAAGAAAAGGCCCCAAAATGCTTCCCTGTGCAATGCCCAGCTGTAGCTCTATCGCATCTGAGTAGACTTTTTAACCATTTCCCTCTAAACAAATTTTTTGCGACCTTCCTCCCAGAAAAGAGTTTATCCACATTAATGCAGGTCCTTGTACCCTATATAGTTGAAGCTTCTCTAATAGAAGACCATGAACCTTAGACAAATCCAAGAAAGCACCAAGTGCTTTCATTTCTGTTTCAAGTTTTTCAAGAATTTTTGTTATGAAATCATAGCTAGCAGTCTCCACAGATTTTCCTAGGAGAAAACCATGCTGAGAGGCTTTAAAAAGGTTGTTTAGAGTTAAAACAGCTTTGCAGCCTAAACCTGAAAATTTTCGAAAATGAAGGGAGAAAGCTTATTGGTCTATAGTTTTCTACCTTTGTTGGATCACGTTTTTTGTGCAGAGGTTTGATTACTGCAAGTTTGAGACTGTGGAAATCTGGGAAAACTGGCCATATTTAAAAGAGTTCCTGACTAGTATAGTGATAGTGGCAGCTATTTCTGATAGAACAAGTTTAATCAAGTTAGTTGAGATCTCATCGTAACCAGAGCTGTGTTTAGTTTTTATGATAATACATATTTCTTCTTCCGAGAAAGGAGTTACAAACATACATTTATTAATTTGCTTAATATTAACTTTAAATTGATATTTTTTAATAGCTTCTGGAGCTGAACTTTTTGTAAATTGATTAAATTGATTTGAAAGTGTTTTCAATTAGAATCAAATTATTGGATCAAATTGGTTTCGATTCATAGAACTACCTGACCTCTTTTACTACCTGCCATGAAATTTTAGTTATATTATCACCATTTTGAATTCTTTCCTTAAAATGATTTTTACGAGACTGAATGAGGAGGAAATTATACCTACGTTTTTCTACTCTATATAGATCTTTATAGTCAGCATTTTTACTACACATCGTAAACAATATGTCAAGTCTGCTTTTACATGCACTAATCTTATTAGTTTAAAAGTAATTTTGTTATTTCTTTTTACGATGAAAATTTACTTTTTTTTAATGGACTTAACTGGACAATATTCATAAATGCATCCCACTGGTCGTATACCGTTGACTGGTAAATTTCAAGCCGAGGCGCCCAATTTGCTTGATCTAGTAAGAATTTAAATACATTTTTTAATTTTTTATTGCCTGAAAGCTACCAAATTCAAATGTCACCTTTTGAGCAGTGTGATCTGATGTATGGGGGTTAAACACAGTAGATGAAAAAACATTAAGTTTTTGTAAATTTGTAAAAATGTATGATTTATGTTATATTTATATTATAAAAATACATGATTTTTTATAACCTTGTATGCGAGTGTGTTCTATGATCGATGGTTTAATGTTAAATGAACTTTTATAGCATTCATAGAATACCTGGCCACTTCGCCCCCTCAAGCAGCACATCCAGGTTGAAATCTCCAGCTAAAAAAATCAAAAAATCTTTATTAATTAAATTACATAAAATTTAATCTAGTTTATTTATTAAAATGTCTGGGATTTCTGTCCTATTTATTAAAATGTCTGGGATAAATAAACAAAATTATAATTTATTGTTTACCGATGTGAACTTGTGCAGAGACACATTCAACGACAGGTTTCTCTGATAAACTGGAAATGTCTTCTAGGATTTGAAAAGTATTAATCCTTAATACAAATTGCGCTGCCACCATGCTCATTTCTATTTCTACAATAAGAAGAGACAAGTTTAAACTTCTTAATGTTGCAGTTCTTCAATTCCTCCTGTATCTTCCAGTGCTCGGTCAAGCACAGAGCAAAGCATGTCGTTCCATATTGTTCCAGTGTTATGTTGTCATCGTTATCATGTTGTTCCAGTGTTGAATTTATGGTATCTATACTTGCTCCAATGGACTACGTGTTTAGGTGGATGATGGACCACTTTTTATTATTTTGAAAGGAGCTTTTGACCCCTAGGTGCTTCTGTAGATTCTGAAAATGGTTAACGATTGCACCATTTGGCCAGAGTTCCTTTCTCATTAGATCGGGTCTTCTTCCCTCTGGCAAAGTAATTTTGAAGGAGCTTTTGTATTTATCTGTCTTTATCTTCATTTTTTCGAAAACAATCAGTTGGTGTTGTTTGAGAAAGTTGGGTATTTTCTGGGTTTCTATTTTAGCGTCCAAGCCGGATAGGAAAATATCTAATTGTTTTTGCGCTACTGCAAGGGTTATTGTGGCATTTGCGTTGGTTCCTTGTAGAGGATCCGGTCTTTGCGATCCAGCCACCTTCCACTCGTCTTGCTCCCCATTTTTGACATCAGATTGATTATTTTGAATAAAATCTGTTTGTGAGTGACTTAGTATTAAGTATATGGTGCATAGTATAATGTGTTTCGATGGAACGAGTGGCTAAATGTGCCAAGCACAAAGGCCAAAGAAAAAGAAAATTTATTGGCGATTTTGGTGTATTTTGTCAGGTATACAACTAGGGTATACTTTGAAATTGCCTATTTATGGCTTGTCAGACATTGACAAAAGACAACTGATATTTAGTGAGTTGTAGGTTCGGTTATTGGTGTATGACTAGCACTTATGGAGAATAAAATAAATAATAAAATAATTATAATGTGTTATTATCCTATCTCATTATAAAGTGTACCCAATTAAGTTCCCAAATTATATAAAGAAAAATAAATATAAATTAACATATTTGACTGTTTCTCATTAAAAATGAGGTTTTATATTTGTCCCAAAGTAAGTTCTAACCTAAAACCTTGAACTAACTCCCAAATACTTAGATTTCCCAAAATTAAATGAATTTATAGGTATCCCATCGATTTTGCTATAAAGTGATTAAGAAACTTATGAAAATGGTGTTATAAGAACAATTAAAAAAAAACGAAGATTCAAGATGGCCTTTGCTGCGGCGCGCATGATCTTAAAAGAAAAGGACAAACGCCGGAAATCCTCGAAAGAAGAATATATTCCCAGGACCAAGAGCAAGGTATGAGTATTTTAAAGCGAATTCTAACCTCGTCACTGTTAAAAGTCAAGTGTCATATGTAGGGGAGTGACAGCTTAAGCAAGAAAAGCCCTCCCTGGCAGATGATATACAGTGTGTGTCAGCTAAATGGAATAAATTAGCTAATAAATAGACGGAAGCGTGTTGGAAAAAAAGCTCGAACATGTTGATTGGTTTTTATAGTTGCGCATTTTTTTTCATAAAATTGTTTTATACAAGGAGCATCAGATAACGGTGGCCAGTACCAACTTGCTTAGTTTAAACATAACACCCTGTATGTTAATTAATTTTTAGATTCCTCAGATCATTTTAGACATATTTTGTATTAAATGTCCTATACCTATCTTTGACTGTTTCGGAAATAATAAGTAAAATTCAAAAAATAACATTTAGAAAAGAAAATTATTTATTTGCCGAAAATTGTTACAACATATTCAAAAACTTATACATAATACAAATCTAAACAATAATGTCAATGTAGGAGATGTTCAAAATGCTCGCCACGAACGTCTTGGCGACACCCTACCCGTAAATAGAAATTTTTTCTAACGTTACTCAACATCTCAGGTGTGATCGATATAATTGCCAGGGTTATTCATCTTCGTAAGTCAGCTAAGTCAGTGGGTTTAGTTTTGTATACAATAGTTTTCACATATCCCCATAAGAAAAAGTCTAATGGCGTCAGATCGGGAGACCATGCTGGCCATTCCATCGATGCTCGCCTCCCTATCCACCGATCTGGAAATATTTGGTTGAGGTATTGCCGGAAATTTATTTGGTAGTGGAGTGGTGCTCCATCTTGTTGAACCCATATAAAATTTGGAAACTGTGGATTGGAACTTGTGGGTTTCCTGGATCAGGATACAAGTTGGCCAACGTTGGCACTACATTATTTTGAAGCAATTCTAAATAATTATCGCCATTTAAATTGCCCTCAATAAAAAAGGGACCTATGATCTGATCTTCAATAATTCCTGCCCACACGTTAACCTTTTCAGGGTATTGAGTATTGTCTTCTCTCGTCCAGCGAGGATTTTCCCTGGACCAATAGCGGCAATTTTGACGATTGGCATGACCGTGAAGAGTAAAGGTGCACTCATCAGAAAACATAATATGTTTTAATTGGATCACATTGCTGTCTAACATTGCCATCATTTGTTCACATAAATACATTCTCCTGGCAAAAATGTCTTCCGTGAGCTCCTGGGTGGGTATAATTTTATAGGAATGCATTTTGTTTTCTTCTAATATTCTAATAACTGATGAATAGCTAATATCGAGTACTGGGGCTTCTTTCCGAGTAGATGTATGTGGGTGTTCCTCAAACTCCAGCATAACAGCCAATTTGGTATCCTCATCTATTGCATTGGCAGCTGCTTTTTTTACCTGCCTAACATGGCCCAGCTCACGGAATTACTTTTCTATTTTACTAATTGTCCCTTGGGTTAAAGGCGGCAAATTTGGAAATTTTTCGTGAAATAAGCGAGCTACCTCCATTTGCGTCCGTGTATTATCTACATAGCCAATCATCTGTAGAATTGTTATTTTGTACATTTCTGTTAAATGAACCATTTTTCTGGCTTGTAGTTAATGAAATTCAAACGACTAGCACTGACGACTACTTCTGTCATGCAACATGAGTCAACATTAAGTCTGGCAAGAAAGTAAACAACAATTTTTTGTTTTTTTTATTCTCATATTAATAAAAAGGAATGCTAAAATAGTTTTTGCTTGCTTTATCATTACCAAGACCTAAATGGGCAAGAAGTATTGAGTTGTAGAGAATCTTGAAAAATAAATAATTTTCTTTTCTAAATGTTATTTTTTGAATTTTACTTAATATTTCCGAAACAGTCAAAGATAGGTATAGAACATTATATACAAAATATGTCTAAAACAATCTAAGGAATCTAAAAAATTAATTTACATACAGGGTGTTATGTTTAAACTAAGCAAGTTGGCATTGACCACCGTTATCTGATACACCCTGTATAAAAAGTGTTTATGAAAAAAGATGCGCAACTATAAAAACCAATCGACGTGTTCGAGCGTTATTTCCAACACACTCCCATCTATTTATTAGCTAATTTATTACATTTGGCTAACACACACTGTATATCAAAATACCGGTATGTATATTTATTTCGTAACCCCACTTTTAATTCCCAATACGTTTGTGCCTTATTATTTAACAGGTTTCATAAAAATTTAATACTAAAAGACGGATTTGTTTCAGGCGCGCAGCGGTAGCGCTAGTAGCTATCGAAGCTTAAGCCAGGTAACTAATAGCTAGAAAACAGTTATTAGCCCTAGCGATTTTTGCGAGTAATTTTTCAATTTTTTCCTCTATATAGTTACATACTAGTTTCCTGCTTTTTTAGTTGATTTATGCATGCTTGACCGGCGAAATAATCATATTAAATTGTTATTTAAATTGAAATCGATCGGTTTAATACTGCCCTAAATTCGGTTTAAATAAAACTGGATTAATTTACAATATATTTGCCTTGTCATGAGCGTCATCTTAGATGCAAGATGACGTCCATTTTAAAACTGACACAATCAGCTGTTAAAAAGACATTACTGAAAGAAACTCAGTTCATGAAGTCTAAACGGGCAAATCTAAAATTTATAGTCGACCAAGCGCGATAAAAGGGCATAATATCAAAATTTTTATCTGGAAACCGAGCGTATATGCGTTGTCGTCCCCGCCATCCTGGATGGGAATTTAAGTCGTCGTTAAGGAAGTCCGTTCCAGATAAAGTCCAGGGAAATGAAATCCGACCCAAACTGGCGGTTTAACAAGACGGATGCAATATGCATGAAACAAGTTGTTTGCCTGGGGCCCATTTAACTTTCAAATTTGCGGCGAGTTTATTGAGAGATGAATCCAACTGCGGACCAGTTTTCAGTAAAAAAAAAAACTTTTACCTGTCTCTTGCATTTTATTAAAATATTCATTTTCAAACCTCAGAAAATAGTCAGAGATGCATTCTTAATTAAAAACTTGATGTCGTTATGTCTCTTTATGAAAGTCACAATGTTCTTCACCCGAATGTCAACGTCAATCTGATTCAATTCATTTATTTCCATAGACATAGAGTATATATGTATCGGAATTGTCACTAATAGACAGTTTTCGAAGATCACAGCTCGTCAAAAAGTGTTTCGAAATAGTTGACACGTTTACCGCTAACCTAACGATAGCAAAATGATTTGTTTCCCAGAAATTCGTTTTCATTGTTTTCTTTGTGATTATTATCCCTTAAATTTTCTCACCTCTTTTTTATTTAATATTAAACAAACTCTAGATATTTTATTAATATTTGGTCTACAATATTATATCTAATTATTCAATTAGGTAGCGCTATTTAAAAATTGGAAAGTACCTAAAACCTTTTGCCGCTCTAGAATCGGACAAATATTGTATATGATGTTCTATTTTGCTGGAGCATTATTATTATTTGCTAGGATATCCATTAGAACTTAGAACATAGAATATAGAACTTAATTTAAATTAGAATTTAGTCTTCCTGATTTAATCTGACCTTACTTCTCTTGAAATTTGTCAAGACACTGGAATTTAGATTTGGATTGGTCATTGTTATGCAAAGTAAAACAACAAATTTATTTTTACTGTTTCAGACGAAAGGTGACTAAATAAACTTGAATTACCAATTACTATCATTTGACAATAATGTAAACAACATTAATGCGCATGTTGGTCTATCGATCATGTCTATCGTCCGTAAGATAGCGAAAGGTGCCAGTAGGAATATACGATAAATGAAACTTCAAATGTCATACATGTCAATTTTTGTTGATTTCACCGACCCAAGGAATCTTTACCAGTGACGTCATCAAAAAATATTTACATGATAAATATTTATTAATAATTGATGTTATTTTAAATTATAAACACTGTTTAGGAACTCTTTATGCGTTTTTTAACGCTTTTTTTTTTAGTATAATAGTTAACTATTTAAATTTTACATAAATATCCATAATCTTAGGTATTAATTTTATTTTATTTAGGATTGCAATGGTAAAAATCTAGTAAATTTAAGTCATTCACA